>NW_008333889.1:2800309-2836925 GCF_000622305.1 Nannospalax galili
ATGTCAATAGGCTTGGAATGAATTTTTCTGTATGAAACTGTGTGTTTTGACAATGAAGAGGAGATCTTTTTTAAACATTGGAACCTAATTTAATTTTATCTCTTAGAGAGTTTATAATGAGTATAAGATTTTATAAGTGTAATAATTCATCTGTAAACCTAGAAATGTACAGCCAATTTTGAAAGAGATGTACCCTAGCTCAGAAAAATGTTATTGAATAGGTTAATGCTGTTGTAATGAAATGCTTCTTCTAATTAAAAAAAAAAAAACTTTTGATGAGTACACATTATGGATTTGTAGTGTGTCTTAATTTTGGAATGCCTATTGTTTTTCACGTAGTTACACTTGGGTAGAGTTAAGGAGGGAGAAGTATCACAGAAGCAAAGAGACATTCTTGTCTTATTTTGTGGTGTGTGTTATTTCCACAGAACAACGTTGATCATAAGGCCAACACGGCACTCTTCAGCTTTCTCCCCAGTGGATTTATTCCCCGCCCTTTTCATTTTCTACTCTTTGAGCAAAGTCATTAAGCAGGGTCCATATGCAGGGTTAGCAATGATGTTTCAGTGGCTTGAATGAGAAATCTATGTGCAAATTATTTTGACATTCTTTCTAGAGGAGATTTATTCAAGTGACATTTCTAATACCAATTTTCTAGAATTAATGAAGTGTTGTTAAATAGAGCTTTTATTTGACACCTCTTGAGCTGAGGTTGAGAGCATGACTCAGTGAGTTTAACCCTTTGTCTTGCCCCCACCACTTTACTTAGAGGGTTGGGGATGGCTTTCACTCCTTTAGTCACGGCTGGAAGGAGACCATTATTATTATGCACAAACTATTGTTTAACAAAGATCATCTTACACAATTTGTATTAAAATATTAACTTTCCTTACAGTACTAAAAGGCAACAAAGAAAAGGCAACATTTAGGAAACTTCTATATATCAAAACATAACCAGTTGACCCATTAAATAATACGAGCTGTATTAATTTACCATAAACCAATGTATTTAATAGGTATCAAGTATTTTTCATATATGTTACTTCATTTTATGAAGTATCACCAAGCAATTATAGATTTGTGCTGTTTCAAATACAGATCATTATTATTAAGAGCCATAGCAAAATTTATTAGAAATATTTCACTGTAGCATTCTAAGCTGGGTGCAGGGTATTGATTCTGGCTCTTAAGTCATATCCCTCATACAGAGGGCATATAATTATAATACAGTTATCAATAAGATGATAAAAAGCCAAAAAACTACAGTATGTAATTATGTTTAATTCTGGATGAACAGAACAGAAAATACCATGAGAGTCTATGGAAAGTGTAATCATAATCTCCGAAGATTATGACAGTATAAAGGACTCACAGAAAAAAATAAAATATGACCTGAATTCTGAGATTCCTCCAGATTTGGCTGAAAAAAGGTACATACACAGCTTCCGCTCATCAGAAAGCATAATTCTATAGCTAAAATAATATTCAATTATAGAGAAATGAAGAAAACTGGACAATTGCCATGTGGGGTAGATTTTGAAAGTCATTATGTGTAGGTAAAATAAATTGTAAATGCATTGTGATTGAGGGAATCAAAACTAAGGAGTAATTTATTAAATGTAGGTTATTTTCTACAAATTAAAAATTAACTAAGACTCACATTATAATAAAGTTATCAATAAGACGATAAAAAACAGAAAAGTAATAAAATAAGAGTGCTAGGCATGGTGGCACACACCTTTAGTCCCAGCACGTGGGTGGTAGAGGCAGTCAGGTCTCTGTGAGATCAAGGCGAGCCTTCTACATAGGGAGTTCAAGGCCATCTAGGGCTACAGAGAGACCGTGTCTCAAATAAACAAACACATGAACAAACAAAATAACCAAACAAAAGTAGAAAGTAAAATCATTGTCTATTCTTCATTAGAGAACATCTGTAAACATTTACTTCATGTCTTTGCAAGGGATTGTATGTTTTTATACTTCTATTTATTTATTTTCTGCTCTACTCAGACACTGTGAATTACACATTGGATAATCCTTCACCTCAATTTTAAATTGTCAAGAGCACATTCCACTGTCATGACTAATAATCATAAACGTGACTATTATCAATTCCTTTAGAACTAGTTCATGTTAGCTATTACTCAGGTGAAATACATACTGATTTTAATTATGATATCCATTTAAATTGCTTTCCATGGTAGATTTATTTAACTTATTCTTTTTCATCATCTCTTCCTGTTTTCTTTTCTGCCTCATTCTTTCCCTACTTTTTAAGTAAGTTTGTGTTGGATATTGTGGTTATTTCAAAAGAATACATGACATTTGTATATTTTATCTCGGACACTATTTTTGTTTTGCTGACTTGACTCTGATCTCTTCAAAGTGTATGTATCATACAGACTTTATGAAATATAATTCTTATAAAAAATAAGGAACTTATGATTAAGATCCATCTCAGCAGTAGAACTCTGTCACCATGCACAAGGTCAAAATTTTGATCTGTCCTTCACAGACACCTCACCCCATCCTCTCATAGACACACACACTCACACCACACATACCACAAACACAGATAATTATATAATGCATGCCACATAAACATATCATTCACATATTATATATACACAGAACACATATACCACATGCACATTACAGCAATTTAGAAATATTTAGAAAAATTTAATGTTTTGTCATCAGTTTTGTTAGACTTAAAGATACCTTTATAAAGGTAGATTTAACACTTTGAAATCACATATTTAAAACTAAAATATATATTTAACATTACTTTTAAGGTTGTATATATTTAAATAATGTTTATTTTCAGTGTGTATTTTTATCGAAAGAGTGCGCATTTCATATAATATACCTATGTAGACCCCTCCTCTTTCCACAGCCCACTATATACCACCTACTAGATTTCATGCATTTTGTCATATATGTTAAGGCCTATCGAATCAAGTTTTTGTTCCCAGATGACTCTCTGTGCAAGTTCATTCACTGGTGTCTAGTCAGCCTATCCAGATTCACTCCCTTAAAAAGTAACGGTCCCTCAACCAGTAGTAATAAGTAGGAAATAGTCACTAAGCTAAGATTAGGGCCTCCTGCCCATTTCCTCAGTACTAAGTTGGGGGTTTTGTCTGATTGAGTTTGCATGGGTCTTGTGCACGCTGTCAGTATTTCTGTAAATTCATAGAAGCAAGTTCCCAAAGGTCTAAAAGCCTTTATTTCCTTATACTCATGTACCAACCCTGGCTTTTACAATCTTTATACTCCCTCTTCCACAATGATTTCTGAGCCATGGGTGGATGAGGTTTAATATAGGATTCCTATTGAGGGACACACACTCTACAGTCTCTTATTTTCTACAGCTTGGCCAGTTGTGATCTTTTGTTTGCATTGTACTCTGTTGCATGAGGAAGTTTCACTGGTGAGAGTTGAGGGATGCATTTATTTTCTCTCTACCCACTGTTCTGCTATGTTCCATGAGCCTTAGGTATAGAGGCTCCACTATAGATGTGACACTGATGGCTGGGCATGTTTCAGGCACACATTGTGACCAGTTGTAGAACTCAGTAATGCTCTCCATTTGTATTATTTGAGTTTTTTTAGCTTGATTTAACTTTATTTGGTCATATCATATATCCACATATGTTAATATTTGTTATTTTAAAGACTGCAACAGATTTAATTTTAAGTGATAAATAATGATACATTGAAGTCACAAGTGAATTTTATAATACAGGTGATTTTGTACAATCAATTCATAGAGTTATGAAAAACATCCTTTTGATTAGATTCTATTTTAAAATATGACTGTGGAGCATGAGTCCCAGGATAGGACTTCTACATTGAACCTCACCCATCCATGGCTCAGGGACCATTGTGAAAGAGGGGTCAGAGAGACTGTACGAGACAGGGCTGGTTCATGAACATGGAGAAATAGAGGCTTTCAGGCCACTGGAACTTGCACATGTGAACTGGTGGCATCAAGCACAGGACCCATGCCAAATCAATTAAACAAGGGCCCAGAGGGGAGGAGAGGAATGGGTGGTGGGCCTCTCCTAGACTGAGAATTATTGGAGACTGATTGCTACTAGGTGAAGGAGAATATGCTTTACTTATGATCTCTAAATAGGCTGACTAGACTCCAGTAGATGAATTTGCAGGACATCTGGGTACAAATGCTTGACTGGATAGGACTTGACTACATATATGGTAGAATACATGAGGTCCAGTGGGGGAGGGCAGTATTAATGGAAGAGGGGGACAAAAATATGCCCCTAAAATATGGCATGTCCTTTTAATTTCATCCTTAAGATTTCTGGTTAACATGTCTATTAGATCACTGGAACCTAAAGGGGAATATAAAGCTAGAATCCAAAAAAATATTTAAATATGCTAAATATGCTATAGTATTTAAAAGCTTGATTTGATAAAAATCACTGAAAGTAAATGGATAACTTAAAGTGAGAGGAGGTCTCAGACCAGATCAATGCTGATTCACAGCATTCATTGCAAAGGGAACAAGAAACAATAAATGATTCTAATGAATGACAAGCAAATACAACAAATATCAGGAAAGCACGGTGGCCAAGAATCCAAGTATACACAAATCTTAATTAACTGCCCCAAGGAACTGATATAAGAAATAAGGTGAAGTCTGAGAGTGGATCATGGAAGTGAAAAGCACTGGTTGACACCAACAACTGAGAAAAGAAGACACGAGGAGAGAGGGTCTGAAAGCCCAGTTACAACAGTATGAAGAGAGGTGGCATGTGGAGTGAGGAATTTGATTGAGGGAGTGTTTTCTTTAAGACAACAGTATTACAGAAAGTATAGAACATTTCCAGGACACAGATGAACTTAATTGTAAGCACAGGACTTTGAGTGCATGGAACGAAGGGAAGTGAATTGAAGTTGTTGATTTCAGTTGTTTGGAGGACTGCTCTACACTGGATGGGAGATAAGAGCAGTATGTCTGTAAAGGAAAGGAAGGTGATGGGTAAGCTCTAAAGTTAGATTCAATTAGTTTTATACAGAGTTATGAAATCTGGGACTGGAGAGATGGCTCAGCAGTTAAGAGCCCTGGCTGCTCTTGCAGATGACCTGGGTTCAATTTCCAGCACCCATGTGGTGACTAACTCCAGTTTCAGGGGATCCTTTGCCTTCTTCTGACTTCCTGGGCATTGAACCACATGGGTGCACTTAAATACGTGCAGGAAGTAAACTCATGTACATAAAATAAAAGTAACAAAATAAAATATTTTGACAAAGACATGAAATCAAGCTAATTGCCTAAGTTATAAGTGATAAGAACCAGTAAGAAAGAGTGAGAGAATTCAGGATGGGGAAGGAGAAACCTGAATGGGGAGGAGATGATATCAGGCAGATTTTTGAGAGCCAGAGGTTTGGATTGACTAAAGAGCAGTAGGATTTGGGGGCAATGCTGAGGCATATTTTCCGTGGCATGAGTTGAACATCAGAGAGTACTATTGTACAATTGTTGGGTTTGGGGGATTTTGTTTGTTTATTTGTTTTTGTTTTTCAACAGTGCCACTTCAGCGGCTCAAGTGTATGCTGGCAGTAAGACAGAAGGGTTGAACCACAGCTGGGAATTGTTTGGTGAATTTCAAAAGAACATGAATGCATATGCCCCATGCTTGGAAGTTGAATTTAGGACAACCATCCATGTAATCTAAATCATCAAAGGACAGCAGATGAATAAAGTGAGATAAGGGATGGTTAAAAAATGATAGAGCTGGTGAATGCAGAACCTCCAATAGTAACTGAACTACTGACTCAGTAGTGAGGGATCGAATAAAAGCTGATATCATGCCACTAGTGACTGAACAATGACAAAGAGAAAAGATGAGGCAAAAAGATAACCGGTAAGCAAATTGCTGAATATTTTGAATTAAAGTTTGAAGAGAAACAGGAGGCAGGCTTGTCCTAGACTGAGAAAGTACTGGAGACTGATTGATGCTGAATGATGGAGAATATGCCTTACATATGATCTCTAGATGGGCTGACTAGACTCCTGTGGATTAATTTACTCTGAAGGACATCTAGGTACAACTGCTTGACTGGATGGGACTTAAGTATGTGGCGGAATATATGAGGTCCAGTGAGGTCCACTGGGAATGGGGAAGCATGGATGGGGGGAGGGGGACTAAATTTGATTAAGAACTGTTGTATTAAATTACAATAGCTCAATAAAAATAAAAAATAAATAGTTTTAAAGATGTTGCCTATGTTGATGGTATTGACCACCTCCAAGGAGGTCTGGGGATTGGTCCATGAAATGTTGTGGGGAGCAATTTTCTTAGACGAACTGGCCAAGAGTCTCATGTTAGATGAAGACTTTCATGAACTCAGAAATATGATAGGTTAGAATAGTTATTTTTTTTTGATGAATGGTATCAACTACAAAGAAAGAGCCTGGCTGTAATAACTATATTCTTGAATGTATCTATCAAAAGAAAGGACGAAATAGGCTTCTTACAAAAGTCACCATAAATGCACGGCAAGGTAAATCCGGACCTGGCCACTTCTCAGGGGTACAGGGACAGTGTCCCATTTTCAGGTCCCTGGCATTAACAGGGGTGAACCGTTGTGCTGGCTATGCTCCAGCACAAAAGAGCTCCTTAAGTACAGCTGTGACTGCCTTCAGTCCAAGGAGAGAGGCGCCTCATTTAAACTGGTTTCAACTTGAGTTAGCAATTGAAAGCCTATGCACAAGAAAACGACTGTATTTATTAAAACTGACTATGAAATAATCCCGATGGCAGAATGCCTCTTCCCGTATTTGGGGGTCAGCAGTCTGTTTATTTAGGAAAGGCACTTTTGCTGCTAGCTTGATTTGCTCTTTGGGATTTTTACTGACATAGTTGAAATTTAGCCAAGGTAATAGAGCATTTCAAATTCAACGGGAAGAAAAGCAGCTGGAGTGCTGCCATGAAAAGCTTTCTAGAAGAGAAGTACTGGGTGAAGGTGAAATGGCCCCGCACATCTGAAATCCTGGCATCTTTTACACTGCAATGATTTAGTTCCATTGCTGAATAAGATGCTAGGAAAACATCTTTCTCACCTAAGCTCAAATGCACATTGTCTACTATGAATCCTTATTGCAACTGAGATTGTGGGAACCTAAATGGGGCAGACCAGAAAACAGACAGAAAGCCTGTCCTGGACTAAAGTGTCCAAATGGGTTAACATACCCCCAGGAAAACATTTGCTGCCTAAATTACCATGCCTTCACTGAAATTCCTCTGTTGATGTGAAAAATAGCAATAGCTACAGAAGAAAAATATTAAGCACACACATGGAGTGCAGTTTTAGGAGATGCCGGTTCATGTAATTTACCTTTCCAACTTTAAATCATGCATTGGTAGTGAAAAATAATTGTGGGAAGAAACAAGCTATAGAGACATGTAAACATGTTTTCAATATGGAAATTCCCCAAACCCTAGGCTTTCTTCTCTTGTGTGCTATGTATGCTAATGTTTTGAAGGTAAGAGTAAGGAAAGCCTAGACTGAGATGATAGAGATTGTGAAGAGGTACTACTAGGAAAGAGCTGATTGTGTAAGGAATTGGAATAATGTCATAATTCTTTAGCTGCAGTTACACAGGAGAAAAATTATAATGGAAACATGTTTACCAACTTTGTGTTTTTGCTTGCATTAAATATCCTCTATTGAGTTAATTAATCTTTATCATTGTTCAAGAGTTTTTGGTTAAGGCAAATATTGTTAAGAGCACAATCCCAAAATAGAAGACATTGATTCCTACTGCAACTTTGTTTACTTTTAAATGGCATATGTTATGTTATATGACCATAAATTAATGTTGTGTTCAAACTGGATATTTAATTGGATAGATTTAATAACTCAAAACTAGAAAATTTCATTGCTAAGTAACCTTTTTATATGTGTCATCAATTTTTAAAATAATGAATCACTTAAGAAATCTTGTATATGTAATAGGTTATTTCCTCCCAAATCTAACCTCTAAATCATTTTCCATAAACAGAAAAATCTTAATATTTAATGATATATTACAAGTCTAAATTCTATGACTTCTGTCACTTTTTAAAGAAGCTTTCCTGATTCAATTTAAACAGCTGTGTTTATATAAACTGCTGAGAAAATCATTCTTTCTTCCCTGAGGGCCTGAGATGATTGGAATGATGTTTGTCTTAGGAGAAGAAAAGTAATAAAAACACAGAGAAAAAGTAAGTATATATAATTGTTTTAATACTTTGTTGTATAGCACAATGAAAATATCACAATGACATTTAAAATTGTATTTAGGTTATCAGTTTCCACATTTGTGTCACAAAAGTTCTTTGTGATCAAACAAGTGGATAAATACCACTTTTCTCTAAGACTGTCTATTCCTTAAGATGTATGATTAGGTCTATGTCAACAAGATAGGTACACACTGATCCATATGTCATTATACTTCATATAATTCCCTTAACCTTCCTGCTATATGCTTCACTGTTCTCACAGCACTTTCAGAGTTATATAAAGATGAAGCGATTATTTTACTATTTTTTAATTAACCTTGAACCCTGCACAGAAGACACATGTGTACATAATTATAAAACAATGCTTGCTGCTTCCAAAGAGGCTTCAGCTATGAACTACTAAAGTACAATTAGGAAGTATGATCTTATTAAGGGACGATCAAAACGTGCTTTAGTGGTCAGACGCCTTCCTACACTGGACCCTGAAAGATGCATGAAGCCATTTAAGTTTTCAATAGCACACACCATCACAAAGGAAATACAGCTACTGACTACTGGTTCAAGATAGCTGATGGTTTCCCTCTCAAAAATTATTTAAGTTCTAGAAAAAAAAATGTGTGTATATATGGACTCATGTTTTATTGCTATTTTGTTAGTTAATTTCTTCATAATTTGGTGAAGGTGGGAAAATATATAAAAATATATTACACAAAATTCAGAAAAATTCATTAAAAAAACAAAAGAAAACAAAACAAAACTAAGCAGCCATGGCCTGGCAAGAAACAGCGACTTTTGCCTCAGCTATTAATCAGAATGGATTAGAATACTGACCTGGGTAAATACTAAGGCAGGTGAATTACATGTCCTTCTGTTCAGCACGCCACACACCTACACCACCTACAGACCCTACCACATCTACACTCGCACTTCACAAACAACTTATTTAAAAACATAAGCTCAAAGAATCTATAAATTAAGTAGGTAATATAGGAAATTATGTAAAATTTTGAGATTTATAGCATAACCAAATCATTCACCAAAATAGTAGAGCAAACCACTGTATATTCATTGTAGGCAATGAACTAGAATTTTTAATGAATTTTTAGAGTTTCATGAGTATAATATTTGCATTATTTCTACCTTTCCTCCTGCCTTTCCAACTCCTCCCGTCTTCCCCAATCCGTCATAATTTCTTCTCCTTTTCTTTATTGTTACATATGCTTACACACATTTATATAAATATATAATACAATATATATTGCACTGCATCCATTTATTCATGCTCATGTGCAGCTACTGACTACTGGTTCAAGATAGCTGATGGTTTCCCTCTCAAAAATTATTTAAGTTCTAGAAAAAAAATGTGTGTATATATGGACTCATGTTTTATTGCTATTTTGTTAGTTAATTTCTTCATAATTTGGTGAAGGTGGGAAAATATATAAAAATATATTACACAAAATTCAGAAAAATTCATTAAAAAAACAAAAGAAAACAAAACAAAACTAAGCAGCCATGGCCTGGCAAGAAACAGCGACTTTTGCCTCAGCTATTAATCAGAATGGATTAGAATACTGACCTGGGTAAATACTAAGGCAGGTGAATTACATGTCCTTCTGTTCAGCACGCCACACACCTACACCACCTACAGACCCTACCACATCTACACTCGCACTTCACAAACAACTTATTTAAAAACATAAGCTCAAAGAATCTATAAATTAAGTAGGTAATATAGGAAATTATGTAAAATTTTGAGATTTATAGCATAACCAAATCATTCACCAAAATAGTAGAGCAAACCACTGTATATTCATTGTAGGCAATAAACTAGAATTTTTAATGAATTTTTAGAGTTTCATGAGTATAATATTTGCATTATTTCTACCTTTCCTCCTGCCTTTCCAACTCCTCCCGTCTTCCCCAATCCGTCATAATTTCTTCTCCTTTTCTTTATTGTTACATATGCTTACACACATTTATATAAATATATAATACAATATATATTGCACTGCATCCATTTATTCATGCTCATGTGTACATGTATTGAAGGCTGTCCACGTGGGTTAGATAACCTCTCAGGGAGCTATTCTTTAGAGAAAACTGATTCTGACTTACTAATCATCCATTGATTGCCTGTAAGTATCCATCTTGAGGTGGGACCCCATGACCCATCCACCTCATCCACCCCAACACGTAAACTGGTTTGGTCATTATGGCAGATCTTTTAGATTACCAAACTATGGAGACATCGTTGTTATAGCTTCCTGATTATGTCCAGAATGTGTTAGCAAAGGGGCAGATGTCTTGTCCCTCTGGCTCTTACAATCTTTGTATCCCTTGATTTGCAGGGATTCCTGAGCTTTTGATACAGATTCGATATGATTTTGTGAGTCCCTTAGGGCTGGGTGCCTCATAGTCACAACTCTGTATTTTGATCAGTTATGGACATTGTAATAGTCTCCAGGTGCTATAAAAAGAAGTTTCATTGATGAGTAGTGAGAAGTACACTTGTCTGTGAATATAAAGGTATGTATTTAGAACATAGTTAAATGTAGTAAGAAATGAAGTTGGTCTAGGAAAGTGACAGAAGTAGGTTCTTATCTAGGTTTTGTGACCTTTCCAACCATATGCACTTGGCTGTATTTACAGTACCATGCACTGATTACCTCTTATTTTTTAATTAATTTGTGTATTTCATACAAAACATACCAAATAATCTTATTCATCTTTATACCCTCATCCCAAATGTCACCCCCCCATAGCCTTTCCCCCCAATGCCACTGGAGCCCATATACTTTGTCATCCCTGTTAGTGCTCACTGTGTTGTCAGTGCCCTCAGCCATTCCCCAGTACAAGTCTATCTGCTGAGTCTAGTCAGCCTATCTAGAGTCCCTTGTTTTAGGAAGATCAGCTCTTCCTCATCTAGCAATTAGTTGCCAACATTATTTTAGCAATTAGTTGCCAACATTATTTTAGATAAGATTGGGGTCTGCTGTTCATTTTCCCAGTTCTATGCTGGGTCACTGTCTGAGAGTCTCTTGGGCCACCCTGGCCAACAACTCATAGGAAGGGATCTCCTTTCTGGCACTGTTTCTTTTTATGTAGCCTTTAGCTATACATATAGACTCTTAAAGAAATATACTGCTCTCTTTAATCTTTGGTTATACTTTCCTTTTGGGTGTTTAAGACCATACAGTTAACCCAAATAAATCAATTTATTTTTGCTCTTAAGGTCTTTTGAAGATCTGTTCCTCAAGGGTCACATGGGCTTGGGAGGAGCCTCTGGCTCCTTTCTTTTACCAGTTCCATCTATGTGAAGATAAGTCAAAGGTCCTACTCGTCTGTGGCTGGCTTCACTTGGAAGCATGGAGGCAATGTTTCTTCTGTGCTGATCCTCTTCTTTGTAGGCTGGACACTGGCTCAAGTCCATCTGGTGGGGTCCCCATGACCTCCCTGAACAAGAGGACAGGTGACTTACCACAGTTAAAGGACATTTTGAGAGATGCTCCATAGTACCCTTAGTCAACCTTGGAGGGCAAGGAGCAAAAACTGTCCTTTAAGTCCCTCTGAGCAGATTAGAATAGGCCTCAAAGTATGGCTGTTAAACATTTAATTATTTATTTGTGTATGAATGTATTGCCTGCATGTATATAAGTGCACCTGTGCCATGCAATGCCCATAGAAGTCAGAAGAAGGCTTTGGATTCCCCTGAAACTGGAGTTACAATCAGTTGTTAGAAGCCATGCGGGTGCTAAGCCATCCCTCCAGCTCTGATTGCCTCTTAATAAGCAGGCCTTAAGTTTAAATAGACAGTTGTTACCCCCCAAGATAAAAGTGCCACTATTGCAAAAATAGAGATAATGTGTTGGGTTGGGCATTGTTGTGGTTCATAGGTTTTACAGATGGGTAGAACCATTAACTGGTGTTCTTCCCTCATTTCTTGCATAGTATCTTCTGATACTATGAGAGCTGGTCTTCAGGGAGAAGGCTTACAGATCAGTTCCAGCTCAATTGTTCCAAGTCCTGTGCCCAAAATATGTTGTATATTCAACAACAAGATTTTGCCACGTTCTTTGAGCCAATCAAGGGCTGTGGCAATAGCCAATATGATTTTGGGAGTCTCTTGAACTACACTGACCATGAGCTTTAAGGTAGGTTTCCCTTGTGTGGCACTGTGATTTTTGTTATGTGGCCTTCAGCTATACACATGCATTCATATTTATATTATATGTATATTTTTCTGTTGGCTTATAAATCATTGCATTTCCTTTGACTTTTCACACCACTTAGGAATATTTATCTATTTCCTCTCTCCCTCCCTTATATCCCTCCCTCCTTCCTCTACAGTTAAAGTACCTTCTGTTTTCCCTATTGTCCTCTTGATAATGCCTATGTCCTACTATCTCCCTATCTTGAGTTCCTTCTTCCCACCTCCTTGGGGTCCTTTCTGTTTTCCTGGCTCCTTTAGATACTTCAGGATATATATTCACACCTACAAATTTGGAATTAGGGCCCACAAATGAGAGAGAATATAATTCACTTGTTTTTCTGAGTCTGGGTTACCTTTAAAGTAGAATTTTTATGAAAATATGATGTATATAGCCATACCATTCTGATGTTTTGTCATATGTATGTCATGGTATAGCAAGAAGGATAAGAGAATTATAAGAAGTATAAGTACATATTAATTGAATGAATAAATGAATCTCTGCATCCGTCTTGGTGAAATCATAGATCTCAAAGAGCAGACAGACATACACACATATACACACATCAGAATGATATGAATAATAAAATCTCAGATTTGGAGTATACATATATAATGGTAAAGAAACTATATATACATATGTATTTTTCTCCACATATGGAAGATTTATTTCTATATGAATAGCAAAGCACTAACACCCATTACTGAGAAGACACCAGTAACTGAAAAAAATCTTAGAGGAAAGTGAAGACAGTAAAGAAAGGCATTATAACTGCATTTTTGCTTTGTTTGAGATAGAGGAGTTTGTTTTGTAAAAGGAGAAAGATTTATACAATCTGAAGAGAAACCAGAATATTGAGGAGTTTGTTTTTTAAAGACAAATCTAGGAGATTTAAGAGAATACACAAAATGTATATAAAGACAATAGAAAGCATTCAATTTCCCACAAATATAAGTGTGATCTCGACAAAGACATGTCTAATTAACAGAGTACTTACAGAAAAAAATATTTCCCTGAGTTCTACCTTTCTGAAATTTCCCCCTAGTGCTACATTAAATTCACCTATCAATTGCTATGAATTGCTGTCATATATAAAGCTCATGCAAGCTTAGCAACTTCACTAGAGATATAGAATGCCTAAAGTCAGGAGTCCTCAGGTCTTGGCAGTTTTAAGGATGCCCTTGAGCTGAGTCCAACTAACATGTACAAAAAAGTTATAAAAATATGACCCCTGGAAATGTTTTATTGATTTCCAGGAATGAGGCCCCTAATGACCACTATACTTTGCTTGCCACATGTTTTATGGATGTTTTTATTAAAGTTGATTTAATTTCCCTCAGCTCACGTGTTCTTGCTAATTGAATCATTTCCCCCGAGTTCCCAGAAGACTATAAAGTATAGAATTTATTATATACTGTGTAACAATACATATTAGGGTAAATATATTGCCATGACTCTGCAGCCAGCATGTTTTGCAGGTTAGATAGTGTGCCACTGTAATTACTCAATGAACCCGCTGCACTTCATTATATTTTCATGATCTGTAGTGACTATGAAAGTTCTAATGATCCATTGTTTTTATTATTGAATTAAAATCAAATATATCGTGTGCTTTTAGGTACAAGAACGATGCATTATCTTCTTATCCACATTGGTTACAGAGGTTATTTGGAAGTTCAGTCACTACCCTTTGCCAATGATTGGAATTTCAGGATTTTTTAGGTGGAGAGGCTGGGTAAAAGAAAATTTTTTTCTATATGGTTCTCTATATTTATCACAGTTCTATATTTTTCCAAATATAGTATCTAGTCTGAATATGAAAAGAAAGCAACTACATTTTGCTAACATTCTTTTACATTGGGTAGTCATTAAGATTTACATTTAACTATTAAATTTAAATCTTTACCCTCTAAAAGTTTAATTTGTGAGTCAATCTTTTTTTATGTTAGACATATGCTGTCAAAAATAAATAAACAGAATATCAGGGTACTTTTTGTCAATTCTTAAATTAATTCAAGTGCGTCTTTTGGAGGGCATGGTCACAGAACACTCTATTGGTAATCCTATCTTAGATATAGTAGGAAAGAAAGATAAGAAAATTCCTTAAAAAGTTCATTATAGAGCTTACACCCCTGCATTTTATTTTTGCTTTGATCTGTTACATTTCTTTTACACATAGGGGACAACTTCAGGGGAAATTTAAGGGAACTATTTTTCCCCAAAGCCACATAAATTTCTTAGCTGGGATTCATACCAAACTCTTTGATTAAAGATCCATTTTTTGTTATGCATTCTGCTGTTTTTCTGTGATGCATAATCAATATTGATTAGCTCAATTCTGAATTGAATCAGAATCATAAAATCATGTCTGGTGAATTGGACCTAAAAATTCGTAAAAGGGAATGTATACATCACAGAAATATGTTGGTATGCTAAGGAGGATGGCCTGGGGTGAGTGCACTGGATCAAGATAAAAAGCAGCTAGTTGTCTTCTGTGGGGAATCCTTTTAAGATGGTAGGAGATCCGATATGTATGGTAATCAAGCATTTGTTCAGGTAGATGGAGAACAACAAGTGAGCATGTGTATATGGAATAAAGAATGCTGGATGAGCACAGTAACGATAAAGAGGATTTGCCATGATGCTATTCATATGAAAAATTAAAATAGTTCTTGTCCAAATTTCATCTTGCTGCTACAACCAATACCACAAACAAAAGCAACTTAGGGGTGCCAAAGATGATGATTTGGTTTCAACTTCCAGTCCATCATTAAAGGAAGTCAGGGCATTAACTCAAGGAGGAACTTGAAGCAGAAACTTGGAGGAACTATGCTTGCTGACTTGCTCTCAGACCATACTTGGTTATGTTTCTTTTGTGCATCCCAGAACCTCCTCCCCAGGGAACTGTGTTGCCTAATGTGACTAGGCCCTCCCACATTAGTTAATGATCAGTACAATCCCCCACAGATATGTCCACAGAGAAATCTACTCTGGAAAAGGCCTTAATTGAAATTCTCTCCTCAGATGACTCTAAGCTATGCCAAGTTGACAGTTGAGGCTAACTAGGACAGTTCGAAAGGAAAATTTATGTAGGGTTATCTGCAGAGAAGAACATGTCTCACTGAGGTGGTGCTGGCCTCACTGTGGTGGTGTTGGTCAATTTCACATTCATATAGGTTTTAGTTTTCTTCATTATTAAGCAAATTATGATTGAATGAATAAATGGATTTATATTAGACATATGGTACTTTATGCTTTATCAAGCAAAAACTTGTAGAACAATATTAGAAAATTATATGAAAGGTATGGCAGGATCTTTGAATCAGTTCAAGTCTTTAAAAGCACACATTACTGTGCCCATGCAGCATTTTCTGTTACCAAATGTGTGGTCACCTGGGAAAAGAGTGAGATCCTGCCAGATACTTAATTGTGCTCTCAGAATTGCAAGTAAGAATTCTGAGTTTATTTCACATCTAGCAGCTTATGCTATGCTGCTTTGAAACTACTTAATCATAGCATTCTGAATGCAAAATAGGTGTCCTGAAATAAGAATCACTCCTAGAAGTAAGCTAAAAATTCATTACCTAACTGAGTCTACAGAGAATCCAAGGGGTAAGTTCCTAGGATTTGGCTCAGGATATGATCTTAATTTTTCCTAGCTCCAAACTTCCCCATGATAGTTGCAAGATATTGTAAGAGACATTGTTTGAGTGGTTGAGGATTTTAATTTGTGCAGAATAGCACCTAAACATTTAGGCAACGTGTTGGAAGCACCACAAACCGAATTTAAAAAATCTAATCTAAAACGTGGTCATATCTAAAGTGACCAAAATGAGAAGTTTACACTAAAGCAAAGTTTGCCTTAATTTACACCATATAACTAAATCAACATGACTAAAGGGATATATTTGAATAGGGAGAAAAATAACATTGTGGGTAATGGCTTCTTGGACTAGAACTCAGAGCCTCTGCCCCTGTGCTAATACTTCCAGCTCCATGATTTTTAAGTATTGGAGACTATATGTTCTAAGTCACCCCAGAGCATGAGATACTCTGCTCTAAAGCCAGATACAGTACCACACAGCTTTGATTTACCAATGTTGAATATATTCCTAAGGGAATGAACTTAATTCATTATCCTTTAGGATAATTTAGAAACCTAAACTAAATAACCCAAGTAATTTCTTGGCAAGAAATTTGCCTCTTGTATTTTAAATTTCATATAATGTACATTAGGATATCTACTAGCTCTAGTATTATCAGAATAATTAAAAGTGAAACAAAAGTTGTCAAAATAAATGAACAAAGTGCACCCTCAAATGAAATATCCAGTGCTTTTATTGTATTTGTTAACATAGTAATTTTCAAAATTCAGCTATTGTCTCCTTGTCATTAGTGTGAATTAACAAGGTTCTCTGCTAATAGCAGTTACAATGGTAATTATGGAAAACGAAATTACATTCCTAAACAAATGGAGGGTAAATTTATATTTAGTACTGTCTGAAGACTAAATGTCAAAGAAAGAGTATTTAAGCATATTTTTTAAAGTTAGCCTAGAAGTGAAGCAAAGGTTTTAAAAGTGTTATTAACAGTGGCCCATTTCATTTTGCTATCAAGCCACAATCCTATTTCTTTCTCCTATTACCTTATTATTCTTAGAACATTTTCTTTTTGTTCTCCTGATTTTATTCTTTTTGAGATAAACTGACTATTTCTTAATGAATATTTTTAATTGACTGTGGATTTCATAAAATACATCTTAATTGTACTTAGACTCACTCCCCATCAGCATCCCCATAGCTTGTCCACAGGATTTCACGCATTCGGTCATAAATACTAAGGCCTATCAAGTCACGTTTGTGTACCCAGAAGTCCCTCAGTGTGAATTTATCCACTGTAGCCGTTTGAGGCAGTCTAGCGTCACTACCTTAAAGAAGATCAGACAGCGTATGTTTTTGTTTTTCAAAAATACTGATTTTTCTCTTGAGCTTTTTACACTTTTTTTTTTTTTTTTTTTTTTTGCATTGCACATCTCTGATTCAACAACTTGTGTTCATTTGTTTTCCTTTTGGCCTGACCTAAATAGAAAATTTGCCCTCATTGAGGTATTTCCAAGTGTTCAATTGGTATAATTTGATTCAGAATTATTTTTATGTAAAAATCATGAAAACTAACTTCTCCTGAAATGTCTCAAGTTAAAACAACAGAACTTACTACTCCTGAAATGGAAATGGATCAACTTAAAAGGCAAGTGATCTTCTACAAGGATTTAGATAGTTATCTTTTTAAATACTTTCAAACATTATTGACAAGTCAAGGTATAACGAAGATACACTGGTGACTTTCTAGCTATAACGAGACTATATTGGTTATGATAAAATTGTATGTTTCTATTCTGATATTCAGACTATTAATTAATATCAGGCTCCCACTGGCATTAAAATGCATTCCTAAAATAACTTTTTCACTTAATACTACAGTTACTTATTTCTTTACCATAAGCCTAGAACTCTATTTGTGGCAGGAAAATATGGATATGAACCTACACAGACTCCTACAGGACTGATAGTATGGTAGACAGATGTGTATAGAAAAGATTAATTCAATATATTAAGAATCATGGTGGATGGATAACTTGTCTGTGATCTCTTTATGAACTGTGGAAGGGATGTGAAAAACTATTTCAGGTGAATTTTATTCAGAACTTTATGTGGGATGAGATCATCATACTTGTGGTCAAGGCCAGTAATTTGGCATCTTTCAGTTCAGTGTGTGGACTAGTGAATGGTGCAGAGTGATTGAAGTTAGAAACCACACAGTCCCGGAACCACAGAGAGTTTTATCTACTTATACTGCCTATGCATCCAAATTTTCCAAGAAATATAGCAATTTGTAAAAATAGTCACAATCATACTTACAGTGCATCCTTTCAGGAGAGAAAGTTAAATAAATGAGAAGTTGCCTCTACATTCCAGCCACAATAAAGACTTGGTTTTTACCTTATATGAAATAGGAAGCAAAATTTTTGCTTCACCAAGAGACATATATGAATAAATGGTAGCTTAAAACTTTTAAATCTTCATAGACTACTGAAGGAGAGGATGAAACACAAACCATCATGTGTAGATGAGGGGTGGACTCCAGAACTGTGGCAGCTCTGACCAAGGCATCCTTTATGCCCCCCTCGGATCAGGGAAGAGTTTTATGCAGGGTTTGATATTTGAGATGACCTTAATCAAGAAATAGACCTTGGATCTACATTCTCTTTGGTCTCAGTGGTCCACTCAGATCCAATTTACATATAGGAATAATTTAACAATCCTCCTGATGACATTATAAATATTTTAGAAATCACTATAATTTTAGAAAGCATAAGGTAAACTATTTCTAAAGATTAAAGAGATGAGAATAAAGACTCAGTATGACTTTTAAATGAGTCTTTTATGATGTATAGTTAGAATATTCTTGATTAGACAGAAATATGTGAATTCTACACCTAATCTAGCCATGTTCATTTTCAAGACTGAAATGTGTGCTGTTCAGGAAGGGGAAGTAAATTTATACAGATGATTAAGTTTATGAAAACATCACTTTCAACACACATTCTTTGTGAAAAGTAAACAATTTCATTGTGACATTTTCACACACATATATATTTCTGTCATGCTCAGCCCCCATCACTTGCTTCTCTCCTCATTTGCTCACACTGCTGTCCTGCCACACTACAGAGGAAGAAGGGAGAACTACACATGATTGGTCTAAGGTCACAAGGAAGCTTAATCAAGCTGCAGATTAAGAAATTAAAGGACTCAAATGGTCGTGGCTTCTCTTCATCCCTTCTGCCCTACTAGGGATGGGTCTCCATTTAGTATTACAGCTTATGCCGAGCAGTCGTTTTTCTGAGGATTTATAGCAATGTTTGAAAGAGAGCTCATAACATGGCACTGCTAAGAAAGTACAACAGAGTGACTCATTGCTAAAAGCAAAGTGAGGATGTGAAGAAGTCTTATTTTACCCCCCTGCTTTCTTCCAGAGACCACTTTACATATATTATGCCATTGATCTTTCAATATCTCTATCTTGGAGTAGCAAGTAAGGTAATTCTGTTAGACAAAATCTCAGAAGAAAACTGATTTACTCAGGGTCATGCCACAAGCCTTTAGTTGCAGTCTATTCATTCAGTTTTAATTCCGTACTTTCTGTCCAACTGAGTAAATTAACATAAAGTTTTGAATAATGCTTATACAGACTTTTTCTAAAAAGTCTAGGTAAAATCTAACAGAGCAGACTGACTGCAGTGGGAAAAAAATTCGCTTTCTCACAGCACACAAGAGTTACAAACGGAAGCAAAGGAAAGGTGATTAGGAGGAATGGCAGGAGACTAAACAGAGATCCAGCATCAAACTGACAAGAGCAGAGTGGAAGCAAAGATGAAGAAGGACAAGGTTGCAACGTTAGATGTGAAATACAATTCCCCATTGAGAGAGAGAGAGAGAGAGAGAGAGAGAGAGAGAGAGAGAAGGAAATTAAGAGATATTTTTGTGGTATAACTAGAAAGGTTTTAAAGTGGCTACCCTACATTGCACTATGAGGGGATGTTTTTGTTTCACTATCTCTGGGAACTAAAAATTGCAGGTTTTATTGCTAGCTTATTTTAAGGAAAAATATTTTTCTATCACTGGTTTTGTAGTATTCTTCTGTTCCCGAGGATCAATATTGACTGAATCTGGGTCCTCTGGATGAGCAGCTTATGCTCTTAACCGCCAAGCCATCTCTCCAACCCCTCAATCTTGCTTTCTTGGTCCAATGGCTTTGTGCCTCTGGTTGCACTGTGAGCTATGGTAGTAGTATTTGCCAGAAAAGAGGGTTTGCTTCATGGCAGCCAAGGAGAGAGGAATGAACCAAGGTCCAAGTATTCCTTTCAAGAGCACTCTTAACCTAACTTTCTCTCACAGGCCACATCCCCAGGATTAGCCATTTTTCTGCTGCTGTGATAGAAACACTGTCCAAAACAACTTATAGAAGAGTTTATTTGAGCTTATGGTTCCAGGGGAATTACAGTCCATCATGGCAGGGAGGCATGGTGGCTGGAGGTGGCTGGAGCAGGAGCAGCAGAAGCTAGGCTCTCACATTATTACACAGGCACAGGAAGCAAGAGAGCAACTGGAGATGTGGCAAGGCTTAAGAACTCTCTAAGCACACCCCCAGTGTCATGCTTCCTCCAGGATAGCCACATCTTCTAAAACCTCTCAAAACAGTGCCACCATGTGGGGACAAAATACACAAACACTTGCAGCCTATGAGGGACACTTTCATTCAAATCACCACATTCCGCCCCCATAGGCTCATGATCATATAAAATGCAAAATGCATTTAGTCCAACTTTAAAATCCCCATAGTCATTGTCGGTCTCAATACTGTGTCTCAATACTATTTAAAAGTCCACAATCCAGTCTCGTCTGAGACTCAGGTAAATAACTATAAGCCTCTACAAAATCAGAAAACAAATTACATACTCTCAACATACAGTGGAATGGAATACACATTACCATTCCAAAAGGGAGGAATGGAGGCATAGTAAGGAAATACTGGACCAAAACAAGACCAAAAACCAGCAGGTGAAACACCAAATCCAGTAGCTCCACATGCAACTTCTGGGATTGTACTTCCAAAGGGCTTAGACGGCTCAGCCTCTTTAGCTTTGCTGCATGCAACATATACCTCTTCCTCTCTTGTGCTGGTACCACTCCCTGTGTGCAGGTCTTCTTGGTAGTTCCTTTACAGCTCTAGCATCATGAACTTCTTGGGGTCTCCATTGCCAACCAGACTTCTTCACAGCTTCACGCAATGGCCTATCAGGGCCTTCTCTAGGCAGGGGAACCCCTGCTGCATGCTGCCTGGCCTCTGAGGCTCTCTGAAACCTTGGAGGAAGAATTGACTTCACTCTTCCATCTTTCATGCCTCTAAAGCCAGCACCGGGTGAAAGACACTGCCAAGTTTGACTGCAAGTTTGGAGTGGACTCCAGCCTGCTTTATCCATTTTAGAAGCTTTTCTCTTCCATGGTCCCTGCAGCATTTTCCTTTCACAAGTTGGAGGCTTAGCTGGGTTAGGTCTTGCCCTGGAGGCACTCTCTCCACTGTTTAAATCTGAATCTCTAGGTGCCTCCTCAATCTCTTTAATCTCCTTATCAAAGGGATCTTCTCCAGTACATGCCAAGGCTCCAACATTTACCTTCCTAGTGCTCTTTTTCAATCCAAACTGTATTTCTCTCTGCCCCATTTGCTCTTTTTCACTGTAGCTCTGCATAATATCCAACATTAATAGCCACACCACCATTTCTACATTAGGCTGTCTTGAAATTTCTTCCACCAGAGAAATTAGTCCATGGCTTTTCAACTTAGCCTCAGGCAAGCTTTTTGGCTGTGGGCAGACTCCAGCCAGACTCTTTGCCAAAATACCCCAATTGCTTCTTAAGTCCTTATTCCCTCTGGTACTACATTGTTCTCAGCACTACTTTCTTCCAGGCATTTACTAGAATAGTCTGTTAAGCTCCCTTACAGCAGTCAACCACTTTTCTAGCCCAAACTCCAAAGTCTTCCACATTTCTTCAAAACCCCACATGGTCAGGTTCTTCACAGCCAACAGCCACTCTCTGGTATCAATTTCTGTCCTAGTCTGTTTCTTCATTGCTGTGACAAAATATTCTTACCAATACCAACTTGGGGAGAAAAGGGTTTATTTGTCTTACATCTCCCAGGATGTAGCCCATGGTAAGAACTCCGGTCAGGAACCTGGAGGTAGGAGCTGGAGCACAGGCCATGGAGGAACAAGCTTAATGGCTTGTTCCCCTGGCCCCTGTTCAGCCTGTTTTCTTATGCAACACAGGTCCACCTGCCCAGGGGTGGCACCACACACAGTGGGCTGGGCCCTCCCTCCTACATCACTCATCAAGCAGATGCCCCATGGACATGGCTACAGGCCAGTCCAATGAAGGAAATTCCCCAATTGAGGCTCCCTCAACCCAGGTTTTTCAAGTTGACACTAAAGCTATCCAGCACATTTGACCACTTGTCAACTTGACACACAAACACATCACTATTAAACCATAAGCTTTCCAATTCTTGTCCCCAAGATGTGATGTTAACATTAATATCACAACATAAGACAGTACAACCTTAAAAATCCCACAGTCCTTAAAAAATCCAAACACTTAAAAGTCCATACTCTCTTAATAGTCTCTTAACTGTGGGTGGGCTTCTGTAAAATCCAAAACAAGTACAGTCTTATTTCAAAGGGAAGACTCAGGCACACCTAAGCAAAACCAAAGTCCAGCAAAGTAGCTCGAGGCTGGACATCTGGGATTCACTCACAATCTTCTGGGCTCCAAAGGGTACTGGCAGCTCCACTTCTTTGACTCTGCCATCCACAGCACAAACAGCTTGTCTTGCAGACCTAGGCCAGCTCCATTCCATACCTACTGCTGTCCTTGGTGGTCGTCCCATGGTCCCGGCACCTCCTAAAAGCTGGAGTATCCACTGAAACTGAGGCTACACCTTCACCAATGGCTTCTTTTTGCCTCTTGGGGTGCAAAGCCACAGATTCTTTCCATGACCCCTTCAATCCTGTGGTCTTAACTGCAACTGAAGCTGCACTTTCACCTATGGCCTTTCCTGGCCTCTCAGAGTGCCAAACCTCAGCTGCTCTCTATGATCCCTTCACACTTTCAACACCAGAACCATGCAGGAGACTCTTACACATTACCAAGTCCTGCTTCCAGCTTGAGATAGAGGCTCAGAGCCACTCAACTATAGCTTCTGTGTGCTGACCCTGAGGAAATGCTTTCTAGAAAATTCCACCTTGATAATGCTTATTTCTTGTTACTCACAGATGATTTTCAACCCCAGGTAACCGGCATCAATCATCCCAGTAAAGCACAAAATTCTTCACTTCCAAAAATTCTTAATTTGACATAAACAGCTCTAAAGAGTCTTTGCTCCCCTTAAAAATTTATAAGCCAGGGCTCCATCATCTACATTTCTCTTCATGTAACTGTCTCCGCTTCCCTGTGAAGCTTCACAAGCCAGGCATCCATTGTCCACAACTCTTTCAACATAGCTATTTCAAGCTCCACAGCAACAAACTCTGAGCATGCAATGGCTTTTCCAGCCCAAAGTTCCAAACACTTCCACAGTCTACCCCAAAACACCAAGGTCAGGTCTGTCACAGCAATATCCCACTCTCTGGTACCAATTACTGTCTTAGTTTGCTTCTCCATTTCTGTGATAGAAACACTGTCCAAAACAATTATAGAAGAGTTTATTTGAACTTATGGTTCCAGGGGAATTACAGTCCGTCATGGCAGGGAGGCATGGTGGCTAGAGGTGGTTGAAGCAGGAGCAGCAGAAACTAAGTGCTCACATCATCATGCAGGCACAGGAGCAAGAAAGTGTCTGGAGATGTGGCAAGGCTTAAGAACTCTCTAAGCCCACCCCCAGTGAAGTGCTTCCTCCAGGATAGCCATACCTTCTAAAACCTCCCAACACAGTGCCACCATGTGGGGACAAAAATGTACAAATACTTGGAGCCTATGGCAGACATTTTCATTCAAACCACTACACCCCCTAACAGTTTTACTGCCTCCCAACAGAACTAAGGGTTAGTGTCAAATACACAGTCCTTTGTGGTTACTCAAGATCCAATCCACCACTGTATTTTTATTTATTAATTTTTAAAGTTTTAAAATTTTTATGAATGCTTTACTTGCATGTACGTAAGTACACCCATGCAAGCAATGCCCATGGAGGCCAGAAGAGTGGAGCTGGAGTGACAGAATTATGCAGTCAGGGAGCTAGCCACCATGTGGGTGGTGGGAGTCCTCTGTAAGAGCAGCCTCTGAACTATCTCTCCAGCCACAACTTATTTTTTAATGAATATTTTAATGAGGTTTTGTGTATTTTGTACAATAAATTGTAATCACATTTGGACTCCTTCCCACATTTACATCCCCAATGACCCCCCCCCCACAGACACTGGATTTCATGCATTCTGTCATACACGTTGTCCTATCTGTTCAAATGTTTGTACCGAAATGCCTCTGGTGCAAGTTCAATCCACTGGAGTCTAGTCAACCTGTCTAGATTCATTCCCCTAATGGAAATCATCTTCCCCTTGCCCAGCAATAACAAGTTGCTCATAGCTCTTCAACTAAGGTTGGGGCCTGCTATCCATTTCTCCAATTCTGTCCTGGGTTTTGGTTTGAATCAGCATGGGTCTTGGGCATGCTGTCACCATTGGGACAATGTATTTTTTAAAAAAAGCAAATTGCTATGAAATTTCTAATACCCTTTTTGTCTTTCAATTATTTGCATTCAATTGCCTATCATATTGGATTCTATAACTGGTTTAGCTGAATAATTTACTAATGTAATAAAATAATTTTGTTTTATATAATCTAATTACTATCACACCCCTTGCCTCTGTTATCTCTTTTGTGTGATTTTTTTAAGGGCATCCTTGAACACATACATTTTTCTCATTTTTGTCCTTAATAAGGAATGCTATCTTTTAAATTCAGACCTAAGGAATGCTATCTGGATCTGTAAGCAATGTGTCACAGCCAGGTGTGCATGGAAATTCATCATTCTGACTGGCTAATCTGAGGTATGGTCTGAAGGAGTACTGCCTATTGATGCATCCAGATAAGAGCTGAAGTAGGTTGGATCAGGCCCATTAAAAACCAATTGATGGGGGCTGGAGAGATGGCTCAGTGGTTAAGAACACTGACT
Source organism: Nannospalax galili (assembly GCF_000622305.1). Classification (NCBI taxonomy): domain Eukaryota; kingdom Metazoa; phylum Chordata; class Mammalia; order Rodentia; family Spalacidae; genus Nannospalax; species Nannospalax galili. Next base: position 2,825,559 of record NW_008333889.1, read on the forward strand.
GTTCTTGCAGAAGACCTGGTTTCGAATCCCAGCACCCACATGGCAGCTAACAACTGTCCAGTTCTAGAGGATCCAAAAGCCTCTTCTGTCCTCCGCGGGCATTGCATGACATGGGTGCACTTACCCACATGCAGGCATAAAACTCATACACATAAAATAAAAATAATAAATACAATATTTTTTAAAAGTTAAAAAAAACATTGATGAAGAAAATATGGTGGGGTATGCCTGCATTCCCTGCATTTGAAAAATAGTGGCAAGATTTTCATGGTATTCCTCAGCTACATTGCAAATTTGAAGCAAGTTTATTATAAGCATTATGCAATTTACGTATTCACTTAAACTTACATTCTTGTGAGGCAAATAAATATGTGAAGAGAAAAGTTCTAATTACATTAGAAGGATTTAAGAAATATTCTTGGTAACATAGCTTGTTAAATCCATGTTCATAAACACAATCAAATAATAATGTCAGAAACTTGTTCAATAATGTAAACAAAATAATTGTCTTAATTCCATCAAACAAATGAACTATTATTATTTGTGTGTTTTCTACTCAAAATACCAAAAATTAACAGCTGAATACTATGCCATTGTATAACTGTACCATACTTTCATTATCCATTCATCAGATTATATGCATCTAGGTTGTTTCCATTTCCTGGCTATTGTGAATAGGACTACAGTGAGCATGGACAAGTGATATCTCTGTAGTAGGACAGATCCTTGGGTGTTTGCCAAGATTAGATTAGTATGGCTGGATCATATGGGAGATCCATTTTTAGCTTTTTGAGGAACCTCCACACTGGTTTCCATAATGTCTGTACCAGTTTGTACTCCCACCAGTACTGAATAAGAGTTCTCCTTTCCTCAAATTCTTGCCAGCATTTGTTGTTTGTTTTGTGAATTTTGTCCATTCTGACTAAAGCAAGGTGAAATCTCAAAGTAGTTTTAATTACCATTTTCTTCACAGCTAAAATGATGGACATTTTAAAAAGTATTTCTCACTGGGTGTGGTGGTGCATGCCTTTAATCCCAGTACTTGGGAGGCAGAGGCAGGCAGATCTTTGTGAGTTCGAGGCCAGCCTGGTCTACATAGTGAGTTCGAGGCTATAGGGAGACCCTGTCTCAAAAAAAAAAAAAAAAAAAAAAAAAAGTATTTCTCAGTCATATGTGTTTAGTTCCTTGTTCCAATTTTTAATTGAATAATTTTTTGACATTTAGGTTTTTGAGTTCTTTGTGTAATCTAGGTATTAACCCTCTGTCAGAGGTATAGTTGGCAAAAATATTTTCTCTCAAATGTTGATGCACTTTGATGTACAGAGATTATTTAGTTTCTTGAAATCCTATAAGTTTCGGTGTATTCCCTAATGTCTCATCTATCACAGTCAGGGTGGAACTGGAAGCAATCAGTAATCCAGACTTAGAAAGATAAAGGTCATATAATCTCTCATAAGTGAATAATAGCTTCTAATCTTTGGATAGATGTGTTTCAATTGGAAAATTCTTAAAAGTATAGGAAACTAATGAGGTACCATGGGGGGGTGGGTAGAATACAGTGATTATATAATCAGAAAGGGGAGTGACACATAAGGTAGATTTAATGGGATGGGGAATAGGAGGGTGGGGCAGAACAGGGACTGAAAGGAAGGATAACTAATATTGAAGGCATTTTGAAAGAGTGGTATGGAAATCTACTATGGAAATGTCTCTCAACATATACACAATCAATATAAAAAGAATTTAGGGGCTGGAGAGAGAGCTCCGTGGTTAAGAACACTGGTTGTTCTCGCAGAAGACCCAGGTTCAAATCCCAGCATCCACACGGCAGCTAACAAGTGTCTGTAACTCCAGTCCCATGGGATCCAACAGCCTCTTCTGAACTCCATGGGCATTGCATGACACAGGTGCACTTACTTACATGCAGGCAATACACGCATGCACATAAAATAAAATAAAAAAAAAGAATTTAAAGACAGTTACCCTATAACAAGGGTCTGATGTCCCTAGTAGGCTAACAAACGAAAAACCCGATGCTAAGGAAAAGACTCCCTCTTTTGGTGTTGTTAATTAGCAAGATCCCATAGATCCTCAAACAATACTGGCTATTGCCATTGCCCTTGGTTTCCCATCCTAACTGGATTGTAAGACCCTATTGCTGAAGACACTGCATATCTGGTTCACAGAAAAAACAAGGAGAAATGAGGTTGGTATTGACTTTTAAAATAAATCTCTGGTGGCTAGCTTTCATGTCCTAGAAGGTGCTATGGATGTTATTGACAAAAAAAAAAAAGCAGTCATCAAGATTGTCCAGCTCTGAAGCCTGTAAGCTGCATTAGCAAGTAGTGTGGCAAAACATGCTCACTGGTGCAACAGTGGCATGAGTATTATGGGAGTAACCAACCACCTTCTAGTTGGCCTTAAGGCCCACTTCACCAAAGGTGTTCACCCTTGACACTGTTATCAGGACAAGAATCTGTGCATAGACAAATCAGAAGTTGTAGAGAAGTTATCAGTACTCTCTGATAAATAGACACAATATTAAAGTGACTCAGAATTCTGTATTGTTGTATTAAGAGATCAGTATATTCTTCAGCTCTCAACATGGCGGGTTCTTCTTGCAGCAGATAGCAATTAACATAAAGACTCATAAGTAGTCAACATGTAGACAATAATAGTCTATGGAGTGTTCAGCCATAAATCGGGCACTCATACTGCACCCTCACCTCCAAAGCCTCAGGGAACATTGCACAGAAGGGGGCAGAAAGAATGTAAGCACCAGACATGGTTAGAGGAATACAAGGAAAGTCTGTTGTGTGGACATCAGGGGTAGTTGCATGTATGCATTCAGAGTGTTTATGACAGCATGTGGCAGACTTGTGCAAACCTAAGACAGAGAGGGGCCCAGCATGGATGGAAGGGGTGGGCAGGAAGCCCCAACATTAACTGAGAATCCATTAGCCACTGATAGATGCCAGGAGAGTGAGAGTCAGTTTTCCTTACTGGTGTGATGTCTAATAGGTCTACCAAACTCTAGGCCATGACCAACACCAAGGAGTACTTGAAAGGTATGGACTAAAATGTACAGACCTTTGAAAATCAAAAATTAAATAAATAAATAATAAAGTTATAGATAACAATGGAGAATGTTAAATCTGGAAGGGGGTAGTGGGGTGGGATTGAAGAGTGGGGAGGGGTTGAATGTAAGGAAAATACATTGTATGAAATTCTTAAAATTAAATAGTCCTGATCTTAATGAATACCAAGGCTTGTAGATCATGTTCTTCTGCATTGCTATCTATTCGTAGTTCTTTCTTACAATCATGCATCTTATATCATGGAGTCTGTTTTCTAAAACTTGGCTAACCATTCAAAATTTTTACAACTGTAAATAATAATAAAGTGAGCTGGTCAGGCTGGTGCATGCCTTTAATCCCAGCACTTGGGAGGCAGAAGGAGGTGGATATCTGTGAAATTGAGGTGAGCCTGGTCTACATAGGAAGTTCCAAGTCAGCTGTTGCTAGGGATGATCTTATCTCAAAAAGACCAAAATAAAAATAACAGCTAAGTATATATACTTGTGTTATTTATTTCTAATTTGAAGTATTTGTTAAAACAGAAGATTAGAAATATATTATTGCAAGCACAATATTTTAACAGTTTAATTTCTGCTAAATCATATTGTATTTAATAGTACCAAAACCATTTAAATAAAGACTATTCTTCAATATTGAAATTGATTTCATTCCTATATTATATGACTGTTATTATTTGTTCATTATATAGAACTATTATTAATATATTCACTGTGAAACTAAACTCAACAAATTAATGAGAGTAACCATTACTTTATAGTTTCCTTGTGCAAATATTATGATCTTTAATAATTATGATAATTTGTAATTTATATTCATGTCTTACCTGATAAAATCATTATGTGTCTTAACATTAACTTTGATTGCATAAATATTACATTAACTTCAATCACACAAAAATTTTGGAAACCATTTTAACTAAGTATGAAGTAAATGAACACAAGGTTGAGTTTTTAAATCCCCAATGATTTGCCGACGGATTTTATATTGTTTTAAACTATTCATTTGTCATTAGAAAATATCCTTAATTCTAATGACGTTGCTTTATTTTGCTAATGATGCTGTGACAAATTACCACAAAGCCTGAGGCTTCAAATATCACAGATCTATCATCTCATTTATGAAATGAGAAATTCTGTTGTGATATACTCTTCCCTCTGCTCTTATTCTTACAATCTAAATCACAATTGAGACTGGCTCTGTGTGGAGTTCTTTTTTCCATGCTAGCTGTCAGTCAGCAGGTGCTCTTCCCTATGTAAATTAACTCTTTTTGTTTCTTTGTTTTGCTTTTTATAATTTTTATTTTATTTTGAGCTTATGTAATTTTATACAACAGTTCTTAATCAAATTTAGACCCTTTCCCCTATCCATGCTTCCTATCCCCCTACTGAACTTCATCTACTTCACCATACAAGTTAAGTCCCATCCAGTCAAGTATTTGTACTCAAATGATCTTCAGTGTAAATTCATCCTCTGAAGTCTAGTCAACTCATCTAGAGATCGTATGTAAGGCATACTCTCCTCATCCAGCATCAATCAGTCTCTAGTAGTTCTCAGTCTAGGGTTTGCCCACCATCCATTTCTCTCCTCCCCTCTGGGCCCTTGTTTAATTGGCATGGGTCCTGTGCTCAATGCCACCACTGTCACAAATTCACATATGCAGGCTTCCAGTTACCTGGCAGCCTCTGCTCCCCTGTGTTCATGAACCAGCCCTGGCTCTTACAATCTTTCACCCCCCTTTTCCATTATCCCTGAGATGTGGGTGGGTGAGGTTCAATATAGGAGTTCTAGCCAAAGACACACACTCTACAGCCTCTTATTCTTTAAAACTTGGCCAATGTGGCCTTCTGTGTGCATCACACTCTGTTGTTTAAGAAGGCTTTATTGGTGAGAGGAGGAACGCATTAGTTTTCTGTCTACCCATTTTTTTTTTTGCTATGTTCCATGAGCCTTAGGTGTAGAGGTTCAGCTGTAGATGTGTCACCTAGTACTTGGCATCTCTCAGATGTATTTTCTCTGTGTCTGACCAGTTGTGGAATATTTCAGTAGCCTCCATCTGTTCCAAGAAGAAGCTTCTTTGATGAGTGGTGCACAATATGCTTGTCTGTAAATATAAGGACCCATATTTAGCATATCGTGAGAAATTTCACTTGTCTAGAGATATGAAAGAGATACGGTTTTCTCTAGAATCTGCATCCTCTCCTGCCATGTGTATTTGGCTGACTGTACAGTGCCACCCATGAGTTCACTCCCACTGAGAGGGCTTTAAGTCCAATATATAGTTATTGATTGCCTCCCAGATAACAGATAACAGTGCCACTACTTTACCAACAGAGGTAGTTTGACATGCTGGTCATTATGGTTATTAGGGTTTAGGGCTGGGTTGGACCTTTGGTTGCTTTTCTACTTTGACAGTTTACATATTATCATCTAGCATTATGATAGTTAAACTTGGGGTAGAGGTCATTTCCCACTCCATTGCTCTGAATCCTGTTTCTGAAGCATGTCCTGTCTTTAGCAGTAGGGTCTTATCTACAAGTTCTCAGAGATAACCAAGAGGTTTGGAAAGAGTCGGTGTTATTTTGGGAGTCTCCTGGATCACTCTCATCAACCACTCAAAGGAAGGTCTCTTCTGTCTGGCACTCTGCTCCTTGCCAATCAGCTTCCAGGTATACATATGCACTAATGTTCAGACCTGTATGGGTATTTCTCATGGCATTTTGGGGCCATCACTTTTCTCTTATGACATCACCACACTATATATCCAATCAGCAGCGGTGATTCTAGTCATATGTTTCAAGCTCTCCAGACTCTTTTGTTTCCTCTTTATTGTAAAAATCAGAGTAAGTGATTCTACTTTAGAAGGCTATTGTAATTAAATTGAGTCTACTCAAATAATTCAAAACAACATTTAAGCTCAATAATGTCTACACATGCAAAGTCCCTTTGCGATGTAATGGGATTCATGTAAATGTTCCATAGATTTATGATAAGGACATTTGGGGGAGTTTATTGTGAAGTGCTATCACATTGAAACAATCTGCTGTTTCTTCAATTCTCATTTCTTTTGATGATTTCATTCTGTATTTATGTAGAAAATATAATGAAATTCAGATTTGTTCCAACACAATTTTTTCATTTCTCTCAGCAAGTTCATAGAGTAAATAGATATTACCTGTACAAATAACTTCATTCTTGAAATTCAGTCTAACAGACTGTGTACTGATAATATTTAAGGAAAATCTAGAGGATAAAATGAAGACATGTCATAATTTTTCAGGTGATTTCAGAGAAAACACTTTAAGAACTTTCTGATGTAATATCTTTTATCTAATATATTTGTTCCATTTCAGTGTTGGCTTTTTAAAGTGGTCAACATTACATCAAAGTCTCAAATGATTTTATAAAAATTGTTTTCATAATGGACGTTATTGTGAGTTGATAATATATAAGAAGTATAATTTTTGTTGCTGGGAAAACATTTCTAGAAACAGAAGGCAGTGTTGATTTCTTTAAGAAAACTTTCCAAATAGAGTAATACATTCTATGATGAGATGCCATGTGCAAAAGCTATAGCACAATGCTACCTAAGTGTGACTGTCTATATTTAAACTTCCCATGTTGGATGAACAGTTTCTGTAGACACATGGTCACTGATCCTTAGTTAACAAGCTACAGTCTATAGTCTCACAAGCTATAGAAAATGTGGGTTCCATAGAATATTGTATTAACAAATGCATGAAATCACAATGTCAGAGATGAGAACTAGGTAGAGGATGGCAGATAAAAATATACGCTGGGTTCCTAAGAAGAGATGTAGCACGTGCTTGTTTCAAGTCATGGAAGTGGAAGCTGCTTCAAAGACAACCAGGACTACCTAGCCACAGCCCCAAATACAGAAGATAATAAAAGCCCCCCCCCCAGGATGTAGATAAGGAAGATCTTGAAGATGCAAGCTAAAGTTCCTACCTCTTCTACCAGAAGATTCTCAGCCCTAGCCAGGAGGATTTGATAGTGATTTTTAGAGGACTTTTGGGAGAGCATTGCTCTCTTTTATTCACCCAGATTCTTCTTCCATAATATCCTACTGACTTTCCCTTGAGGGGCTATATTGGGAAGAGAGAGGATACAAAGGATGTCTGGAGAGGGCCCTCTCTAGCAGTCTACTCCTTTTGTAATAAAATCCTAGAGTTTTAACATGTGTGATTAAGTGCAGAAATAGGGGTGGATCATAAAAAGGTATGTTTGAGTATAGATGTAGACAGTCCATAAGCAGGACACTGCAATAAACAAAGGCAACAAAAGCTAGGTAATCCTTTAGTACCCCTGTCTCTCTAGTGAATGGCACTCCAACTTTCCATTTCTGAAAATACAGATAATTATAAGGATGGCAGGTGGGAAGGTAAGGGAGCCTATTAGGTCTGTCACTGCCTTTGGGGGACCTGGTTTGGCAAGTCACTTAAACTGTTGTCCTGTTTCCTTTGCTTGGTTATAGTAATTAAGAAAAACCCAATTATTAAAACAGAAACAAAAAGTTTTTTTTGTAATTAGCAAGAAGGGTAGTATGTGACTGGAAAGCACCTGTGAAGTACAGAGGAAGTCTATGTAAGTGGACTCCCAAAATGAATATCTTGTATGTTATCCATGTACAGCTATGCAATAAAGACAGCTAAGAACCGAGGCTTACGCTTGACAATAGCAATGAATTCACAATATCTACCTGTCACTGAAGGTATGTGCTAAGCACTTGGCCCACTAGTCTCTTACAATCTCTATAACAATTTTAGAATGGAGTCCTCTTCGTTTAACAATTGAGAACTTCAAATTAAACAATTAACTGTCTAAGGCCTCATAGATTGAAAGGGAAGGCAATGCTACCTTAACCCAAATCTTTGTTTTTCTTCTATAGGCTGAAGTCCTCCTTTTTAGGAATCAGATACTAAACAATGACTTTGCTGATACTTCAGAGTTTATAGACATTAATTATAACTTGAACTTCAGCTATGGATGGTATTTGTGAATAAGAATTAAAGAAATTATTACTGAAGATGAAATTCTGGTTCAACAATTCTACCGAGAATAGCATCTTCCTTATTGTCTCCCATAAAACATTTGAGTGTATCGTTAACGATGTCCAGCTTTCACCAGCTTTAACTATGATTGTTCTTCATGCAGTATTGATTAATTCACAAAAATCATTATAAAATTGCTTGCAAATCCAATTTTGACAAATGCAATTGCTTTTTAAGCATACAATGGGGTTACTTTAATAAATGTAATTATGTAGTCAATAATTTGTAAAATGAATAGTTGATTCCTAGCTTACCATTGTTTGGCAGATTAGAACCTGGCAAGCATTATATAAAACTATTTGATTGGAACAAATGACTTCCTTTGGGGAAAATGAGATTTTTGACAAGTTTAGCGCTTGTTTCATGCTTCTTAGAACAAACTCAAGAGCTCAAGGATTATACATTGAATTTCATACAACACCTCTCCATGGCCTGTCAAAATTAATTGTTAGGAAAAGACTTCATTGTAAAAATAATTCTTTCAATTTTAAAAACTCTTCCTGATTGCAGGTATATACTCTAAGAATCCATGTGTGTGCGTCTATGTGTGTATTCATGTAGGTCAGCATTCACTCTTGAGCCAACAGTGGAGTTCCCGTCTCCTATCAGATTAAAATCAGACAGTTTATGTTAAAGGTTAACTGAATCATCCCCAGATGGTCAACCTAAAGTACTTTGAGAGACAGGATGTACAAAGACTTGTGCTGTAAACTATTTCTGGATGTATGCAGCATAAAAATCTTCCTTGGAACCCTGGTGTTTTCCCAAGACTTCCTATGCCCTAAGCTACATAGCTTCTTCTACCAAAGGTTCTGGTTTCAAAGATCACTTCTGGTGCTACTTTCCTTTACTGGGGAAGGAACAAAGGACCGTGGCCAGATTGAGAAACCCTAAATCTTTTTATTGTTACTACATTTATATCTACCAACTTATCATCTAGAATCTGTCATCTATCATCTATCTAAGGATCTGTCATCTATTTATCATCTATCTGTCATTTATCTATCTATCTATCTATCTATCTATCTATCAATCAATTTATCTTCTATCTATTTATTTAGTATATTTGTATTAGTGCACATATGCCATGTATGCAGGTGGAGGTCAGTTTTCTCCTTCCACAATGTGAATCCTAGTTACTGAATTCAAGTCCTCCACTTTGATAGCAGATAAAGTACCTTTATCTGCCAAGTTGTTTTCCTGCCACCCCATAAATCTCTAAGAATTAAAGCAGCATTTGTATAATTACACAGACTAGTACAAATTACATTTAAAAAGAATATTTTCTTGTGCAGTGTCTAGATAGACACATTATAAAAAGCATACTGCATAAAATCCAAAAGAAATTATTTCAAGTGTAGAGTAAGATAAATACTAATCTTCTAATTATCATCTTTTATGATAAAACATATTAATACCAATAATTGAAAAGCTAAGGTCTTTAATTACAGGAAATTCATATATTCATCCATTTGACAATATTAATTGAAATTTGCAAGGGTAGAATATGACAAATCTTGATGCTATTCTCAAAGATTTGGGGGACTGATTGGAGCTAAGATAATAACGTGTACTATATCAGGAAGAAGAAAGAACTCAGACTCTGAAAAGAGATATAATTAAAATTCCATGGTGCTGTTTATAGGTTATTATCTCTGAGAATCAAATCCAACCTTTCATGCTCTGTTTTGTGATGTTAGCTCTGGCTTCTCTTTCACTTTACCAGATGGCGCCTGGTTATTTTTCTCTAATCAAGAGAGATGGCTAAAGGAAGGAAGAGACATACCATTTTTATGTTCTCCTTGGCCTCCTATTCCTAACAACATAGCCCCAGCAATTGGCTCTTCACCTTCTCCACATCAGCAAACCCCATATTTCATTTCTCTCTGAAGCCTTTAAGCAGCTACCAACCCCAGCCAGCTGGAAAGGCTATTCTGTAATTATATGCCCCAGTTCTGTGAGGGCTTTTGTGTACCAAAGAGACTAGAAGCTCCAGAAAACACTGGTCCTCCTCCAGGGGAGCCTTCCTCGAGGCTTCTAAATTCTAACATTCTAGAATCTTCCCTCTTTTTACCTAGGCTGGGCATGATATCTTCTTTTTACAAGTGCTACATATTCAATTCACTTCCAGGTGGAGAAATCAAAAAGCACTGTTTAAAATACATGGGTTTCCACTGGTCACAAAACTACAATGATGTCCACTGAGGTAAAAGTCAGGAAAATGAAAAGGGAACAGTAGAGGCAGAAAGACAGGAGCAAATTGCTGGGAGATGAACGGGTCAACTTGGAGAAAGGGAGGGTATGTGAAGAGGAAGAGTGTGAGCAAGTTAGAAATACTGTCTATTTTAGATGACTGTATTAGTCTTATAATAGAACAATGGTTTTAAGGGTAGCAAAATAAGAATATACTGTACATAGGAGTAGTAGAACTTCTACCTTGGGGGTAATTAACAGATGTCTAATTGGACTCAAGGTCTACTCAATGGGAAGGAAATATTGAGTGGTATTTTAAATAGAGCCAAGTACTCATGGCCTGAGAGATCATAGACTCTAGAGTAGATAAATTATTTCTTTCACTCCCCTAGACTAACACAATTTCTTACTGCACTCTAATTATGTATCCTTATATTTACAGAGAAGAGTAGCTCTAACCACTCAGCAAAGGCCCTTCTTCATGAAAAGATGGCAACTATTACAAAGTTCCACAACTGGTTAAATACAGAGAATAAATGACTATGAGATACCCAGTCTCAAGTGGGATATCTCAATGCCACCTCAACACTTAAGGCTCATGGAACATTGCAGAAGAGCGGACAGAAAGAATGTAAGAGCCAGAGGGAAAAGACATCTGCTGCTAGTCAATGCATTGTAGACATTACAGGGAAACCACACCCATGAAATATCTGCAATACGGGAGTCCAACAACATCTGCATAATGACAAAACCAGCTGAACTCCCAAGGTGGATGGGGAAAATGTCATAGGGTCCCACCTCAGGATGAAGAGTTCCAGGAAATCAGTGCATATTGAGAGGGGAAAAATCAGTTTTCTTCAGGGGCTAGCTCCCTGAAATGTTATCTGATGCCAAGTGGGCAACCCTAAATGAGCGTAAACATGAGACCCACTAAATGGACCCAATGCATATATACATACGTACATATGCATATACATACATATATATGTACATAGGCATACACACAC
>NW_008333889.1:2836973-2921836 GCF_000622305.1 Nannospalax galili
AGGGATGGAAAAACTGCAAAGACAATACTCGTGTATGATTTCTCAAAAATAAAAAAAAGTCCATTTCCCTTTAATAAAAAGCAAAAGAAAGAAAAAAGGAAGTTATATTTAAAGAGCGAGTAAAGGACATGCTACAAGGGAGCAAGTGGACACGTGAGCTCCAGTGACCAAGAGCCCTTTATTCGGATAGTTCACCTCAGTACACACTCAGTGTCTCATTATTGTTATGACAGTAGACTTCCTTATAAATGAGTAAACAAAAACATAGGACTTCACAGGACTGAAGAGTCTATAGAAACACACCTTATAAATACTTAAATAAGCTATAACATTACAATTGATTTTAATTGACTGTATATAATTACCTTGGACTTAGTGAGATGTTAATATGTAAGTATCTATGGCTTGCACATTTTTAGTTTACGTAGCATGGTTGAGAAACTGAGTCACGGATTGGCTTCAGATTCACAGCTGATTTCAGGCATCTTGGTGGTTTTACTTTTTTCATATTCTCATCAGGTTCAAGACATGACACGTCTTCATGTTTTGGTGCAGCTAGTGAGAACATGAGCTGGTCATTGCTCATGAGATAAACTTCTAACTAGACCAGTCATTGAATACAAAACAATTTACTTCATATTACTTAGGTTTACAACATCTTTTCCAGGAATGCATACATTCTAAGAATGATCAGGCTATAGATAAAAATATAAATCATTGCATCAACTGCTTAGTGCTTCTTGTACGTAGTCCAGTGACTCTAACGTAGGCAGCATAGGACCATCGGAGGGCAGAGTTTCAGCCATTACTGTTAATGAATTCACACTTAAATGCTCATTAGTGGGCTTAAATTGTTAGTAAAGACCAATTAAATGTTAGCCTGTGTGTTTTGCTAGATCAGTGGCATCATTTAAATCACATAGTCTTCACAACATTTCCTGATGTATACAGTAGTTTTCATTTGTACCTTCTGATGAATATTTTAAATTAGTTCATTGGTAGCTTAACATGCTTTTTTTTTTTCAAGTTAAATGTGAATTATATCTTACTGATGAAGTCTACCACAGTTACAGGTGAAAAAAAAAAAGAGAGAAAACTGTGAACTGGAGAAACGAACAAATGAAACTCCCATGTGTTTTACTTATTTAAAATGTGATAAAATTTCTCTATACCTTTATCTTAGCATACTTATATTGCAGATAAGCCAAAGCAACTCTTCAATTCTTTCAAATTAATGAAACCACAAAGTGTTTTTAGTAAAATAAATTTTGTCCAATGACAGAAATACAGTACCACAGTATATAAAAATGTTAAGTTTTCAATATCACATAGACCTAACCTAAACCCATACCACAGGAGGGAATAGGAATTAAAAAGCTAAATGTAAGAAAATTTAAAAACAGATTTTTCTCTGTGAGAAGAAAAATAGTGGTGCAATACCAGTATTGATTCCCTCCATCAGTGCCTCCAAAATCTTGAAGGGTTAAAAACTCCAAGCTCATATTTTTCAAAACATGCCTCAGAATTTGTGTGCAAAGTTAACAAATGTTTATGGGATGCCCAGATTAAAAGATAAATATAAAAACTGGGTTTCAACAGAAACCTGCTCCAGTCTTATTCAATTTACCTCTGAAGAAGGCTTGGACACCACCAAGTTGTCATTCTCAGTAGCTTTAGACAGACTCTACCCTCACTGCCTCTATGAAGGAAGGAAGGAAAACACACTAATTTGTTATAATTGATCCTAACATGCATGTGTCATCTACAAATAACCTCATCAACATTCAGAAAGGATTGCCCAGATGAACTGTCTACATGTCACTCCTTATAATGAGCTTCCACAAGACTAATGACTTATTAGTGCCATGGGCAATGAATGATTAATTAGTTGATTCTAAAGCAAATTGTTAATAGTATAATTACTACCTTTTTCTAATTTCTGAAGGTTAGAAGAAGTTAATGTGATGCTAATATAGCCCAATAGTTAATAGAATTTTGTTTGTTAACATATTTTTTAACAATTTGTAAAATTTGACTACAATGTGCACTGAACCTGTTTAATTTCACATTTAAATAATGTTAAGCATCTGATTTTTATGACAAATATCTATATGTGTCAAAATATTTCTAAGAATTCTATCAGTTCTTTCCTCTTAAGATAATTTTTCCATTAATATTATTGCAAACTTCCAATGTAGATAAAAATTACACTTTTCTGTCTTATGTGAAATAGAATTGATTTGCTCTTATTCTTTTGAAGGATGATGAGTTATTTGCTCTTAAATGTTCACTGAACCATGGGATTGTTGATCTTCCGAAATACAACCAAGTCTCGATTATTCAATGTCAATGAAGGGAGGCCCTGGTATGAATAAATAATACTATTTGGTAATTCATACATCTGATTTAGGGCAAAGGCAATTTATTTTAAGCTGTTCCTATCATCTGAATTAATGGAAGCATAACTGGATAAATTCCATTTGTGCCAGGTCTAGAAGGTGTTCAAGAGGTAGGTCTGTTATCACATAATACAAATGGACTTGGATCCAGTTCTGTTAGGAACATAAATGTTTTCATGGATAAACATCTGTATATTTCCCCAATATTTACACCCAACTTGAATTTAATATCCTTTTGGATACTCTCATCACTGAAATCTGCAAGTTAGATGCTATTTTTTAATGTTGTAGTCAAAGAACCACAAAACCCCAAGATTAAAACCCCTGTATAGTTCACAGCTAAAAGGTGACTGTCAAAATTTAAATTCCTCATGTGCAAAATGAGGTAGTACAAATCCATTGCATTTGAATCATGCAGGTGATTATTTGTTTTGCCAAAGAAGAAAAGATATTAGACTCCACTACACTTTTTGGAAATTACAAAACACATTTATACTGATTCAATCATGTGTTCATCTCCTGAATGCCTACAGTAGGCCAGACTTGAGTATCCCCAATAAATATAACACTGTCTGTCCTCGGGGGGCAACATTCCAGGAGGTCAGGCAGATAGACACCAACTAAACATCCAAGTATATGTAGTAATGACTTAAGGTGATACGTTTTGAGGGCAACCAACCATAGAGTAACAAATGTGAATGGAGTAGGCTTAAAGGAGAAGGTGCCAAGTTATTTTTGATGAAGTGATTTTTCTTTTAGAAGAAATTAAAAACAAATGAGAGTGAGTCCTGAAGTCCTCTAGGTGTAAATAAACATTACACAGAAGAGCAAGCAGAGCTCTGAGTTGGAATTTTTTTGACACATTCAAAAACTACCAAGAGACTAGGGTGTTTGTTGAAGAATAAGTGTGGAATCAATAGTTAGAAGCTCTAAGAAGTGTCTGTGTGTGTACATGCATGCATGTGGGGGGATGCCAAACCACATGGGGATTTACAGAGAATTTTAAAACTTGGGATTTTTTTCTGAAACATGAAGCCACTGGAGACATGGAGAGTGACTGTTTTTCAGAATCACTGGTTGCTTTGTAGAGAATTGATGTTAGAGGGTCAGAAGTAGAAATAGTGAGTGCTGGTGAAGAAGACTCCCTTTGCAATTGTGAAGGGCATGCCAGTATGGTAAAACCATCTAAAATTCAATGCACCGACAGTTACAGCAGTACAGGAATTTAGAATTTGGGAATAAATATAATGCTTTTGGTAGAGACTTTGAAATTCATGCTGAGACATCAAAATATAAGATGTTATAGAACTCCCACTCCCAACCAGATGTTGGGAGACTTGCATCTACTTAAATTTTATTCATTTATTACTGAAGATATTTATATAAAGTGATTTAAGGACTTCTAGCCCAGGTTGAACTTGAACTTAATACTTAAAGTTCACCAGACATTGCTCTCCATAACTGCAAGCACTGACAAATGGGAAAATGGAGAGGTGAATTTGTATCTAGACTACCTGAATTTAAAAGCTGGATGCACTTCTTAATAGGTGGTGATCTCAGGCAAGTCAATAAATTTATGACCTTAAAATGGTTTCTAAACTCAGGTTTTTTCCTCTAAAAGTAAGATAGTTTCAGTGTCCGCATCAAGAAGATTATTAAGCATAAGCTTTAATATAGATGACATGTTTAGAATAATGCCTACTATGTAGCCACCAAATGGCTATTCACTAACAATATGGCCTTTGAAATAAAAAAAAAAACTCAAGAATACTAAGCCACAGCATTAGTGCTAAGAAGGTATGTGCATGTTTGAGTGTGTGTGTGTGTGTGTGTGTGTGCGTGCGTGTGTGATAGGAAGGTGTTGTAACTAATTTTCCAATTCAATTTTTTTTTTAACTTTCATTGAGTTCAACAACATACAACTCAGTGGTAGAGGTACCACATAATTTATGTAACAAAGGAAAACAAAGACACTAAATTTCAAGCACTACAACACAGGAACTGATAAGGGAGAAAGAGATTGACTTCCTTTAGGGAATTGTGACTGACTAGGTGGTTCAATACATGAGAAACAGTATTTCAGCAACAGCTGTTCCTGAGCAGAAACGTAAGTAAAATTTCTTGTTATACCTATGTCTGCAGATGTCTGATGGGTAGTCAGATCAGAGAGAGTGCAATGAAAAGCGTTGGCATTTCTTCTTCCCTTCTGTGGTCTTAACCCTTGGGTGAAATTTTGTTCAGCCCTGCATGCAGACATGGTGATTGCTGTTGGGCTTTCTCTTCTACTCTTGTGTTCACTCAGTTGCTGAAACAGTTTAAGCACCTGAAGTCCTTCAAAGAGGATAGTGACACTATTAATCCATCACAGAAAAATCTTGATTCTGTTTGAGAGCATCATTATCTCCTCCTCGGTCCCTCCTACTGGCCAGCCCACATCCCATTAAAACCTCTCCTTATTCCCCACACACTTGGCTCAGGCTCAGACTTACTCTCTTAATGTTAAAAAACTCTACATCTGTGGTAACAGCATTTCCCAAACTTCTGTTATTTGACAAGTCTTTAGGAAGAAGAAGGAAGCAAAGCTTATCCAACATACTATCTATACCTTGATTCCAAGTTTCTATAGCATGACTCCTAATTATACTACATTGAAGGAATTGTGGGAATTATTCCTCTGCAAGAGACAGAATCCATTTTAAGTACTTGAATGTAACCTGAAAAATTATTATGAAACTGAAAACTGTTTTTACTTTGAATTGTTGCATCATAAAACTAATCACTGCAGTATTTCAATAATGTGCTTAGACAGATCTTCTACTCTATTTAGTAACATAAAAGAAGCTCACAAACAATAGTAGAATTAAGGGAGGTGATTTTGAAAAAGCCTACAATCTTATCTAACATGTTCCCAAAAGAAGTAAAATGTTTGATCTTTGTAAAGCTAAGGGATAATTACAAGCCTGGAGAAGAGCTTGTCTTTTACCAGGTGGGGAGCTCAATCAGTGGTTGAGGTGTGTGTTGCACAAGCATCAGGCTCTGAAGTTCAATCTCCAGGCCAGGCATTAGCCTAGATGTTAAAGCACATGTCATAGTCCAGGTCCTCTGAGGTGAGATGGAAGGCAGAGACAAGAGAATCCTTGGAAGCACCCAGGCCTGCTAGCTTGGTGTCCAGAGAGGTGAGCAGAAAGAACCACTTCCTCAAATGAGGGGGAAGGTGAAAACTGACACTTATGGTTGCCCTCTGACCTCCACATGTGCACAATGACATGTGGCATGTGTGTGCCCACACTCTCACATACATGAACATACATGTGCATGCACAAACACACAAAGATTGCTTTTGAATACATAGCACTGGATAATCTACTATTTTATAGTCTTTTCCAAAATGTACTTTTCAACTTAGAAATGTTACACTTAAGAATGGCAGAGTACAGAGTTCCCAAATACCCACATCCACTTTCTCTTATTACTGGCATCTTACAATAGTATGGTGTGTTTATTATAATTGACAAATGAACTATTTTTAGTGAATTTTCTACTCAGTTTTCCTTAATTTTTACCCACTGTTCTTTTCCTGTTCCAGAATTCCACAATACCTTTAATAGACATTTTTTTCCCCCTCAGGCACCTCTTGACTGTAACAAGTAGCATAAAACTTTTACATTGTCGGTATAATTGACAGTAGAATGAAGTTTCCATTTATTTATTCCTCATGTTGATTTGGAACTTTATGGGCAGGGACTACTTTCTTGTTTTGCTATGTTTACATCCTACCCATATTCACAGAGAGGTCTTGTTTCTTCTGCTTTAATCCGTACCAGTCAATGTAGATGACAGATTTGAAGGAAAGCACAGCCTGTTCACCAGGCTCTTCTTTAAAAGGACATGCCAAAGAAAACAACCCATAGATGGCAATGTTCAATTTGACAGTGTTTATTTGAAAAGCAAGTAGTGACTAATCTGTTTTTCCTCTGTGACAGTGTTGGTAGAGGGCAGTAGAGTTGGTAAAACAATTCCACAGCACAACAGGACTTTGATAACTTGGAAGGATAATTTTACATGCTCATGGGACAAGTTTTTAAAGTAGTTAATAGATCAAGAGAACAATTACAAAAGCATTTCTGAAAGTTGAGGAATTCTATTTTTCTCACTGATTTGCCTTTGGCTTCTTTACTCAGACCATTAATGAAAGGTACTAAAGCAATATTTTGGACAATACAATTCAAATATGAATATACAATTCAATATGCTCTTTTTTCATCGAATGAGGAAAGTATGTGCTGCATCCGCTGAGATGGCTGAGTGGGAGGGCTGCACAGGCTGCTACTTTTTCATGGTCTTATCTTTCTAAAAATTTTCTTTGAATCTGGAGGTTCCAAAACTATTGGTTCAATGGGAACTTTACAAAAATCAAAAGCAGGTTTCTTTGGTAGAGATTCAGAAAAGGTCAAATATTCCTCTCTGATAGGTAATTTTACCTCTCCCAGATCATGAAAATGTAACTGGTAATACAAAGAAAGGCAAGCTGGGGGTCAAACCAAAGTCTTTTTTCATGCTAAGCAAGTGGTTTAGCATTAAGTTGTATTCGTGCCTTAAACAAACAAACAAACAACAACAAAAAAAAACACTTGCCTTCAAATACAGTGTTAAACTATGCATGCCAGAAAAGGACATAATATTCATAATAGAAAGTGTGATCTCTCTAATTATAAGAAATATTTTATTTACTCTAAAAACTATTAAGGAATGAAATTTAAACAGGAAAATGTGTTCAATTATTTCTGCTGATTATCTTGTTTCTCAATAAATACTAAAATCTAAAAAATACTAAAAGTATGATTATACTTTAGATGTGCATCTCAGTTAATAAGGAAATACAATTATGGATTTTATTAAAACTATCAGAGTAGTGATATAGACTTTCAAAATCTTGTAACAACACTTAAGATAACAATGCTATTATTGATGAGAATGTAGGACCATTTGCCCATCTAAAACTCAGGGCAGAGCTAACAAGATTTCTTAGCAGGAAAAAAGCCCTTTCCCATAAGCCTGACAAATTGAGATCAATCCCAGAAACCCATGTAAAAGTGGACAGAAAGGAACCAGCTTCACAAAGTTGCCTTCTGACTACTGCATGTACTCCATGGCATGTGGACACTCATTGCCCACCTCCATCTATCCCCTATATGCTGAAATTAAATAGAATATTTTTTGAAACTCAAAGTAATATTACCAGTGAAGTAGAGGAGGGTAGGTATTGATCACAAACAGAAGATTCTACCACATACATTAAAAATAAATAAATCAATGAATATCTCTATTCTCCACAAATTTGTTGAACTCCACTGCAAATCCTGTTTATAAAAGCATAGGTTCTACATTGAACATTTCAGCTTGCTGACATATTCATATCTTTGCTCTCTTTCCCTAAAATGTTTAGCTATTTAAAAATATTTTATTATTTTTATTTTTATGTGTATGAGTAGTGCCTGAATGTATGGTAAGTGCACCCAAGTCCTGCAATGCCCATGGAGATCAGAAGATGACACTGGATCCCCTGGAGCTGGAAACAGAATGGTTGTTGGGAACCATGTGGGTGCTGGGAATTGAACCTGGGTGCTCTTACAGGCTGAGCCTGGGTGCTCTTACAGGCTGAATGAAGACTATGTTTCATAACGATGACTATATCTAAATTTATGTTTAATATCCATTTGGACATTTATACCCTTTACACTGGCTGTTTAATTTGTCATAAAAAATGTAGATGTAGGGCCTGGAGAGGTGGCTCAGCGGTTAAGAGCACTGACTGCTCGTGCAGAGGACCCAGATTCGATTCTCAGCACCCACATGGTGGCTACGAACCATCCTTAACTCCAGTTCCAGGGGAATCTGAGGCCCTCTTCTGACCTCCACGGCGTTGCACGACATGGGTGCACTCAAATACATGCAGGCAATACACTCCTACACATAAAATAAAAATAATAAATGAAATTTTAAAAAATGCAGATGTGCTAGTACACTCAGACATGCAGTAAGATATCCCATAAAACTTATTCAGGAATGGTGTATATCTTCCCTTCTTGAGTTTGGGCTTCCTCAGCAAACAAATTAATAATATGATTACTTTTATTATCCTAACACCAATAGAAGATTTAACTCAATCACATAGCTTGAGATTAAGAGGGAAACCAGATAGGGCATGAATGAAAATTCTACTATGAATATATATCTAAAGGGAGAATGGCTGAACCTAAGAAATCTCCCTAGCTGCACATTGCTGTATGTCCGTAGTTGTATATATTATCCTAGGATCAATTTCTATATTTAGGCTCAGTTCCTAATAAATGAATTAGATAATTGCTTAATTCATTTTCTCTGTCAAAGCCATTTTAGTTTTATACATTTTCTGGGTTATCAAATTAATTAGTACATTTTAGTTTTTATGTTTCATAGGCTAATACTGTCTTGTTTTTTTTAAGATCAGCCGTGAAATATGATCTCAAAGCCTTTTCTATTATCTGTTACTGGGTTTCTGTGCTCTGTATATCTCTGCTGCGTGTTCTTTTAATTCTTCTTGGCAAGAGAGAGAATACAAATGCACAAAGCCATGAAGAGATCTAATCTGTATGCAATCTACAGCATACAGCAAAGACAAGCTAATTGGTCCATAAGTGGAATCTGTGATCTTAGCATCATTTACTATGATGCACTAATCCAATTACCCAGCCACTGTCTTTGTCTATACACCACTCAAGAGTATCAATCTTAATTTATTTTGTACACCTACCATCAAAAACTTTTAATGGCATGTGAATAGAGATTGTAACTTATTAAACAAAGCTATATAGCTAATGCTACACACTCTTTGAAATAACTATTTCCAGGTGTATTTCCTCTTCCAATTTTTTTAGAAGAAAAAATGTAAAATGATAGATTGTTGGCTTTCCCTTGGTTTTGAAGCACAAAGTAGTATTGTACTTCTCTACTGAGGTGGAATAATCAATCGACAAGACTAGAACCAAATATAATGTGGAAAATACTTTTACTGAGAGTGACTAATAATAATAAAATGTATTTCAATGTCAAATGTGATTTAATCAAGCATATATGTTCTGCCTACATCTAAAACAGAGAAAACCTTTTTTTTCCAGCATTGCATCTACAGCTGAATGCTTTACTTCTACAAACACAAGTTCTGTTCCTCTTTCTTATTTTATTTCATTTGCAGTCTGCCATGAAATTTGCTTTGAAGATTCTTAAGATAAATGTTAAGAGGAAGAAGAAGCAGGAGGACCACCTTTTGTTTCAAAGGGTGCCATGACATATTTGGCCTTCTCATGCTGGTCATTATCTGACATAGGTTTCATAAAAAAGAATAAGAATTGGGGATTGGAAAGACTGTTCAGTGGTTAGGAGCATCAGCTGCTCTTGCAGAAGACCCGGGTTCAATTACCAACATCCACATGGAAGATAAATCATCTGTAACTCCAGTTCCAGGGGATCCAACTCCCTCTTCTGACATCTGTGGGCATTATATTACATTCATGCACTTACACACATGCAGGCGATACTCTTATACACATAAAATAATAAAATCATTTAAAAGGAATAAGATAGTGTTTAGTGATGCTAGTCTATGGTAACTAGCATAATAGTTTTTTAAATTCATTAAAGTAATGCATGATTTTAAATATGACATGAACATTTTATTATTTTTTCAAAATTGGGTGAAATGTTATCAGTTACTTGAAAATATTAACTGGAATTTGAGTCTTTCATGTAAAAAAAAGGGCTCGACATTTTATAAAGGGATAATATTCCTTCCTGCCTTATCCCATATCCACGTTTGCAATATTTATCAACATACTCACCTGCTAATAGTGCATATGTCAATATTCATGAGTCACCCAGGATCCTACCAACAGAAGCAGTATCTACAAAAGCTTTAGCCCAGGTACAAAAAAGCACATCAGTGTATCACGATATTTCAAATGAGACCTCAAGCTGAACTCAAAACTTAGTAATATTTTGTAAAGCTTTTGATAATTTCTAGAACCAACCCTTAATCCTTAATTCAAACATGTATACCAATATTTTTCCAATTTTAATGACAATTATACCACATGGTCTTTTGTATGGCACTCTGCCTAGAAACTGCTTCAGTAAATTACACACCAAGATGATCTACTCTTTGGATTGTCTCCAGAACAAAGACTATGATGTATAATTAAAAGCAACTAACAATTAGCTGCCATCAAATATAACATGAGGGATAAGCATTGTCGATTTAGTTATTTACAATAAGAAGCAATATAAAGGCTTCTTTCAATGTATGATAAAAATAGATATATTCCTTTGAGGTTGTAATTAAATTTTAAGTAAAAAATGATGAAACAAATGAAAGCTAACATCTTGCAGATTTCATCTACGTGAAGTAATTTTGTTAGTATAAGAACTGTCTAAGAACTCAAATATTACTCCATTTTTCTCATGTTTTGAACTATTATTATAAGAGACATAGTAGTATTACTTGGTATCATTATTAGTTATATAAGTGTGAGGGTGTTGAATGAGCCAAAATTATGTTTTTGCACACTCTAATATATTTGTGCTTACCAGAAAGAGTGACTTAATTACTGTGATGTAGCCTTTATATTCAACACCCACTTAAGACTCAGATTTTGAAGATCTGAGCTAACATATTTCTTTCACTATTTATTCTTATATAACCTAGGGGAAAGGCATCGGGAAGCAGCTATCTAATTATGACTGTTTTAGAAGGGAAGAAGAAAGGAGCAAAAGATTTTTCAAAGCTTTTTATATAGTGATGCAGAGGCGGATCTGCTGCGAAGCTAATGAGGCTTCTGGCCTCTTGCTTACAAGGGTCCCTTTCCAAGGCCCTGAACTTAATTTCATACTCATTATTTTATACTTTATTTCTTACTGTGGCTTTCTCTAAATTGCAGAAGACTCAGGCATCATATTATGTTCATATGCCAGTGCTTGTGTTTGAACCTCCTGAGTCTTGGTGCTGTAAAAAGCTGAGGCCGCTGGATATGGTGGCGCATGCCTTTAATCACAGCACTCGGGAAGCAGAGGCAGGCCGATCTCTGTGAGTTCAAGGCCAGCTTGGTCTACATAGTGGCAAAGGGGGACCCTTTCTAAAAAAAAAAAAAAAAAAAAAAAAAAAAAAAAAAAAAAACTGAGGCCATGAGATTGAGAAGGGACCAAATAGAGAACAAAGTTCTGATGAACTGATGAAAATATATTATTGTTATGTGTGTTCTTCTGCTTGCCTGTGGACAGGGATGTGGAAGCTGTGGGTATGCTGATGCACATGTCAAGTGTGGAGAACTTTGGAGTCCACTCTGTTTCCACCTTTACCTGGGTTTTAGGATCAAAATCAGGTCATTGGGCTTGCTAGTCAAGTGCCTTTACCCAGTGAACCATATCACTAACCCCAGTTCTGATGAGTTACAAGCAGAATCTTGACAAGTTATGTTTATATTCAGAAATTTTATAAAAAGGAGTGAAGACAGTAGACAGAACTCAGAAAGTTGTAAAGAGGGGGGAGGAAAGTGGAACATGGTAGAGAGTATGAGGGAGGAGGTGAAAGGGGGACCAGAAAGTCTAAAACTCACCTCGAAATTTTGAGCAAATCTTGCAGTTTTACTCCATTCTGGAATTTATAGGAATGCATTACAATAGCTGGTTTATGCCATGCTGTGGGTTGAACACAGGGCCTCCTGCATACTAGGCAGAAACTCTTATCTACTGAGCTATCTCCACAGCCCTTCCATATGTTTTTAGTTACAGCTTGCAACTCTGTCTCTTACGTTTGAGATTAATTTGCAGTTGTGTATCTGTGTAAGCTTCTGTGTGTGTGTGTGTGTGTGTGTGTGTGTGTGTGTGTTTGTTTGTTTGCCTGTGTGTGTGGAGGGGTGTTGACTGAGAGTAGGCATGTGGAGCCAAAGGTCAATGTTTGTGTCTTCTGTGGTTCTACCTGTTTGTGTTTAAGTAGGGTCTCTTACCAAACTTGAAGATTGCAGTTTTAGCTAGGCTAGTAAGCCCCAAGGATCTTCCTCTCTCTTCCTTTCCCATAGCACTTGATTTATAGATGCACTCCACCTCACTGGCTTTTCCATGGATACTGGAGACCTGAACTCAGCTCCTGATACTAATGTAATAAACCCTTTTCCCACTGAAAAAGTCTCTTCAACTCCATCTCTTCAACTTTTAACTTACACATTTAAAATGCAAAATGAAATATTAACATAATTTTTACTGTGATTTGGATATGCTTTTAATATTAGATTTAAGGTACATTTCATTTATAATTCATAAATAAAATAGGAATTACAGAAAAATCACACAACTGGATTCTATAGATGAACTTCCCTTTCCTCTTTTACTCTCTTTAAATTAATCAATTTTAAAAATTGTATTTGTATTTCATGTGTATGAAGTTAGCCTGCATGTGTCTATATGCACCATGTACATGTCAGGTGCCCACAAAGGCCAGAATAGGGTATGAATCCTTCAGAATTGAAGTTATAAAACATCGTGTGCTGCTCTGCAGCTGTTAGCAATCTAATCCTGGGCCTCTGCAAGAGGAGCAAGTGCTCTTTACTGCTGAGCCATTTCTCCAGCTCTGAAATAACCCATTTAAAAATGTTTGTGAAAGATCTGATAAATACCTACTCTATAGATTATAATACTACAACAACATTTAAAAATGGATATTTAAGCCTAGAGCCTAAACAACACATAAAGATAACAGGTGGGTCATACCTCACCAGATTTTAGAATCAATAGAAACTGAGAAAGCAGTTTCCCCCCACCTACTGCAAGCATGGCAGGTGGATGGGAAAGGCAACACAGGGTGAAACGCAGTGACAGCTCTTTGGCAGTCAGTGTGCACCCTATCATTTGTATAAGAAAAGGAACAGAGTCCAATTTGATGGAGCTGATGGATTGGGCCATCCAGCAAAGCTAATATTTATTGGTTTGGTGAACTGTTCTTTGCTACTGAAGTAAGTTATGTACTGGAACAGAGGTGTTTCAACTTGGTGACCTAGGAGACAGCTTAGATATTTGCTAGGTGTGGAAAGCCAAGTTATCTTACCTGTCTAGGAAGAACTCTACTGGCTTCTCTTAATTCTCTGGAATCTCTGATGAGACCAGAAATCTCGGTATATAAGATATCATAAGAGGGGGTGGGCATTTGCCATAGGAGATGAGAGAACAAGGCAAACTTTAAGATATTTGTTGGCTTTAACTGGGAACTGAAAAATGAGTATCCTTAAATAGGGGTTTTAACTGTTGGCCAGGACTAAACAATGATGAAGGCCTTAGTTGGTTATGTAAATAAGGCAACAACTTTGGGCTTCCAGAACTTGAGCCCCTAAATAAATAACTGCTTCTACTAAGTATCATAAAGATACTGGTAATAGTGGAAAGATGCTTTCAGAACTTTCAAGATCTCATTGCCCAGTGAATCCATTCGTAGGACTGCTTACTGACATTTTATACTTTATATAGATTGATTTTTTTTTTTTTGCAAATGTGACTTGGTAAATTGGTACAAGGCAACATTTTTAAATGTATGTGCCTGAAAAACTTAAACTTAGTCAAAACATCTTTCTCCTGGTTATAAGTTAATATTTAATGAAAAATTAAAATTTAAAGGTGAAGATTTTTATAACTCCGAAATGCTTAGGGGATACAGAAAGTTATAGAAGAAAAATAAGATCTTGTGAGGCAAGAAATAAACTAAGTAGGACTGTCAGAATAGGCTGAGGGAGTTTCTTAGGTTTATGGGTCTACATATCCACAATTCCCAGGATAGAGACATATCAAAAGAACTTGTTGAGCTT
Source organism: Nannospalax galili (assembly GCF_000622305.1). NCBI lineage: Eukaryota > Metazoa > Chordata > Mammalia > Rodentia > Spalacidae > Nannospalax > Nannospalax galili. Next base: position 2,851,255 of record NW_008333889.1, read on the forward strand.
AGAAGCTGAATATTTCAAGTAGAGTTTGATTTTAAGCATGTGCTATACCTTTTCAAGTAATTTCAAAGTTTTGTTTTCAACTGTAAAATGTTTTTTCTGTGAAGGTGAAGCTCTGAAAGAGCAGAGGGCATCCGTGTGAATTCTGCTTCTTGCCACCACACTGGCAAGCGTTCAGCTTTGCACTGGCATGGAGGATATATGATAATTAAGTGCATTGCTCAGGAACCTGAATCACAGCTCATTTCTTTTCTGCATGCATTTATTCTTTCCTACAATGTACAAAACCTTAAGGGACCTGTCATATAAATATTTCTGAAGATCAGTCAATACCTGCAGCATCGCCATCCATCACTGCTGAACAAGCTCTGTTTTACACCGTAATCCCATAAATCGAGTTACAAGAGATTATAATTCTTTAAGACACACCTCGTGGTCCTTGGTAAGGTCATTACTATGCTGTGCCAAGATGACTTATGTCAAAGTATACAGACTGGTACAAGAAGAAACAAAGATCAGGGACTAACATATACTAGAGAAAATAGTCTACTTTAAAAGCATACTTAAATATATCTGTGGTTTAAGCTAACATTTGATGAATTATTATGAAGTTTACAGAATTTAGAATCATATTTTTATACAAAAGAAAAAATTATAGCCATAAGTAAAACACGATTTAACTATTATATGTGAATTAACTCTTACTTGAAGGATGCAAAAGAAAAAAAAAATTCGAAAGTCGTATCATTTACTCACATAATTTAATGATATTTAAGACTATATAGTCTAAATACATCATAATTATTTGATGGACACAGATTTTAAAACAGCAATGTTTATCAGCACATTGAAATAACATCATGTTTTCTAACTTGGTGTAATTCTGCCTTTCTGTGAGAACTGTATATCTTATATATGATTTTAGCTTTATTTTGCTGTTGTTATTGTTGTTGGAATGCGTTCAGCTTCCGTTTGGTTTAGTTGGTCTGTTTTTTGGAATGAATCACCCTGGATATTTAAAGTTTTTAATCATCTAATCCAGACAGTTCTTTGGAAGTATTTCAAAGTACAAGTACCTGGGAATTTCTAGCAGCAGATATTGGGGTAATTCTCAAGAGTTTAACAAAAATTCCTCAAATTGAAAGAACAATAAACAATTCAGATAATCTCAGAAAACAATACATTGATAGATAACATTTAATGTATAAAACCTATGACTAATTACTGAAAAAGAGGGGGGTGGAAAGACTGTAAGAACCAGGGATCATTCCTGAACAGAAGGATGCAGAGGCTTTCAGGCCACCTGAAGCTTGCACATGTGAACTTGTGGCAATGGTGGCATCGAGCACAGGACCCATGCCATCTCAATCAGAAAAGGGCCCAGAGTGGAGCAATGGGAATGGGTAGCAGGGCGATCCTAGTCTGGGAACTATTGGAACCTGATTTTTACTGGGCGAGGGACACTAGGCTTCATTTATGATCTCTAAATAGGTTCACTAGACTCCAGTGGATGAATTTGCACCAAAGGACATGTGAGTACAAATGCTTGACTGGGTAGGACTTAACATATACAGCAGAATACATGAGATCTTGGGGTGGGCATGGGGGGATGAAAGGAGAAGGGAGTCTAAATTTGATTAAGAACTGTTGTATGAAATGTACAAAAGCTCAATAATTTTTTTTTAAAATACAAAAATTGATAAAAAACAACACAAATATTTTATTTATTATTTTTAGTTTATGAGTACGAGTATATTTCCTACATGTACGTAAGGGCACCCATGTTGTGCAATGCCCACAGAGTTCAGAGGAGGGCATGGGATCCCCTGGAACTGGAAGTAAGGACAGTTGTTAGCCACCATGTGAGTGCTGAGATTGAACTGGAGTTCTCTGCAAGAGAAGTCAGTGCTCTTAACCACTGAGCCATCTCTCTAACCCCACAAAATGTAATTTTTCAAATGAAAAATTAGTTTAAGAAGAATGATTATAAGTTTTTAAGAATGTAAGAATAATCCACTATTGGTTGAAGTGTCCTTTTTCTTGTTTTGTTTTTCTTTTTTTGAATAATGACTTGAATTTCCCTGGCTGAGCATTCACAGTACGCCAAGTATCCTGTGAGGACAGGGGTAGCGATGGCATCAAAGTCAATCAGACAGAGACGTAGGACCCAAGAAACAAGCCACATAACATGGAAAAATATTATAACAAAAATATAATGTATGATAGTTCAGATGAGCACACACAGAGGGCAATGTAGCAGGCGGTGCTGCTGGGAGGAGACAGCAGAAAGCATTAATAACAGGAAAGCTGCTCTTGAAAGCTAAATGGGATTTAATTTTAAAGCAAAGATACATAGTGGGAGGAGAAAAGCAGCAAACGGGATTCCAGTAGATTAAAAACAGGCCTTCTAGATAAACAATGTGAACAAGAGCCCCCATGTTACTTGTGTGAATTTTTTTGTGACGGAAATTAGTACTTGGAGATTATTTTGAGTTCTTGTGAAATAAAGCTATATCTGCTCTAATTCACTTTGTACAGATCCCATACAAAACAGAAAGAAAGCAATTTTTAACTTCTGATGACACAAATAAGGAAACTACATGTTTCCTTTGTTTTGGAACTTGAAATATCAAAGAAAATTAATGGGCTAATATGAATGATTTATTGTTTGCTTCTAATTGAGCTATAGTTTATTTATAATACAATGCCTTAGTATATTCTTGAATATGCATTAATATCCCTAAGTCCGTAAGAGTTGGCTTTATAAAACTCCCCTTATCAGAGAATCCATTTAAATATAGCTCAGTGTATAATGAACTTTTCTTCCCTTTGCTTCAGCTGAATATTTAGCCATGTAGAAACTTGACAGGCTAGGCAATTAGAATATAATTTATAATACAAGGCTCATATGGATCAACTGCTTCCTGCTCATAATTTTCAGTGCAATACAAATCACATATTTTTAAAATTCTAGCCCAGAAGAATATACCAGAGCAGCACAGTAAAATATATTAATAGTTTTACTCTAACTTGAAGTGCCTGGAATGTGTCATTCATTTGGGCTCTTTAAAGATGATCAAAAAGAGCCATACAGCTCATTCTAGACAAAATCTCATCATAGAAGTGGGGAAGTGGGTGGAAGTCCCAATCCTGCTGAGGAATTACTGACAACTGATAACTTCTGGGAGAGAGAGAAATGGTTTTCTTCAGGGGTGTGGTGCTAGATAGGTTAACCAGGCTCCAGTGAATGGACACACATGGAAGGAAATTTAAGGACACAAATTTGGCTAGTTAGGCCTTAATATATATGACAGAATACATGGAATCTAGCTGGGGGCAGCGAGGGTATAAGATGAGTGCAGATAGGGGAGAAGGGTCAAAATATGATAAAAATACTGTATGAAATTCTCAAAAATTCAACAAAATAATAAAAATTATCAAAACCCATAAAATTTTTGTATGTTGGTCAGCCTAATATTCCTGGGCAAAAATAACTTCCCATGAATAAATGCTAACATGTTCAGGCCTAGGTGGAGTCTTTTAACCTACTACTATTATTTAGTTTGTTAATGCTCTTTCAACAGCCCTGGAAAACACTGTCTTATAATACTCCTATTTCAAAGCAAGTGTCTGTCAGCTGATACATAAAAAATGTTGGCAAATGAATTGATATTAAGTAAGCTCAATATGCCAATCTGAAAATCTATTATGCTCATATTGCTTCTCTATTCTTGGTTCTCTAAAATATGTAATCCTTTCAAAACCATGGGGCTCTGTCATTCTTGTTAAGCCCCACTGTTTCATGTCAGTGTCCCCAGATGTTTCCCAGTGCAAAGGGGTATAAGATGATTAAGATTGTTTGAGATGTTCTGTATGTATGAAATACACAAAATTTCAATAAAAACAAATTAAAAACAAAAACAAATAAATAAATCCAGTAAACACAGGAACGGAAACAAAAGTCTACCTTCCTCATTGATTGAGCATATATCCCAGTAAAATAAACCTATGACATAATGTTTAGAACCAAAGAACACAGCTACGGAAAAAAAGGTGAAGCTAAACATCTGAGTTTTAACTAGCATACATGTCCACTTGAAGTAAAACCTACTTTCCAAGGTATTTTTGGTTATGTATAACCATGTGATTAATTTAGCTCAGTAAAAGTTCAGTTTAACTTCAAAGCCTATTTCCTAAAATGTAGTATTGCTCTAATCTTAGCCACTTTATTCCAATGTCCTTTCCCCTATTCTTTTGAATGGACCTGGGATATAATGACTAGAGTTTCATTACTGTGTTGGAACAGAACATGGACAACCCAGTGGATAGTTTTAAGTTTCACAGATGTGTGATCATGTTGCAAAGCACAGCCACACATACCTCCTGGCATGAGAAAATATACATATATTTTAAAGCTTATTAACAAATTCCTAACTTTAAAAACTATGTGAGCTTAATCTTAGAAAATATTACTCATCAATTATTGTTAAGTGTTCTAAGGACACACCTCTTTCAGAAAGCTTTCTAAGACTAACCAATACCATGCACATGATCCTATGAATATTTTATTTTCCAATTGTGGCCATATTGACATAGCACAGGATTTCTAAGGGCAGGATCATCTCTTAAAAGAGATGTCACATAAAAGGGACATTAGGAGCTTACAGGCAACTAACAATAATGCAATTAAAGAGATTGTAATAGAGTTGAATATTCTGTGATTATTCTTTTTATCTTTCAGTGTTAGCAGTATCCTTTATTTTTACTTCACATTTCAGTCTATTTAACAAAGAGAATGATTAATCAGTATTTTCATGTGCTATACATAATACTTAACTAGAGAAAGGATGTTATTATAGTCCCCAATAAATGACAGCTCTTGTAAATTACCTCTATCTTTAAAAGAACCTAGACAAATTCAAATGCCATCATCATCATCATCATCGTCATCATCATGATGTCAGATTAATATCCATTTATGAGTCTGGGTAATTAAGTTTATTCAACTCTATAACCCATCGTACTAGCTTTCACAAGGTGTGTACACAAATTAACTCCAATTTCACCTCTTAAGGAGGTTCACATCTTTTTGAGAAAGTGAGATAAAACATTTATAACACAATGTATAATACCACAAAATTAAACAGGTATTTTAGACAAAAAGAGGCCTATGTCACTAGCAGATTTCAAGAAGTGCCATGAAATGTTTGTTAGTACTATAGTGGTATAACTTGGAGTCAGTTTGAAATATGTGGTCAGCTAGTGTGATACTAATTTGCAGCTTCCCTTGTTCCAAGGATAACAAAATAACACAGTAAAATGGAACTGAAATGTTACCAAGTTAAGTAGTCCAATCAGCTAGTCCACCACAGCAACTTTTTCTGGGAAATTATTACATATTTAGGAAACAGCTTTTGCTTAAAGATAGTTTTCCTACTGGATCCTTTGCCCTCCTATTACTTAATTGCTGCTTCAAGCAGCTGTTAGGTTTCACACTCATGATTTCAACAATCTTGTAATAAGCTTCTCACTTGTATTAGTTATGACTCTAATTTTCTATAGCGACCTGGTTTGTGAATCTGATTTTATTTGCTTCAAGTGTAGCCAAACCCTCTATAACCATTTGCTTTGCTAAGTTACATGTTTGTGGCTGGTCCCTGGTTATGGTCACTGTTAAATGACCACATGGTGGGTAAATATTTTGCTTTTTCCAGGCCTAGGAGAATTTTAATCTCCTTGCTCCCCTAAACACAGACCTGTGATTAGTGAGACCTTACCTTTGCCTAACTAGGGCAAATACCAACTCTGATCTGGGTATGGCTGGGGCTGGGTAGAATATGTTGAACTGTTGTCTTTCTAGAAATCACTTCTTGAGCTTGGTTTCACCAGAATAAACAGATGAAACTCATTTAGGTGATGTTGTAGTTATGAAATACAGAGGAAAAAATGTCATTTGAAATACTGATCAACATGAAGCTAAAATTATAACTTATGGTTTCTTTTCCTTCCTAGGGATGACAAACTGTTAATGGCATTAAAATGCATTAGGTTGATCAGCCATTATGCTAATGCATAGCCAGGACAGTTCTGGGTCAATAACACTATGGCCTCAAGTTTCTTGATTGAAAAGGGACACAGTGACCCTGGCAAATTGGTTTGACAGGCATGTGTGTATCTTATCTCACAATGATAAAGGAGGTCTCATTGGATAGCTTGATTATACTGAATTGGGCTAAGGAACAGCACTATCATCCTACCCTTAGCATATCTAAGAACAGTTTCTGATACTTTTTCTTAATAAAATGTTTGATCACACCATTTTTTTTAAAAAAACGATTGCTTTAACAGAAACCTAAATTATCTCCTGATTGTAAAATAGGCTTAAATGCAAGCTTTTGTAAAGTGTAAACACAAAGCACTTACAGATTCAGGTTAGCATGCATCAGTAAAGGGGAAAAAAACTAATACTTTCCAAAGATGTGATTATATTTGTAAAGCATCTACTTATTTCATAGCTTTACTATTACTAATACACATGATTTCAGAGGAGTACAGCCAAACTGAATTTAAATAACTACTTGTGGCAAGACAGCACCAATTATACATTCCATGGCTATTTACGTCCTCTGGTGATCAACCAGCAGTGGGAAGCAGAATCGACAACACACTGGTACAATCACAATTATGGGTCAAACTTCAACAAGCCTGTTTAAATGGCTCCATTAGGTCCTACTTGATATACTGATTTACATATATTTTGACTATTTTCAGACATGTTAACCACTTAAAAATACTGTGATATAATCATTTCCCATAAAGATGCATTAGTCCAGAGCCCTAAAAATAAAATAGCATACCATGCAAACAAATTTCTGCAGAATTTAAATTGCATTTAGAATATATTGCCAACCATATTTTAGCTGATTAAAACATCATTTGAATCTCGCAGAGGGATTATTTAATAAAGAATTTGAATATTTTAAAACTATTCAACTGTGCTTTATCTTGGAGCATTGATAAAATTTTAAGACAAACAACTGTTTCCTATGACAAGTAATGTCTCCCTATATGGAGCCATGTCTTATCTAATTATTGGTACCTGTGACATTATTTTAATTTAGTATAGCTTAACTAAGTGATTGTTTCCTCTAGTAAGCTGTATCTTTGTTATGCTTTTACATATCAATATTTTAGATAGATGCTTTTCATGTACCACAATTACTGTTTGAACTACTTCCTTTTCCTTTTAAAAATATTTTATTTATTATTTTTATTTTATGTGTATGAGTGTATTGCCTGTATGTAAGTGAGTGCACCCATGTTTTGCAATGCCGCGGAGGTCAGAAGAGGGCTTTGGATTCCCCTGGAACTGGAGTTAAGGACTGTTTGTAGCCGCCATGTGGGTCTTCTGCTCTTAACCAGTGAGCCATCTCTCCAGCCCCTGAACTACCTTTTAAAGGCAATGCCATTAAGTAGAAAAAAAAATTTTGATCCCATCCTTAACTATAAGACATAACGGTGCAGAGCAAACCTAAAACCAATTGGCTAATCCGTGCACATTCCTTCCACTCAAAGCCCTCTGTGGATCCCTTTCCAGAAGAGAAAAAGCTCCACAAAGCCTTGTTTTCTTTTCCATTTTATTGTTTTTAAATATAGTTTAGACTCTCATATATATATATATATATTTGCTGTTTTAACATCCAAAACTAATATTGCTCTCTATATAAAATTAAAGGATAATATTTCATTATTGATAGTTTTATTATTTAAGATAATTCATTTTGCATATAATTAGCTATAGATCAGCAATTTTTACAGCTAACTTAATATTTAATTGTATAAATATTTTGAGTGATTTATCAACTATGTAACTGAAGTGCTTCTCAATTAATGACATTTTGGTCTGTGTTCTTATGAATACTCTGGATCATGTCATCTGAAGAAAATGTATGAGTTTCAAAAGTTGTAACAATTTACAATCCAACTAGAATTATATAAACATATGTTACATTATTAAACATATTTACCAATACTTTACCTTGTTGAAGGTTTTTCTAACTATAAATATTTGTATTTATTTGGCATATTTGTACATAGGTACTTAAAAATATATTCCAATGTAAATATACAATGTGTAATGATTAAATCATGATCATTAGCATTTTGATCTCTTGATCACTTATCACTTTTAATTGCTGTCAATCTTTTCTAATTTCTTTGAGACAGATCAAGACTTACTGTGGACTGCTCTGTTACAGAACATGTTCCTTCCATATAACTACATTGTTGTACCAATTATTTGATTTCTCTTCATTTCATCTCTTCTTGCTTCTCCCTAGTCTCTAGTGACCACTATTATACTCTCTTCTATAAAATTGATCTTTTGAGATTCCACAAGAAAGTTATAACCAATATTATCTATATTTCTATGCCTGGCTTATTTCACTTAATATAATCTCCTTTAGTCCCATATCCTTTGCTGCAGGTGAGAGAATTCTACTCTCTTTGTTTTCCTTTTTGTATTTTTGGCTGATAGCAATTCATGGCATAAGTGTACCACTTCTTTTTAATATATTATCCTTTTGGTTGATGCCTTTGTTAATTATATGATTTTATGCCTTGTATATTATGAATAATAGTGAGATAAATGTAGGAATGAGGAAATCTTTTGATATAATTATTTCATTTCCTTTGTAGTTAGGACACGTGGTAGTTCTATATTTAGCTTTTAAAATAACTTGTATACAGGTTTCTATAGTGGCTATAAAAATTTCCATTATTGCCAACAGTGTAGAAGAGCATTTTATTAGACATTTTAACTGGAGTATACTGAAATGTCATTGTGATTTTTATTTTTGTTTCCTTGATGGGTAGTGATATTGAATATTTTTCATGTATTAAAATTCTAAATCTTAAAAATTTAGACTGGTATAGTATTAATATACTGTCTCATAGTATTAATTTGTATTTCTTCTCACTATCGATAAAACTATACACCATTTTAGAGGTTTTGATGTCATCCTGGTTTTCTGCAGAAATGAAATGTCTGTCTGTGTCTTTGTCAGTTTTGCTACATGTTTATTTGTTCTACTCTATTGTGAGAATTCTTTATGAAACCACAAATACTTTCTTTATATGTCAGTTCACCATATTAAATAGCGTGTACCTTGACAATGACTACTTTGTAATCATATTCCTGTGATCAAAACTGTGATTCAGCTATTTCGTTCTATACTGTGCAGATGGTGCCACATCCTTCTGGATAAAATTTCTTCTGGAATCATTAAGAGAGAAGATATAAATCTTCATTTAAAATATGCTGTGAAGGATTCCGTGTAGAGAAATATTGTAGGAAGAAAACAGAAGGTTCAGGATATGTATTGAACAAAGTTATATGAATGTATGTGTATGTATAAATTCATGTGAGTGTGTGTATATATGTAAATGCATGCATATAGATATAGAATATGTGAATGTGTATATGTGAATATACATACAAATATATATGAGTGCATCAGTGTGTGCATATATGAATGTGTACATATCTATACATTTTGTATATGTATATGAATATATGTGCCAACATGTTTCTATGACTGTATATACATACAAATGTATAAGTGTATATATGTGTGTGAGTATGCATATACCCATATATATGGGTATATTTGAACATATATGCATTGTGTATATGAATATGTATATGAATGTATAAATGTTTGAATGTGTGTCTGTATATGGGTACATGTAATTGTGTATATGAATATATGTGTGTATAGGAATGTATGCATATATATATATGAATGCAAGTATATACAAATATGTTTATGTGCCTATCAACATATGTATGCATGGATGTGAATAGTGTAAAATGTACATGTAGTTACATATAAATATTGGTGTGTAAATATGAATATGTGTATGTATATGTTTTTACATATGCATTCATTTCTACTGCTATGGCACAAAATATTTGATCACCCTAAATTCATATGCTGAAATGATCTCACTTCCAACATGCTTATATCACCAAGATGACAAAACCATGAGGTAAGGCCTTAGGTATAAGTAATTAGTTCATATGGACAGAGCCTTTATAAATGGAATAAGCAAAGCCCCAAAGTAATACCTTGCCTCTTTTACTATATAAGGATAATCTAAATAGTTCTATCAATGAATAAGAATATGAGCCTCTGTTGGAGACGGAATGTCCAAGTGTCCTGATCTTGAACTCCTGAATCATTCAAAGATAAATAAACTTTTGTTAGCAGTCACAGAGCCAATGATACTTTTGTTATTATAATAGCCTACACATACCATTATTATATGTATGTATGTGCAATGGTATAGTCACTATGTACAAACACATATATAAAAACGAAAAGGTGATAATGAATTCTGGTGTGGTATAAAGTGAGTTCAAGAAATTCACCTTATAGTTAAGTTTTCTTTCTACATAACACGTTATATTTTGACACTTTTGTTACTACAAAGAACATATGCTTGTGCATATGTATTTTGGTTTTTATAGATTCTCATTCCACCAGAATGAGTAGAGATGGGAATTGTCATGTTACAAGACCTAGAGAAACAAGTTACTTCTTTTTTGATTGATGGTCATAAAATATTTTGGTCAGGCAAAAGCTGATGTCTGGAATGAGCTTATGCAAGGCACAAAGATAACAAATTTTCCATTTTAAAAAGTGAAATTAAATCTGCTAGTTTGTATGACACTATTAATTGAAACTGTGATCAGACGTGAATTAAACTGTCAAAATTTTAAATTAAAAGTCCTGTTGTTTCTTGAAATTTCTTCACCTTCTAAGTATTTTATTAACACAAAATGAACCATAATTATGAAGTTGGAATTATTTACAATAATTAGCTAATTGCTCTAATCACATCAATATGCAGTGGCTCTTTCAGATATTCCCTAATTGCTTCTAAAATTTCAAACACAGGAGATGATAACTAAACTAAAATGAAAAAATTGAAGAATTCATATTTTTAAGTAAGTTACTGTGTTTATAATGGTTAAAAATGAGCCCACATAGATTTTGCTTGGATTTGATGTTATTTCTATGCTTTTTACACTAAAGATTTGGTACTACTTCCTGTGACTCTCTACCCCAAATTTACTTTTATATACTAAGAATATAGGCTAGCTTTTCCATATGCCTTAGGGCAAACATTTTAAACCACACTTCCAACCAAAGAAAAGTCATCCCTTGATTATAAATATGAACGAAAATATGCCATAATTTCAATAGAAAAAATCCATTTTCCTATTATTAGAAAACTTTTATTATATTAGAATGTCTAAAATCATACACAACAACTTGAATAACTTACATTATAACATTATTAACGGAGAAACTTAAAGTTCTAGTTTTTTCTCCTATAACAGAGAAACACAGATTGGGGAATTTATCAAGAAAATCAATTTTTATTTCATAGGTTTAGAGGCTAAGAAATCCACGAGCTTGATGCTGAAGTTAGGTGACGCCTCTGTGCCGGCTTATGACCTGACCAAAAAGTAAGTGAATTCTCCTGAGAGAGAGAAGGCACAGGGTGCAGAGCTTAAGGCAAGCACACTCCTGAGAACCTGCTCCCATGATATGGCCATCAATCCACACATGAGGGCAATTCTCTTATACCTGTTCATCTCTTGAAGGTCCCACTTCCATCTTACAATCAGATGGCAATTACATTTCAACATGAACTTTAAGGAGTGTTAGCAATTCTTTAGTTATGTGCTCCTTGGCACTCATTAAGCATTTATGAAGCATTTCCTTTTGCTTGAGAGTGGCCTATGGAGCAAGTACTTAATTTGCTCATTCTCTGAATTTTAGTTTAGCTTCAAAAATGAGATGACATATTTACTTGTTTTAGCAGGATTTTCACACAAACTGCTGGTGACTAATGCTGAGTAACGACAGAAATATTACTTCCTGAGCTTTCCGTATTATTTTATGTGAATAACTCTTTCATTCACAAATCCTTTGTGAATATCAGCAATTTTGCACTATCCTAAGCAGTGTTTAAGGTACCGAGAGGCTCCTCGTCAGTGTAGAGCATAAGACTCTGCAATGGTTTTGAGCATCTTGGTGCTTTATGTTATGTGCACCTTTCATATATTTGTGAAATCTACATCTCTGAATACAACTATAAGATTATAAAACAACCCAATTGCAAATATAAATTCAAATATAAAATTCAATTGCAAATCAACTTACATGGAATCTGATATAATACTTCTTTAAAATACTAGGCATTAACCTTTTGGCTTGGGTCTAATAACTTCTTAGCTCACAAGACATGATTAGTGTAAATGGTATTTCAAGATACTTGTAGCTAGTAGAATTGATGCAATGACACCTTAATCCAGGATTTCACTATTTATCTCTTCTATGCTCGTGATGTCAGTGAGATTTCAGGGAAATATGTTTTAAATATGTTTCTACCCAAGTTCAAAAACAGTAGCATATTAGTTAAAAATCCCTGATTCTTTGGTTCTATGCCCTGGGCCAGGTTCTGCCCAGGTAGAGTGGCAGAGCCACCCCAGTGTCCTGTCCTGAGAAAAGACTTCCTGACTTCCTGACAAAGCTGACTTTTTGAGCCCAGTTTAATAGATTTCCTTTGGTTCCGAGTGCAGAATAATTCATTTCCTCTGTTTTTTGCTGAAAATGTGTGGTCTATGAGGGATAGACTTTAGAACAATTTTGCTAAAATGCTTCAAAAATTCTCTGCATTCATTATAAAAAATTTGAAATGCTCCCACAATAGCTATGTTGGTAATAATCACCAATTTATTAACAATCCAAAACTCACATGATTTCTATATTAATCATCAAATTCCTCCATGTCCCTTTGGGATGTAACATAAAGCCCGGTTTTCTTCTTGTGAAATGCCACCACTTTAAGATTAGCATTGTTTTGACAAGGATGTCATGGAGTGCAAGGAAGCAACTGAAATTAAAGCATTTTAATCTCAGCAGAAATCACTGTAAATTCAACATAGGAAAATAACATCACACAATACCTCTGTGTCAGCAAGATGGGTAACACATCAGGGAATCAAGGAGCTAGCAATACCTTTGAGGTGGACATGGAATTTCTGTGATTTTTTTTTTAATATATTTGTAGCACATTAGTATGTTTTTTTTCCTTAGGAAGTATGAAATCTGCCTTTCATAATTTCTGAATTCCTGAATACTTTTATTCCAAGAATCACTAAAAATCACAGAATTAATTTTCTATTAATATTATTAATATGTAACCTGTACACTATTTATTTATTATACATAATAGTGTAAAGACACTGCATGTAGTTTGATTTCTGTATTTGTAATTTGTAAAACATATGGCTTCTGTGTATGTAAATTAACTGAAGATAAATCACTTACTTTGATTTAGACTCCATCTACAGATACATGAGCCATTTTATTATGTATAAGTGAGTCTTATTTATGCTTCATGTTTTAATGTGATGTATTAGTTACATAAATATAAACTATTTTAACTGGGAATAGAAGATTCTTTTGCCATGTGTTTAATATACAGAATATTAATACATATGTAAAAGACTGAATGCATTCCTAGCAGAGTGGTAATTTTAATCAGGATACTTGTTAACATTTAGCTATAATTGCTGATTTATTCTAATGATCTAACATTCTATACTCTCAAATGGTAGGAGAAAATTGAACAGATTACTTAGGGAAACTTTTTGAATATTTGCTTTAAAAAAGTCTAGAAAGTACATTTTGAGTTTAATTTACATGCTCAAGGCCACAACTAAGTTATGTTGATTATGTTGCTTTTTCCATGTTTATTACTCCTTTTTAAAAAACTAATAAGATACTTTTAGGTTGATTTTTTCCGAATATAGATAAATACCTTAGTGACTTCATTTATAAAGGGAGATATAGGATTGCTAAATAAAATAAGTTAAATAAAAATATGGATGAATTCATGTTCTTTAATAACCACCAGTTTTATTTTACTTTACCAAATTAACTTTAGTGTTTAAATAATATAAGTTTGAACAAAGATCTAAGCAATAGAGTATACTCTTAATTTTTCTATGGAAACAAAGCTACTGTAATTATTTTCCTGGCCCTTTTCTTTATTGAACATCTTTTGCTATGGTGTTTTCTTAATGAATAATTAATTTTGCTTTGGATTTTACTTCGTGTCTTTTCCGTCTCATTTCAATGGAAGCCTTTGCTATGGGAAGTCTAGGCAGGCTGATGAGGTGTAACTCCACTGTTTTATTACTTGTCTGGTCAATTATGTCAGACATAGTGATGAGGGTGATGCCCACATGTAGAGAGAGTCTTTCCACATGGCTCACTATTTGCAGCTAAAGTCAAAGCTTGAGGACACCCTGTATGGTCACTGCAGCTAGAACTCCCGCCTAGGTAGAAAAGCAAAGACAAGCATGGGAAAACCTGAGCTCACTCATGCTCAAGACACTATTGACCTGGGTACCTGGGTACAAAGACGTTATAAGAGCCTAGAGAGAAGTAAGAGTCAGTCTGTAATTCATTCTCATTCTCATTCCCGTTCCCGTTCCCGTTCCCGTTCCCGTTCCCGTTCCCATTCCCATTCCCATTCTCATTCTCATTCCCATTCCCATTCCCATTCTCATTCTCATTCTCATTCTCATTCCCATTCCCATTCTCATTCCCATTCCCATTCCCATTCCCATTCCCATTCTCATTCTCATTCTCATTTTCATTATCATTCTCTCCTCTCTCTCTCCCCTCTCTTTCTCTGTCTCCCTTGTCTCTCTTTCCTTTCTTTCAACCTCCCCTTCCCCTTCCTGACTTGTCTGTCTCTCTCATTCTATTCCTCTTTCCCCCCTTTTTTCCCCTTTGATGTTTTTTGAAACAGGGTCTCCCTGTAGCCCCAGCTGTCCTGGAACTCACTATGTAGACCAGGCTGGCCTTGAACTCACAGAAATCTGCCTGCCTCCATCTCCTGAGTGCTGGGATTAAAAGCTTGTGCCTCCACGCCCAGCTCTCTTTCCCTTTTTTATTCAACCTGATCTTTAACTTCATCTTTCATGTTATTCCATATAAAATGTATTTATTTTCACCTTTTATGCACTTTCATGTTCAGTTGTACCCAGAAGGGTTGCTTAACTCAATTTCAGATATTATGTGTTGAATTGTTGCATGCCTTCATATTACTAGATTCCTTCCTTCCTTCCTTCCTTCCTTCCTTCCTTCCTTCCTTCCTTCCTTCCTTCCTCCCTCCCTCCCTCCCTTCCTTCCAGAATGTCCCTATATCTAGTAAGAAATGTCGACCTATTTGGCAAGAAATGCTCACCTGTTGAAGTTTAATTTATAGAATGCGAATGCCAGACGTTGGTGGCAGCCAGGCAGGACCCTAGACTGCTCCTGTACTGTGCTTTACACATTGGCTTCCAGTAACTTAGCATATTGATTTTACTATTTATGGCTTTCAAAGTCATTTGCAGCCTTGATCCTTCTTTTAGTTCCAATTTGCTTATATCAGTAGAGAACACTGAGATTGTCCATGGCAGCATGTTTCCTTTGTAGCTCTGATTTTTTTTTTAAATAGTTCAATTCATTTAAATTGGGACCAAAAGCCATCACTGTTTTCCCTTTTGAATGTCTAGCATTCTTCAAGCTCTAGTCCCATGGAGTTTGAAGTTATCGTATATGTTTAAAATGAAAGATTGGGCAAGCCTTTTTCAAATTTCTCTCTTCTTGTCCCAAATACTGTGAGCGACTCAATTTTTTGAACTATCCGAACCAGAAAAAAAGGAAAGCAAGACAAGAAAAACAAATAAACAACTGAAACAAGGGAGTGAACCGTGAAGAGACCTGGGATTTCTCATTGGTCAAGATGATCAGGGTTTGAAGTGGAGTCTGCAGACTGGTTTCCTGGTTCAGCAGGGTGGAACGCAATCCTCCTCTCTTTTTTCAGGGCTTGGCTGAATGGCTTCTTGTAACTAGCAGTCAACCTTGTTCAGTTTTATGCCCTCCTTGATTTATTATACTATAATCTTGGTGTCCCTTTATGATGAACATAGGTCTAGACTTCAGCTGTACCCTAACTTTTGATCTTGCCATAGAAGTCTATGATCTGCAATATTATTATTCAAGAACTACGCAAGAAAGTCATCAGGTGACTCAGTTGTTAAAGACTCTTGTAACACAAACCTGAATACCCGAATTCAATGCCTGGATACCACCAAGGGCAAAAGACAAAACCAACTCTTGAACGGTATCCTTGTCCTCCGCATATGAGCTCTATACCTGAACTCTAGTTTCTCCCCCCCCCTTCTCTCTCTCTCTCTCTCTCTCTCTCTCTCTCTCTGGCACTCTTTTTACATTTATTGAGATAATATCTCACGGTGTAGCCTAGGCTCAGTTGGAAATCACTATGTAGCCCAGACTGACTGATGAGACTCTTTCCCCTTGGCATACTGGGCTGGCCTTGAACTCACAGGGATCCACCTGCCTCTGCCTCCCGAGTGCTGGGATTAAAGGCGTGCACCACCACGCTTGGCATACAAACAATAATTCTTAATTAAGACCAATTTAGTAAAAAAATTATTCTTATATTTTTCTTTTTTTATGGAATCTTTGTGTATTTCATATAATACATCTTAATAAAATTTAGATCCACCTCTCTCTCCCTGCCCCGCATAGCCCCCTGTCCCAGATTTCAAGCATTCTGTCATATATGTTAAGTCCTATGTGGAAGTCTTATAATATTTTATGTAAGGTTACAATTTTGCACTGGGCTTCATTCATAGTTATCTTTGGCCACTGGCAGCCTGCAGACTGCTACTTGGAAATGCTTGAATTTCATGGTAATTTTTTAAGATCTGTGCCTCAGAAACTTATCTGAAAATTGCAACTATAGCACTAAGACATGTTAAATATATGCCCCATCTTCAAACAGCCTATATTTAAAAGAGAGCTTGCCACAAATTATGATGTTATTTCATATTGCAAATGTATTGTATATATTAAAATTTAAAACAGTTAAACAATGACTTTTGGGTGAATAAACTCTGGGGATCTCAGACCTGTTTATTCATTCTTTAATACTCTTAGAGATATTTATCTCAGGCATTCTGTATAGGAGGTGCTAGTCATATCCCAGTTAGTAACACCTGTAGAGCCTCTTCTTTTCAGGAAGGGAACAGGAAATACAAAAGAAGCACATGCAATGTTAATGACTCTAGAAGAATAGCAAAGAGACCTATTAGAAGGGGTCTGAAAGTCCCTATGCCAGAAAGAAATGTTAGAGCAAGGCTCTTTGACCAGATATCAACTGTTATGAATATTCTTTTAAGGACCTTTAGCTTGATAAAAGGTTTCTCCATAATCACTCTTGGGTATATAGTGCATATCTTTTTGTCCACAGGGAGCCCATCAAGTAGGTTTCTGTGGAACACCTTGAAGTTGACTTTTATTATCAGAAAATGAGAGACTATTCTCCTAGTGATGTAAAAAATTCTATCAGTGTGCAGGTACCTACTAAAGAATTTGAACTGTCTTTTTATCCTATAATTTGCATATGTGTGTGCATGCATATGTGTAAGTGTGTGTATGAGTGATTGTTTTACTGACAATTGATGACAGGACCTTTTGCATACCACAGAAACTGCCACTGAGCCTCTATCTCCAGCCCAAAGTTTTGTTCTTTTGTGTTGTAATGCAAGCAACTCTTTCTCAATAATATTTAAGATTAAAAATGACATTTTCTCCTAAAACCATATTATTATTCTTGGATAACTAACATTGCACGTTATGATTTTTTATATGAGTGTTCTATATGTTGAAGAAATAATATACATAATATAATCAGTAAATACACTATTTTAACAACATAATATTGTTGACAAACATTACACAAAATTAAATTTTATTTGTTAGTCTATCTCAAACTAAAACTAAAGCATTAATGTTGAAAATGTTCATTGTTAACTAAAATGTACAAATCTTTAATTTTTTTCTGCTGGGTCATCTCTCAGGCAAATTAATTTCTTTCTCCATTACAAAAGTTGTGTAATGTGTGTGTGTGTGTGTGTTTTGTATGAAACATGTTAAACTGTATTTCCAATATAAGAATATAAGGTACCTGTATGTTTCTGTAATCTCTTTTCTTACAAGGGAAAAAGCTTCAAAGACATATGCCTATCAATTTGGAACGTCTCAGCACTAGAATCTTGCCAAATTTTTATTATAAAATGAGAGGCCATGAATGTTGTAGAATCTCTCTGCCTTTGAGATACTACAAGGAAATTGTACTACAGAATCTATGTATTATTAAAAAAAAAGAAATAAGAGAAAATGAAAGTCCTTAGCAGGAGAAATGTATAATAGGTGCATTTGACTGAAGATCTTGGAAAAGATTTTGAAATGTTAGAAAAATACATCTGTTGAAATACATTCTCAATAGAAATTAACTGCTTTGGGGAGATGGATATTTCTCCTCTAAAGTAGAGGGACAAATTCCATGTCCGCATAAAAGTAGCAGAGATAAGGCCTTTACAAAATTATTAAATAAAACTCCACACTGCCTGTAACAAGAAAATACATGGTGTTAGGCACCCTGAAACCTTAGGGTACCTACAAACTCTTCCTACATCTGAAAGCAGAAATTAGAGAATAGATGATAATATGTGCTTAAATGGAAATAGATCCATATTTACATCAATGTGTCCTTCCCCTTGTGCATCTTGCCCCCCTTTCCTATCTCTGAAGCAGGACTGTCTTCTCTTTTCTAAACAATGCCTCTTCTGCCCTGTGGGGTGTGTGTGTGTGTGTGTGTGTGTGTGTGTGTGTGTGTGTGTACTATGCACACAGGGGTTTGTACTTGTGAATATGCAGGCCAGAGCATCTTCCGTCCGCTCTGTGTGTGTGTGTGTGTGTGTTGCACTATACATTTGGGTGTTTGTACTTGTGAATGTGCAGACCAGAGATTGATACTACATGTCTTCCTCAGTTGCTCTCAAGCTTAATCTTTTAGACAAGTCTCTCTCTGAATCCTGAGCCCTTCAATAAGCTAAGCTGGCTGGCCAATAAATTTCAGGGATCTATTTGTCTCCACCCAAATCTAGCTCTGGAGGTCTGGATGCTTGCCACCCTGTTCCACTTTTATATCAGGGCCAGTGATCTGAGTTTCAGTCCTCACGGTTGTACAGCAGGTACTTTGCTGACTGAGCATCTCCCCAGTTCCAGCCACTCCTCTTCTTTTCAGCACTTCTCTTGCGTCTTTGAAAATCTTAGTCCATCAATCAATCCCCTTTGTCTTTTATTTATCTTCGCATTCCCTTTGCTTTGACCAGCTATTTTTCCTCTAGATATCATATAGTCAAATTTCTCTATGACAATATAAAGTTCAAAAAGCAAAGAAAAATAATAAACAGTAAATCTGCTCTCATTTCTTCCCACTTAGACATGCCAGTATGTATATTTTTTCTTCTTGTAGTATCTACAGACACTTGGTATTTCCACTAGTTCATCTTATATTTCTTTATCAGTCAATAATAGTCTTTTCTTTTACTAGTTGATATAAATTGCTTTTTTTTTCAACTTAAGAGTACCATTCTAATTTCAGTAGCTGGGTCGGATCCCGCCTCTACCATTCCCTATGGATATTTCCTTCTTCCCCTATTATACACACAGGGACTCTCATTTTGGATTCCCCTCCTCCCACCCTTGTGAGATATCTCAGCAGCCATCATTACTCTGTTCTTCAATTCTACCTTTCTTAAATGAAGACACTTTCAAGAATCCTTTCTCTTATTTTTACCTTCCAATTCTCTTTTCAGACAATCTCAGATATCTCTACTGTTTTTCCTGACACTTCCATGCAGATAACTCACAGATGTATATATCTAGCTCTGACCTTTAGAAAGCTAAAAGATCCAGACACACATTCTAGTTGCCTGTTGAGCTTTGCCACCTGGCTATCATTCTGGTGACTCAATCGTGACATGAACAAGATCTAAATAACCACATTTCCTTTTCGTTGTGTCTCTCCTTTTAAATCTTCTTGCTGAAAGCCACAAAACTTCGAAGACCTAGTACAAAGCCGCATTCTTCTTAAGTACTTTCATAAGTGTCAGAAACGGGCAAACTGATGTTTGCTGCAAACTCAATAGTTATCAAATAAATCATAAATTCTTTTTGTAAAATGTTAAATGAAGTGTTTAAGAACATTAATTTTGAGGTCAGGTTGCCCTGAGTTTGAATCTTAGTAATACTTTACAATTTGTGAACTTTCTCACAACTTTTCTTTTTTTAATTTTATTTTATGTATACGAATGTATTGCCTGCATGAATGTAAACACATCCATTTCCGGCAATGCCTGCAGAGGTCAGAAGAGTGTCAGGTTCCCCTGAAATTGGAGTTATAGATGGTTGTTAGCCATCATGTGGGTGCTGGGAATCAAATCAGTGTCCTCTGGAAGAACAGCCAGTGCTCTTGACCACTAATCTATTACTTAACTTCACAACTGTAACAAGAAAACAATGTAGAATCATAACAAATAGAGTAGTGAGTTGTCAGAGTCAAGGTTAATCATAAGAAACTTACTTCTTACACTTGGATCCTTGGCACCTGAGTATGGATATAAAGTCATCAGGTAGATTTCAATGGTAATGTTTATCACCTATACTAATTAACATGAAGTAAATTGTTATGCTTCTTCCTCAAATATAACTCATTTTTTATTTGTTGATTTTTTTGTGTATATCATACAGAACATCCCAAGCAATGTTATTAATCTATATACCCACTTCCCAAATGGCACCCTCCCATAGTCCCCTCCCATATACTCTGTCATCCCTGTTACTGCCCACTGTGTTGTCGGTGCCCCCAGCCATTCCCAGTGCTTGTCCATCTGCTGAATCTATAATCAGATACATAGAGATTAGAGACACATGTGCAAACATCTAAGTTTTAGTAGCATTAAAAATGAGTCTTTCTGTAGGAAACAGTATATTTTAAAATGAAACAGCGATCTTTTTTAAAGGTTAAAACCTCATTCAATTTTATGTCTTATAGGGTTTATACTGAGTTCAGTATTGTGTAAGAGTAGTTACAACCTCAAATGAAAATTATAAATGAATATTTTAATAATCACTTTAGCATTTAAATACAAAATAAAAAAATTTGGGGATATATGTATCTACAGTTTTCTACATGATATTTTTAGGAATTTTTAAAATATTACAAAATTTTAATTTAATGATAAAATGAATTCCAAGAGAAATTTAGCTCATGTAGTTCTGAAGTTATCAATATGATAAATAATCAAAGAAAGTTAATTCTGGTATAAACTATGACAAATAGTTGACTATTGCCAATTGAAGCATTTTAATGATCAACACAGAATATATTTATTAAAAACTCCTATTATGAAAGCATTACATACATGTGATGCCTAGTGATAATGGTTTACTTGACAGACTCTAGAATCACCTAGGAGATGGGGCTCTGGGCATGCCTCTGAGGAAGAAGCTTGACTAAGTTGATATAAGCAGGAAGACCCGTCTTGACTGTATGTGGGGTTATTCTTCTTCAGGGATAATTGGATTGTACATAATGAGGATAGGGAACTAAACAGCAAGCAAACATTCATTCTTCTCTCTCTGCCTGCTGATTATGGATAAGATCTGACCAGATATTTAAAGTTCCTGTTGCTTTCACTTCCCTGCAATGATGAAATGTACTCTTGAATCACAAGACATAATAACTCTTTCTCTCTTAACTTCCTTTTCTCAGAGGATTTTATCATACCAACAAGCATAAAAACTAAGGCAACATATATTGTAAAACAGAAAATAAAAACAAATTCTTTCATTGTCATCGACCAGTTTAAAAGACTGTCATAATTTCCCCCATTTGCTTTATCTATCCTTTCTCTTACATTTTACTCAGCTATTTTACAAGTATGTATATCATGTCTTTCTAGCAAAAATACATATTATTGAAACAATATTCAGTCATTACTTGACAAACAGTGAGTCTCTACAGTGTGTCTCCTAGAGGCTTGGTAGTATATATCAAAAGTGCTCACATGGTACATTATCCAAAAGGAAGACGACTTTATAACCAAATGCTCTGTGTTCTTGTTTCTGATCATTTCCCAGCATTTTCATCTCCCAGGGGACTAACATCTTAGTGTTTAAAATACTTAAGTATACATGCAGACAGAAATATGTTCAATTTTAATTTCATTTACATAGTCACTATGCAGAAGCTGAATTCTACGTAAAAACTATTCTCAAACTGTATAATCTTAATAGTTGAAACTGAAACATATTTTTATGAGTAAAATTCTTCTATGTTGTTGTTTTGAGACAAGTTCTCAACCTATAGTACATACTGGCCTGGAACTTGCTATGTAATCTTGGCTGTCCTATGTGTCACATGTCCAGGTAACAAAAGTCTTGAAACCTAAACATAGACATTTATGTTTTGGGCTGGAACTGGCATACATCTATGTCCTATTACTACCATAACAGATTACCTAACAATGCTGTATTTGAGTATTCTCATCCTTTCACTGGGGGTATTGATGTCAATAAATTAGGAAGTTCATATTGCTAGTAATCAGAATGAATACTGCAGAAATCTTTAGAAAAATATTAGAAAACATTTTTAAAATTTTGGGAGTTCCTCTACCATAAACATAACCACACATAAGACTATCGGTATTGGCCTAACCACAATACCAATCTCACAAGTTGAAGTCCAGCCAAGGCTATAATGAAGTTAAAGAGAACCTGGACAGCAGAACAAGATCCCGTCTCAAATAAAAAATAAAACAAAAGGACTTTGGGATATAGCTCAGAGTTAGAACACTAGCCTAGCATGTGCCAGGCTCTATCTTTACTGTCCCAAAACTGAAAACACAAAACAAAACACACGTACATACATACAATCTCTGCCAAACATAAGAACGTTTATTTGGGGTTTGGAATCCATTTTATTAAATATTTTATTTATTGTTCTGATTTTATGTGTATGAATGTGTTGCCTGCATATATTTAGGTGCACCCATGTTGTGCAATTCCCACAGAAGTCAGAAGATGGTGTCAGACCTCTGGAACTCCAGTTAGTTGTTAGTCGCCATGTGGGTGCTGGGAACCAAACCTGAGTCCTCTGCAAGAGCCGTCGGCTGAACTCTTTCCAACCCTCTTGTGGTTCATTTTAGACAGTGACAAATTCTGCTTAAAAACATTTTTTCTGGTTCTTTTGTAAATGTATACACTTGTACTTTATCACCTATCCTTTTCACAGCTCATTAATGGTAAAATGCATTTCAAAATCAGACTAACACTCAGAAAGCAGAGGTAGGTGGATCTCTGTGAGATCCAGGCCACTCCAGTCAACATAGCAAGTTCCAGGCCAGTTAGGGCTCTAGGCAGACTCTGTTTCAGAAACAAACAACATCAAAGCAAACAGAATTTTATTCTACATCAGTAAACTGAAAGAAAAACAGTGTTGGAATTTTGATAATATATTCACCAAAATATTAGGATAATTTTATTACATAAGGAGACCAACATTTCATAACTTTTCAGTATGGTTTGAATGTTAACCTTTTTATTATACAGATAGGTACATACATGATCACTATTTTAATAAAATATATATTGATAAAAATATATGAAGATAAAAATTATCTCATTGAGGGGCTGGAGAGACGGCTCAGCAGTTAAGAGTGCTGACTGCTCTTGCAGAGGACCTCGGTTCGATTCTCAGCACCCACATGGCGGCTACGAACTGTCCTTAACTCCACTCCAGGGGAATCCAAAGCCCTCGTCTGACCTCCACGGCATTGCAGGACATGGGTGCACTCACATACATGCAGGTAATACACTTGTAAACATAAAATAAAAATTATAAATACAATATATTTTAAACAATAAATGAATAAATAAAATAAATTATCTCATTGATGTATAGTAAAAATAGAAATATTTCTGCTTAAAGTCTATACGTTTGATCTATGTTACATATAAGT
This sequence comes from Nannospalax galili, assembly GCF_000622305.1. Lineage (NCBI taxonomy): Eukaryota > Metazoa > Chordata > Mammalia > Rodentia > Spalacidae > Nannospalax > Nannospalax galili. The sequence continues at coordinate 2,875,283 of NW_008333889.1, forward strand.
TTTTAAAAATCCAGGAATTGGTCACATATATTTGGACTTTTTTTCAAGCAAATGGCAACATAGCTGTGTATTAAAATGATGCATTTCAAGCTTCTTAGGAGAAAAATCATGAGGTTTTGCTTTTTACTGCACTCGAATTGATATAACTTATGCAGGCAGCTTCTCAAAACCTCTGAACACATCACTACAACCTTGAATTTTAAGTTGCTATTGCCTGCAGTCAAGCGTGAACCATGAATTTCAATACATTTGTTTCAATTGTTCCTTATAGCAAAGATTGAAAAAAAAATTTCCCTGATTAGTGTCAAATTCAAATGAATTTTATCATTTGAACTAAGAACACTCTAAGGCATGATCATTCCCCCCAAAAACACACATGAAGAAGGAAACATTAGTAGTTTAATATAGTATGAAGTTAGAGTCGATCAAGTTTTCCTTATGTTTCTTGGATATAATTTAAAAGAAGATGTTTTGCAGAGGAATTTCTAAAAGATAAAAGATCATTCGGTGTTCTAGTTCTGATAGAAAATACTAGCTGGAGACCAGAACAATAAACTCTCAGAGTCAGGAGCATGAACTGTTAGTAGGGCTTTCCCCACAACTTGTTTTAGTGTCTTCTAATTACTATTAAATTGCTCAAAATATTCAGGAAATCTTCACTCAAAGCAGTAGGCATTTACAGTTTTAGAAATTTTCTTAATTTATTACACTAGTGCAGAAAAAGAAATATCTTATGTGATTCAGTATCTAAGCTGAGGATAAAATAATTTCCATTCTTTCCATTGACAAGGGGCTTCAGAATAGATCACAATAGGGAGACCTGCTTTCTGGGCATCTCTATGTGAAATGAAAATGTGACTTCATTGACAGGTACTTTCCCTAATTGACAGGACCTATTGATATCAATGTAGTAGTTAGCATTACTAAGTGATAATTTATGGGTGATGAAAGGTCAATTGAAATGTATGACATAAGTGAAAATTTATGGGTGATAAAGGAAATTGTAAAGTGTTGCATATCATATGCCAATTCTCTATCCTATTGGTATGGTACACTTTACATAACGCAAAGGTTTTAGGGCCTATTTTATACATGGATGAGATTTAGCTGTAACTTAAAGAGCTAGCATAGAAAGTACGCATAAACTTGACTTTATAAATTATATTTATGTTTTGCCTATGTTTGCTCTATTTTTCCCCAAATTAATGTGTAATTAATGATAAATGAGTGATTAGAAAAACATCTATAATAATAATTATTATTATTAGTGATTATTATGGCTTTGATACAAATGGGGTAGAATTGAACATTTTGAAGAGGAAAACCAGTGTCATGAAATAGGCAGGGTTCAGCAGTTACGAACACTGGCTGTTCTTGCAGAAGACCCGGGTTTGAATCCCAGCACCTATATGGCAGCTAACAACTGTCTCCAGTTCCATGGAATACGATAACTTCTTCTGTCCTCTGCAGGCATTGTATGACGTGGGCATACTTACCTATGTGCAGGCAATACACCCATACACATAAAATAAAAATATTAAATAAAATACTAAAAAAAGAAATAGGCTGTGGCCAGAATTTGGAAAAGAAAGTAAAACTTTGGTATCAATATGTATGATATAATAATTACAGACACATTCTATGCATGTGTGTGTGTGAGCTATAGGTTAGTATAGAATATTATTCTTTAGGTACAATGTAAAGTTTGTTGCTTTTTTTTTAAGTCAGGGTCTCTCATTTGGCCTAGCGCTCACTGTAGGCTAGGGTGGCAGGTTCCAGGAGCCATCTGTCTCTGTATCCCCAGCACTGGGATTATAAATATGCACAGTATACCTGAGGTTTTATGTGGGTTCTGGGATTCAAACTCAGGCCCTCATATGTATACGACCAGCTGCTTCTTGAGTGTGCAGTCTCCTCATTCCTATATATGCTTGTTCTGATCTCATCTCTCAAGTATACAGTTAAAGCAGTAGTCATCAAAACTTGCTGAATTATCCAGTTAGTCCTGTTATTTTTATAATTCCAGATAAATTCTGTCCCAATTTGTATAGCATGTTTGCTTGTAGTACTTACCCAGACACACCTTTGACAGTAAATTGTTCTCTTAATCATTTCTCCTTTTTATTTATTTATTGATCAGTTATTCTTTACTATGTAAATTTACTGAACCTCAGTGGCAAGAGAACTAAAAGGACAATTAAAGTTGCAATGATGATTGAAGATAGAGCAGGAAATTTTCACTTTGTAATATTTTACAAATATATTCACACTTACGACTTAAGTTAATAAGCAGACACATAGATTAGATTTAGATTCACTGGAAGTTTTTACAGAAAGTACAAGGAATACCTATTTACCCATGGTTCCCACACCTTCATGGGCTGCCCCCAAATTGGCACCTAATACCACTCTGGAACATTTGTCAAAATGTCAAAATCCTTACCCAAAGTCCAAGGACTACATCAAGATTCATTTGTTACTGTTACCGTGTCCCTTAAAATTAAATATTACTGCTTCTCTCTTCTAAGTTCTAATTTAAGCTAGTTGGTTCACAGCGAGTTAGCATACAGGAAGCTAGTACAGTTATGTCAGTAACTACAGCAGTAGTAATGACACTTCTACACCAACACAAGTTACTGTGTCCCAGCTCTTTATTCCTCTGTATTTTACCATTTGTGCACTGATACTAGGTTTGACAGTGGAATATGCTGGATTTGGGGAACAATTCAACTACTCCGTAAAAGTGTTCTATGATGTGGTCTACCGAATTTATCACTTTAAACATTAAATGAGGCCATCCCTGTAGGATGGTGTTTGGAGAGGTTAAAGGTTGTTCAGAAGTATAGGGTAGTGATAACACTCAAACGCTCAGCAGGTGTGTTTAGGGTTTAGCTATTTCATTCTTTTCTTCCTTTTGCTTGTGATGTTCAATCTCCTCCCTTCTTTATTATTTTTATTTTATGTGTACGAGTGTATTGCCAGCATGTATGTTAAGTGCACCTGTGTCATGCAATGCCTGTGGAGGTCAGAAGAGGAAGTCAGATTCCCCTGGAACCAGAGTTACAGACAGTTGTAGCCACCACGGGGGATATTGGGAACTGAACCTGTGTCCTCTGCAAGAGCAGCTTGTGCTCTTAACCACTGATGATGTCCTATTTCTATTTTATTAGGTTGTATTTGTTAGGTTTGCTCTGTGTCAGACCCAGAAGCAGACCCAGAGAGCACAAGTAATTGGCTCTAATGTCAAACAGCAGGACATAATGGAGCTATGACTAGAGGAACAGAAAAAAATACCCTTTTGATCTCCTCTTCTACGTTTCCAGTGTTAACAGCTATCATATGACTGTATCAGTATTATTATTATATGCAAGAGAAAAGTTAACATTCTATGCATCAACTACTTCACATTAGAATTCTGAGGTGAGAAGCTGTAACATTTAATTTTAAGGGACACAATAACAGTAATGTTGATGTCTAATAGAAGTCAATTCAAATCTCCTTATAAAAAAGAGAAGAACATCTATAGCAGATATTTTGAACACAGGAGATAGGATAAAATTACGGAAGTTATGTAGAACAGCAACATTTCCATCTTTGCCTGCCTGCTCCCATTCTCCCCCACATACACATAGCAGAAAGACAATTTAATATGAGTAAGGGAAGCTCAAATATAGTATGAATAATTGACATGCAGGAATTATAATCTATATGAATATATGTATACATGAATAAATTGGGGTGACTAGTCAGCTCTATATTATCCACTTTACTTATTTTGTTAAAAACTATATGAATAATTGACGTGCTTGAAAGTCCTTTTCAAGGGCAAGTGCTATTATAGACTCTGTAAATGCTGTAACCCACAGCACAAATTTCTGCTTTCAGTAGTTTACACTCTGGTAATAGCTAAAAATTGGTTGCTCTATGCCAGCTACTTTTTCATTTATGTATATTTCTCAAGCAATTAAGTCATCCCACCCTAAGAAATTATTCACTCAGTCAAAAAATAAAGTTATTAAAGGTTAAGTGACTTGCCTGTGATTATAGAACTAGAAAAGACTGGCGTTAGCCGGGCGTGGTGGCGCATGCCTGTAGTCCCAGCACTTGGGAGGCAGAGGCAGGCAGATCTCTGTGAGTTCAAGGCCTGTCTGGTCTACACAGTGAGCTCCAGGTCAGCTGGAGTACAGGGAGACCCTGTCTCAAAAAGACCAATACACACACACACACACACACACACGTGTGTGTGTGCGTGTGTGTGTATGGCTGGTGTAGAGATTTAGGCTGCTTTCACTCCTCTTCAGGGTTTGTGAAGCCTGCTGCTTACATAGCTTGGGACGCAGAAACGTTTATAAAGTGACTACATCCTAAGAACAGATTCATTCTTTCCTAAGGTTTAAAAGCATTTTGGGAATTGGCTTTGAAGAATATTCGCTTCTGAAACTAGCTGCACTCTGGATACATACATAACTAACTTTTGGTAATAATCACTATGTGATTTGAGGCATAAGGAGCTGATACAATAATAGATTAATTATATTCAATTTTTTCACCTAGATTTTTCAACCATATTAGTGGTCTGTGTAGTGTTCAATAGTGCTACAATATTATAGCATCACATACTTTGTATGTGGGCAGGTTAACTTTTCTCTTGCATATAATAACGATAGCAATGATATGGTCATAGGACAGCTGTTAACAAAGGAAACATAGAAGAGAAAAAAAGTTATTCCTTCTGTTCCATTGAGTCTTGGTCCTGATGTTTGACATTAAAGCCAGTTACTTGAGGTCTGTGAGTCTGCTTCTGTGTCTGAAAGATCGAGTTAATGACTCAATCCACATGAACAAGATTAGTGTAAGGATGTGATATGAAAAATGTAAATTCAAATGCCTTGACTCTTTCAAAAACTATTCCGTTACCAATTTAAAAGTAACTTCAAAGAACATCATATAACATTTAGCCTGTTACATGTCAAACACCTTTGAATATCAACATACAGATCCTTATTTCAGGTAAGTGAAAATGAAATGATAACGAGTAAATAACATCTGGAGAGTAATCACTGAACAAATGCTGCTTGTTTCTTAGTCTTGGTTTACGCACACAAGAATATTATTTTTTTTTTATTTTTTTGATCTTTTTTTGAGATGGGGGTCTCCCTGTAGCCCTGGTTGGCCTGGAAATCATTATGTCGACCAGGTTGGCCTTGAACTCAAGAGATCCAACTGCCTCTGTCTCCTGAGAGCTTAGATTAAAGGCATGCACCACCATGCCCCACTAAGAACAAATTTCTATATAGTTGTTTACAACTTTAAGAACTCAAGAAATAGTGCAGGAAATATAATTATCAATGGTTTCCTAAAGGATAGTATTTTTAAAAGACTGATCTTCCTTGCTTTCTTTGCCTTTCTGAATATAAGACTTTTGTGAAGCAAAATGTCTTAAAAAATGATTAGGATTTCATACAGCTACAGTACACAGAGATTAACATGTACACAGCTCAAATCTGGCATCTCAGGCTAAGTCCTTAATGATATAATAGTGAAGGTCTTAAAGTGTAAGATGGTCAATGTCATACTTAGCAAAGACTCACTGACGATGCACAGAGGTTTAGTGACCTTTATCCTCATACGCCACTGTGGAAACTAGATGATCACTTATGCTGAAGTAAGGGGATCATGGTTAAGTGGGATTAGTACCATGAGGGACATGAGGTGCTGAGAAGTCACAAACTTTTATTCCCCAAGAAGAACTCTGAAAAGCAGCTGCCACTCAGATTATTTTGTATGTACCACTGATACTTTCACACACACTTTGTACAGAACCATGGGCAGGTGAGGGACAACCTGAGCCAATGTTCACAGCATCCTCCTGAAAATTACTGTCGCTAGGTAATACACAAGAGGAGAACACACAGTGCTCCTCCTAAATTGGGCTTACAGGAAGCACAAAATTGTATGGGTTACACTGAGAAGTGAACGTTTTGGGGAGCAGATACCTGCAAAAGCTGTCATTAAACCACATCCCTGGCTTCCAGGAAGAATGACAACAGGGCAATCAACAATTAGTTTCATAAACAACACTGCTTTTAAGTCCTCTAAAGCTGAGGATCTATCCCAGGTCTCCTGTATCTCCTTCCTTACACCACAGCCACAGAAGCCTCCTCCCTTCCCAATATAGACTGTGACTAGCTGAGGCAAAGAAGAAAATTTAGGGGAAAATGTATAAGAGATGGAGTATTTTTATCCATGAAAGCTGAATACTCCTACACATTGCTACAATCACTGAATTAAAAAGAAATCACTCCAGATTATATTAAAAGTTTATTTTATCTTTTCTCTTCAACCAGTGCATAGAGTACGCAAGAAGGAACAGTGGTTAATTATAGATGTAAAGAAATTACATTGCCTGAGTTGGTGTTTGAGACAAATTTGCTACCTAGATGCAAGAATAATTGGGGATGGGGGAACATGTAGTTGTAGGTGGAATGATCAGAGAATCTCCTCCTTTAAGACAGATGACAGGAATTAGATGGCATTGCATTAGAATATCAAGGCCAAAAGATCATGGTGGCAAGTACTCAGAGGGTAGCATCCCTAAGCCAAGAAACCTGACTTGGATTTTTACTTTTAAAGATGCTTCCTCTCTTGCTGTTAACTCACAATGCTCACAGGGACAGTGACAGAGCGCAGCAAGGCCAAGTTTGGTGCTATCTTGGAGCACATCTTATAAACATCAGCACAAGACCCACACTACATACCTCTCACAGGTGTCTTCCCCATGGCGGTGTTCTCCATCCATGGTTTGGGCAAATGAGCTTTATGACTGCTTCCATGTGAAGCTTCTCAGATTGCTGACTATGGCTACTGCCTAGAAAACTTTAATTTGAGTTTGACCACTTCCTTTGACCCCCGCTGTCTATGAACACCTATGTTCTACTGTCTACACCTTGACTCCAGAAACTTTTAGCTTGGTTTTCATTTCTTAGTCATGCTGGTTAAGTGTTCATAACTTCTTGTGTATTTCAGTCTTATGATGATTTCTAGGTCCATGACTAAAGCCATTCCTGAATATATTCCCTAAGGTGTCACTTATTTTCACAGACTTACATTCCTGCCAGTCATGAACTTCCTATCTCTTATTCCATATGTGTTCTTCTGATCTCTAAATTTTGACAGTCAAGTTTACTAAATCAAAAATGTGTCTACTACAAATTCTTTACATAAGAAATTAGGCTTTCTCCTTAAATAAAACAAATTGAATAAAAATGTTAAAGCCCAACAAGTAACCAACCAACCAATACATTTCAAGTCTCATAGTTATATAAGAAGAATTTTATGACTATTTCAAAAGAACTTGGAACTTAATAAGCCCAGGATCACAATGTAGGGACAACCATTCAAGACTGAACAATGCTATATTAAGCCCATACACCTTCCACAGTAGTATAAGCTTTAATTCCATCTATTCTTTCATTGGGTACTTTTCTCTGCTGCCTGTGCACTATGGAGCTGCCATATCCTGGCATATTCCTTTATGGTAAATTCTTTTCTTTTCACCACTTATTATCAGTAGAACTTCAAAACAGCATTAATTTCCTGAAGCTTGTTTCCAAAAGGTGGATAATGCCAAGACCATTAGTTACAACAATGTAATACTCAGAACGCACTAAGCAGTCTTACAGCACCACTTTATTGTTCAAATATTCTTTGAGAAATTGTCTATGATATTATCACCCATCTAAAGGCATATTCTTCCTTTCCCCACATTTTGCTTTATTAAATATGAACAGAGTATCACAGCTTGCTCTAAAACTAACATCTCTAATCTAAAAAGTACTGCAAAAAAGATTTGACATTCACATGAATACTTTGTAATTGAGGGTAGAATTCAGTACCCTGTCCAGCAGGGTGACTTTTCAAATGAATAACGTTATCGTGTCATCGGCAGTCTCCTCATGACATAGACCCCGAGGACAGTGATGATAAGGTAATAGTAAATTAAAGCCTTAGAGAGATTAAATAGCTAGACCAAGAGTGAAGCAGACAGATAGTGACAGCGAAGAGCTCACATTTCTATCCACTCATTATGACAATGCTCCCAAGTTAAAAAAGAAGAAAAAAAAAGATATGCCTTGACTACTAATATCAGATGTAAGTGATTTCTAACAAAGTGGTTAATAGTTTATGCATGAGTTTTCTGCTTAGAGGTAATTGGGAGATATTTTTAGAGGACTTTTTTTTTTTAAATCCAAAGTACACAATTAGATGAGAACATAATTTATATTCCATTAAAAAGCTATAAGATAATGTTATTTGTGTAGTGATCATAATAAATTTATCTTTATTTTCAGGATTAACGTGGTCTATATAAAAATCACCAATATATTTTCTTCCATTTTTATTGAATTTTGGGGATTTTCATACACTATATTTTGATCATATTTAAGCCCCCTTTCCTATGTGCACATCCTTTAATCACACTACCTAGTTTAGTGTATACTGTTAAACAGGTTAAGGCTTATCAAGTTAAATTTGTGTCCCCAAAGCCTTTTGGTATAGACTGTTCCACTGGACCCTGGTTAACCTACCCAGCATCACACTCTTAAGTAAAACCAACCCTCTCTCTCCCAGGTGTTAATGATTGCCAACAGTTCTTCAGCTAGGGTTGGGGCTTCTTACTCACTTCCTACTTCTGTGCTGGGATTTTGTCTGGCATGAGCTTACATGGATTTTGTGCACGCCGTCACCATTGCTGTGAGTTCATGTGAGTAACTGCGCAGCTGTCTGAAAAACTCTGTTCCCTTGTAGTTATATATATAACACTTCTGGCCTGTACAATCTTTCCACCCCATCTTCTGCAATGATCCCTGTGCCTTGGGTGCTGAGGTTTGATGTAGGTGTCTGTGTGATTTGAACGAGAATATCTCCCATAGGCTCCAAGTATTCAGATATTTTTGTCCCCAGTTGGTGGCTGCTTCCTGGAAGGTCAAATAAACTGTCTTTTATAAGTTCCCTTGGTCACAGTGTTTTATCACAGCACCAGAATAACAATGAATATAATGTCTATTTAGGGATAAACACTCTGCAGTCTCCGATTCTCTTCAAGTTGGTCAATTGTGGGTCTCTGTCTTAATCACCATCTGCTGAATGAGGAAGCTTTTCTCATGAGAGTTCAGGGAAGCATTAATCTATGAATACAACAATAAGTCATTAGGAGTTAGAACCCTGTTAATAGGGCAAATACTTTTAAAATTGTTTTATTTTTTATACACATGTATTGAGAGAAGCTTCCATAATAGGTTTAGAATTCAAAACTTTATAAGCTTTGGAAGAGAAGCTAAAAAATCTTTAGTTCTTCCTCATTTTATTTACTATTTTCTCTAAAAACAAAGACTAGCAAGACAGTGTTATCTCATTAAAATGTTTACAGAAATTGAATTTAGGGAATGTGGGAAAAGGAGAATATATACTCTACAGTTAATTATGAAAAAAGTATTACTTCATTCAATCCACAACGTGACATAATTTTAATGTATGTGAAAGAAAAGGTTGAAACTAGCTCACCTGGTGAAGAAGGTCGGGCAGGCTTGTGTTGACATGAGCATGGAAAATGAAGCTCAAGCCTGGGAGAACAAGTTGTGGCTATACAGACAAGAGTAACTGCCAAATATTTAACATTTTACAAATTTAACACATAAATAAAGAAAGAAATTCTTGGTCTTTGTCATGAGCCACATGCCAACTCCAGTATTTTTTATACTACTCCTTGGACTTGAAAGTTCAGTTTTCCCATTTTGTATTTCTTAATAAAAGTTAAGACATATTTTGCCACTCTTTTGAGTAGGATGAATGACATTCAATGAATTAGGTAGTTTTCACTTTAACTTGTTAATTTCAGAATTATAATTATTCAATCAGAAAAAGATATACAAGTGGTCTGCCAGAGAGAATTGGAGAAATTTAGGCTGAGTTTTTACTAGCTTGTGGTCAAAATCTGGGGCTGTTAATTTAGTTTCTGTCTCTGTCATATTCCACTGATGCTTCCTGGGGAAATATCCTATGCATCCGGCAGATAAAAACAGACAGAAAGGGAGCTGGGAATTCAGCTCTCAGCTCTCTGCTGAAACAGAACAGTGACTAATGATGATTTCTCTAACAACATTAGTGCATTAGACTCTCCCATAGCCTTTTGTTGAAGTTTTCTGTCACTGGGGAACTAAGAATGAACTCACAGGACATATTTAATGCTAAAAGGCTGTGCATCTACTAAAGACTTTTAAAATTACAAAAAGAAATTATATGTACCACTTCACTCTGAACAGAATTTAAATATGCCAGTCATGGACAGAATCTTGAATCCATTTTACTTTCAAATACACATCTTTATAAAATTATATTCAGCTAATAACTAACCCTATTCCGTTATAGAGGGATGACAAAGATAAAGTGTTGGACTTCACAAAAGAGAGGATCCAATTCATCCATGTTTTGTGAATTACTCATGCCTGACATTTGAGGAATTCATACCAATAAACCCATAATCGATCAGAAGTTAGTAAGTTTTCAATATAATATTCAAATATAGTGATTCATAATCAGAGTGTGGCATTCTGAGTGTGAGAGGTATTGTGTGTACATGTGCATTTGTTCATACGCTAGCTATAAGCATCTTTCCAGAACACATTCTTATCATTCAGAGGCCATGTCTCCTAAGCAAGTTCTAAGAGGGATTTAATGGTCAGCAGTATTCTTCCTTGCAGTCAAGGATCAATGAAGGATAAGCCTGCAGCTAGGCCGATATCCTGTGCAATCTCATTATGACAGGTTTCAAGGAAATCAATCTGTCTGCTGTTTATTGCACATTTCTCAGATAGATCACATTGAAATTCATCCCTTAAACTCGTCAACTCTAATTCCACAGAAAACGGCAACAGTGGAACCAATTCAGTGTTAAAAATACATAAATATGTATATAAAATTGTAGTATATAGATAGGATTGTTGTCGCCATGACCCTCTAAATCCATAAAGGGAGACAATTTGCTAAAAATTCTCTGCAGAAAATAAGTTTCCAAATAGTTATCACTTGATTGTTTCTGAAAGGAATGTTACAAGTATGAATTGCGGAGCTTATGTGCCCATTACTGGTAGAGAGAACCACTGCTGCCATAGGGCCTGGGAGATGCTGCAGATCTGTATCAGGAGTAAGATAAGGCCTTTAGGAAGAACACCCTTCAAAATGGAGTGAAGATGAAGCCTGTCTCATTTCCTAGTCTGCTTTAGAGAAAATAACACTAGAGCACAGGTACTTCATCCATTTGCTTTAAAGCTGAAAATAAATTACCTTTTTTTCTTTAGAATCTTACTCATCTAGCTGTGAAATGAGATTGTAAGAAAGAATTAGAGAAAGTATTTAGTTAGTATTTGTGAGGGAATTAAATGAGAAAACAAGAGAAAAGTCTAAATAGATGAATGTTATTTCCTCTACTTATATGGAATTAAAGATTTTCACTAAACCAGCTGGAAGCATTCTCCAGAGACCAATTAGCTTACAACACACATTTCCTTTAACAGAGACTCAAAGCTTCCAGAACCTACTTTGATGAATGCAAGTTTGTATATAGGTATAATTGTCATTTATCAACACTAATGTTAACAGTGAACTTCGTAAGTGCCCATCAAAAATTCTCAGTGAGATCTGATTTTTCATTGCAAAAATACTACACAAGTACCTTTATGGATTTATGTTCCAGATGGTTGTACCATCTGGGAGCTAACTTTCATTGTCTAATGGTTTCTTGCTACATTTATATGTATTAGACACCAAAACCCACTTCTGGTTGTGATTGTTTTCTGCCCTGCATCAGTGCTTAGTAGAATGTGTGTTGTGTATAGCTTATGCAACTGATCACAGATGACAAGGAGCAAACAGAGTTTAAGGTTTATATGGCTAATGTAGTACTTGCAGCAATGAACAATCTCCACTGACCATTTTCAAACTGGAGAACAGTAGCATTTTTGTTTAACCTGACATTATAGCCCATGAAATATGTATCCCAAACAGGCTGAGTCTGCCACTTTGTTCCTTTGTTAACGTAGTCTTGCCAGATGGTACCGATGAAGTTTTATTTTCTTGAGAGGCAGCATTTTAAGAACATCTGATGGCCTCTGAATGTACCAGAAATTAAACTGCTAGATTTTCTAGTAGATTGATAAAAATGAAACTAAAATGGAGTGAACATCAACACCACAGCATATTTCCCCTCTTCTAAGGCCACTAATCCTATTACTGTTCAGTCTTGAGAATCAAGGATTTGATGGCAGGGTCGAATAACCAAAGCTTGATAATTGTTCAGCTAAAATGTACAGTTAATATAATTCCTCTACATAGATCCCACATCTATAGCCTTGACATCATCCTCATGGTATTAGCATAGCATTCTTTTTACCACATCAAATGTAATGAGCTCCTTAAGAGCCTATGATTATATTACCTTATATGGCAAAAGAGACCTTACAGATGTGATCAAGTTGAGGGTCTTGAGATGGATGATTATCGAAGTGGGCTAAATGGAATCAGGAGAGTTCTTCTATGAGGCAAAGGAGTTCAACCCATTAGAAGAAAATGGGATGATGGAAGCAGAATTTCAGTGATAAATGATGTAATCTGAAGATGAATGAGAGGCTATGAGCTATGGACTGGAGGAGGTCTCTAGATGCTATAAATTATTTTATCGTGAAGCTTACAGAAAGAACTTAAGATAGACAGGTGGCTTGAATTTAGCCCTGGAAGACCTTTCCAATGTCCAGGCTCCAGACATGAAAGAGAACAGATCTGTGTTGTTCTCAACAGTAGGTGGGGATAATTTGTTATGGAGCAGTAAAAAATGAATTTACAGTTTTAATGGCCATTAAGCCCAATCGTGTTTCCACACAGTCTTGAATTATTTTACTATAAAAAGAATCCACAGAGAATAATTTATTAAGGATGAAAGTTAAAGGAATCTGTGAAAGAGGAACAATATTGAGAAAGTGAGAAAATTTGAAACTAGGGTCACACATAGAGACTTTCCTTCAGCACACAATGTTCAGTTAGATCAAGAAATGTTTGGATCTTCAGGGATAAGAATAGAATCAACTGCTGTCATTGACTGACAGACTATAATACTGTTATTAAATCTTCTGGAGAGTTTTACTCTCTTAGTATTCCTAGGTTTCACAGAAAGTTCCTAGTCCCAGGATCTTATCACCAGACCACTTCTTTTTTTTTTTTTTAATCATTGAAGATCTCAATATTCAGTCTTATCCTCTAACTGCAATTATGCTCATTGATTACCTAATCAACATGAAAATCTTTTAGAGCAGTGGTCCTTAATCAAGGGGATTTCCCCAGAAGATAGGAGGAAATGTTTGGAGACACCATTCATCTCAACTTGGGAAGCTGATAGAGAATGCTGTTGTAATCTTGTGGCAAGAATACAGAGATGACTGCAAACCACAGGCCACAGATGTCTTAGTCATAATATGTGGGGCAAGAAATCTTTTAGACTTTGAATTTATTTGAATTATGGAATAACTGTATATAGATAATAAGGTGTCTTGAAGATAAGCCCCAAATCTTAACAGAAAATGCATTTAATTTAGTTTTTGTGATATTTAGTAAGTTAAATACATTTACCTATTTTTAAAAGATTTATTTAAGTGTGTGTGTGTGTGTGTGTGTGTGTGTGTGTGTGTACAGACATGCACCCACCAGATCCATATGACTGAAGATGCTCGTAGAAGCTAGGAGAGGGCATGAGTCCCCTGGGGCTGGAGTTAGAGCAGATCATCTGATATGGGTGCTGAGAATCAAACTCTGGTTCTCCTCAAGGGCAGCCAGTGCTCTTAAACACTGCGCCATCTCTCCAACCCCAAGTTAAATTTATTTTTTAATTGTACGTTACAATGCTTTTTCAACGTTTTGCGTGATCTTCATTTTTCTCCATCCATTTATTTATCTTTTGCACCTAAGAATAAAGTCACTGCTATTGCTTTCCTTCTAAGATCATCATCTGTTCAGGGGATAAAAACCTACAGATTTAATCTCTTCTTATTTGTATATGTAGCTTACCTTAATAATTGGGAGATAACTTTGTATATTACTTTTAGTATGCTTGCATTTTGACTGTAACCTGTTCCAATAGATCAAGTATGGGATTTTCTACTGGCAGCCACACATTAGCATTCAAAAGTTTTTCAGATTTTAGTCTTTTAGATAATGCATACTCAATCTATATATTATAAGGCATGAGAGAGTCCACTATAGCAAAATATTTCCAACCGCAAATGTCAGTAGTGCTTTTGTGAAGAGGCCATTTTCTAGGTTCTTCTAATTCTTTATCACTTTTCATCTGAGACCTGGGCTCTCATTTCCTCTAAGCTCAGTTTACTGAAAAACAGTTTCCACTCCTACTTTCTACTGCTTTACTGTCTACTATGCATTAACCACAGCAAGCTCTGTATCCTTGTTCCCTGCTTTTAGAGAGCAGGTGGATCTACTTTCATGTAATCTTTTGAGGATGAGCACTGCATTTGTATCTTTTCCACTGTTCCACTCCCCCCAAGAAACTCCCCTGATGTTTCCCTACTCTCTCTCTCTCAGTTTCTTGTCCTCTCTTCAATTAATTGTTACATATACATATATTTATAAACACACAGTCATATGTAATGCACCGAGTCAATTTAGTCGTGCTCATCTGTACATGTGCTTATGGATGACCACTTAGGATTAGAGAGTCTATCAGGGAACTCATCCCCAGAGAAAATTGATTCTCCCTTCCTCAGCATCCACCGATTGCTCCAGCAAGAGGTGAGACGCTACAAAAAGTCCCCCATCCACACTGGCATATCAACTGGTGTCATTATGTAGGTCTTAGACAACCGTACTGTGAAGATTTCATGGGCGCAGCTTCTCTATCATTCTAGACAGCATTACCTAGCAGTACGCCTGAAGGTGAATACACACACACACAGAGACACACACACACACACACACACACACACTTGTTTAAATACAAGTACATTTATTCCTACCTTAAAAACAGCAACACAGAATTTCACACCCCATTGTGGCAATTTTTTTCCCTCTACGACAAACAGAAAAAGAAAATAAAACAAAAAACAAAACAAAACAAAACAAAACAAAAAAAACTTCCCTAAGTGTATTGTAGAGAATTCTATAATGTTTTCTATGCATTTTTGTCCCCCTTGTTACTTGTATGATGTTAACTTACATAATAAAGATATTTTACTGATATAATTAAGACTACTAGTCAACTGACCTTCAATCAAGGAGGTTATCTAGATGAGTCTAATCTAATTTTATGAACCTTCTAACGGCAGATTTTTCTCTGGCTATCAATAGAAGGTTGAAGACAGAGACGTTTGATGTTTGAGGAACTCCAAGGGCCCTTGATGACTCTGTAGAAGGAGAAGCCACAGGAGAAAGAAGACAGTGGACACCTGACACCCCCACCCTCCACCAGTTAACAAAACTATCACTAGAAAGAGTTCAACAATGCTAATAGCCAGAATGAATAAGGAAGTGGATTTTCCACCATCACATCTAGACAACAGCTGAACTTAGTCAATATCTTGATTTCAGTCTTGAGAGATTAGGAGCAATAAATCCATTTTAATACACTTAGACTTCTGACCTAGAAGAATTTGAAATAGTAAATGTTTGCATTTTTGAGCTACTAATTTTGTGTTAATTTTCTTTTCAGTAAATAAAACCAAATCAGTGAGTGAATTACTCCTCTTTCTACATTGTAGGTCATGAAGCCACTATGATGATAGCTTATGTCTGTTTTCAACCATTACTTTGTAAGCTGGAAAACCACCCATTGTGTAGTACTCACATATTATTCAAGAAATAAGCATAGTTTTTAGACTGCACTTAATATTGACAATTATTAGTTATGTTATTGGTTTGTCTTTCTGCAAATGAAACTTTTATATCTAACTATTTCAATAAAACTGGGTAATTCTAAGAATGGCACAACCAGAGACATGGTCCTTGACAACCCTAATTGATACAGAGACAGTCTAATTGACCACTCGGAGACCTAGACAGATGTGGCCTGGAAGCTCAGTATAAGAGAGAGAAATGATCAATGATTCTTTTATCCCAGTGTCTCTCAAGGTTTTTTAATGCAATATACATATGTAAAAGCTTATTCAAGAATGAACTTGCAAAGATTTCATTTCATATGTGCACTTAAAAGCCCAACAAAGGATTAGCATTCGTTTTTTAGGATTGATATAATTAACTATGTCCCCTTCAATGTGATAATCTAAGATAACAATAGTGAAAGATGTGGCAAGCAAAGATATTTGTCTCTTTCTGAAAATCTATTCTATAGATACTCGTAGAATTCAATCTATAATTTTCAATCAAAGACTAAAAAGGGAAAAGTTGTAGCTGAACAATGTTATTTTAGCTATATAAACTAGATATATTAGTTAAAACTCTATATAGTTCTCTTCTATGAGAGTAGGTGATCAATATGTGAAAGACTCTGAATGTGACCCAAAGTCACAGAATTCTGCTTCACACCATGTATTTCTGAGAGAGTTATTATTTATTGTTTGCTTTTGCTTACAACCCTACACTTCTGACTTATAGAAAGCACAACTTGAAAAGTGGAGATAACTTTAAAGGTAAACATTGTAAGTAAATGAACATAGTATTTTGTACTTACTACTAAGAGATATAATTATTAGGTTCTTTCAGTCCATATTCAAAAAATGGAAAAAGCTGCCAAGCATATTCCTGTCTCTTTAAGGATATATATGCTCTAAAATTGACAGTTATGACTTAATCGTCTTCAACTCTACTGGAAATGTTTAAAAACGAATACACGAGCAAACTATTTCTCTAATATCCACAGGACTTCCAAAGATAATGGGTAGCTTGGGTTGTGCCAAGGCATATGATTTATTGTTGGGGCATAGCCTGTCTTTGTTGGACATACAGATGGGAACTTTCGGTGAGCAGCCACATAGTGTTGTTCAAGCTAAAAACAGCACAGGGGTTTGTTTACCATAGTCAGTCTTCACGCACTATATTGAAACTATGATAATGAATTCCTGTAGTATGGTTAATTTCATGATTCTTTTGCAAAAATTTCTTTTAAGATCTATTTTATATGTCTAGTAGCAATATTCTTTCTCTTTGTGAAGATAAGCTAAAAGTTCTCTTAGAAACTGGAGGTATTTTTCTATTAAAAGTATTATTCTATTAAAGGACATCACGAGAAATTGTATGTTTTGTTCTTGAGCCAGAGATCCATTATAGTTATTTTTCACTGCTTGCATTCTTTTTTTCTTTTTTCTTTCTTTTTCTTTTTCTTTTTCTTTTTTTTTCAGAACTGAGGACCGAACCCAGGGCCTTGTGCTTGCTAGGCAAGCGCTCTACCACTGAGCTAAATCCCCAACCCCTATATTCTTTTTTTCTCTTTGACAAGTGGCTGCAAGTTTCTAGGTTCACAGTTGAGTTAATACAGTTATACAATAATGAACTCAGTATAAGCCCTGTAAGACACAAAATTGAATGAGTTTTTAAACTTTAAAAAAGATTTCCATTTCACCTTGAAATATACTGTTTCTTACATAAAGATGTACTTTTTTTTTGCTAATAACACTGTGATGTTGGCACATGCATCTCTAATCTGTATGTATCTGATTATTACTAGTCATAATCGGTTGCACTCAGATCCTTGGCACCTGTGTATGTCTGTAATTCTTTAAAATGTTCATGGTTTCCAGCCAATTTATCCTGAACAAGGAATATCTGAATAAATCTCAGAGTCTAGAATTTGTACAGGAAACAAATGGGCAAGCATTCATGTAGACTTTTTCCTTTAACAAGATGATATTACTTTTTACAAATATTCCTAACACAAAATTTCATATCTATCTATCTATCTATCTATCTATCTATCTATCTATCTATCTATCTATATCCCAAGCTTTCCTGCCTCTCTTCATCTGTACAGTATCACCATAGTCACTGTCCTAGCTGTGCTGGTCTATCTATCTATCTGTCTGTCTATCTGTCTATCTATCTGTCTATCTATCTATCTACCTATCATCTATCATCTATCAGTCATCTCTCATCTATCTATCAGTCATCTATCTATCCATCTTTCCTTTTATCATCCATCTATCTTTCATTTGTTTACATTTTATTTGTAGTATCAGAAGAGTGAACCTAAGGTCTTAGAAATATTTGCTATGTCACTGAGCTATATTCAAAGCACATATATATATATGTATGTATGTATGTATGTATGTATGTATTTTTTTCATTTTGAGACATGCTATGACAACTTTGTCCAGGTTGGTTTTGAATTCACTATATAGCTCAAGCCAAATGTGAAAACGCAGTTCTTCTGCCTCAGCCTCCTGAAGGTCTGGGATTACAGGCCTATGACACTAGGTTTGGATGCTGAACTTTAAATACAAGTTGAAAGTCTTAACTATTTAGACTGTATTGTGTGTGTGTGTGTGTGTGTGTGTGTGTGTGTGTGTGTGTTTGTGTGTCTACATGTTTGCTTGTATGTATACATGAGTGCATATCCACTTTTTTTCCTGAGACTTTTTGAATATATCTCAAACTTAATAAGGAAAAAGCACTAAAAGTTATTTATATAGAAAGTAATTAATACAAAATCTTCGTTGCTGCTTCTTACCAATATCATAGAATTATGAGAAATTGATCTTATAATTCTACATGTTTCTTACACTCGAATATCTTAGTATTCATTTGAATTGGTTAAAATGATTTTGTGTGTTATTTTTATGAGAAATAAGTGTATGTGTCCAACTGCCTCTAGTATATTTTGAAATTCCTTGAATTTACTAAGCTTACTCACAGATTTGTTAGATCTGCAATGGAAAACTACAAGTACAGGAGTGGGAAGAGTATGATTTTAGGAAGGTGACAAAAGCAGAATCAAATGAGAGCAGAAATCTGTTTTAAAAACAAAAATAGCATTCTATACTTCAAAAAATAACACAATTTCCATTAATCTACATACATATTTATAGTCTCTTTGAAAAGAGTGTCTGAGCATCTTAGAAAACCTTGGTGGTTAGTAGAAGTCTCTGTCAGTTACATCACTTCAAATAGCAGCTCAAGTATTTAGCAGCCTCTCTAGATACTTAATGTCATGAGCATGGGGACTAGGACAACATGAATGAAGAGGAGGCTGAAAGCAGGGAGCCATAGAGGTTTGGACAGGGCCCTGGTATAAAATCTGTAGTTCTTGAACCGGAAAAGTGGCCAGATGAGCAGTTACAGAGGGCAAAATATCTAAAATATCTGGGTTTGGGGCTGTTTGACAAGACAACAATAATGGAAGAAATGTTTTCACTGAGAAAGAAAATAGTATTTTTTCCTTGGAATCCTAGGAAAAAGCTACCTGCTCTTATAAATATTTTCCATAAAAATCAGACGCCCCTGTGGCAGTTGTCAAGCCACCAAGGTTAATTAGCTGTGATCTTGTCAATAGATACAAGTCATCCTTAGGAGCAGGAGGCCCAGGGTTGAAGGCACTAGAGAGGATGTAGCTATAAGCAAAGAGGCCCCAAGGCGGCACCTTGTCTCATGTGAATTTTGGTATCCAGGAACACTGCGGGTGCTAGTTGAACATAGATTCAGAAGCAAGGGGTAGGTTTGTCAAGAAAGCATGCAGAGAAACAAGGGATGCATTTTTCTTTCCTTTACCAAGAAATATATCAAAAGAACAAAATAATAATAATAATAATAATAATAATAATAATAATAATAAACAGCCCCTTTAAATGTTTAGGAATGTACCATTTTTTTTCTAATGGTCTGTATGGAAAAAAAAAGATTTCTTGTCTTGGTTAAATGTGTAGTGTTCCAAGGCTCTTAAATCTCTTTGTTTTCTGTGTGTTTCTTCGTGCTTAGATTAAAAGAAAGCGGTCAGGAGCAGGCTAAACCCTCAAATTAGGTTTTTTAAAATAAAAGTTTTAGTATGCAAATGTCCCTTATATTTTGAAGAGCTGCTTTTAGCACTTTTGTAACTCACTTCTCTACACATGTTCCAAATGAATAATTGCCTTTTTTTGTTTCCATTCTAGAGGATAATTTTCAATGCTAAAAAAGAGGCCTTGGTAGTGAAAAAATTTTTCGTAAGATTTTTAGTAACCAAAGGATGCCTTCCAGAACTGAGAATAAAGTTGGAATGATGAGAGGGAAGACAGGACATGAAGGGATATTTGGGATCAGGATTCAGGAAGTGAAACTAGGAGCTCTTTGGAATCAGGCTGCACATTTGGATATGAGCTCCATCACCAGACAGATGGCCTTTGGCTTGCTGCTTATTTTGTTTCATCTTGAGTTTTTAAGCTGTAACTTGTAGCTGATTTAGAGTTCTAATGTTGTGGTTCTAATTTGATTATTTTACAGATTATATTACTGAAAGTTCCTAGAGCTCTGTCTATAGTGTACATGTAGTAAAATGTCCAAGTGACCTCAATCATATCAACACAAAGTTAACAATTTTATGCT
Source organism: Nannospalax galili (assembly GCF_000622305.1). Classification (NCBI taxonomy): domain Eukaryota; kingdom Metazoa; phylum Chordata; class Mammalia; order Rodentia; family Spalacidae; genus Nannospalax; species Nannospalax galili. The sequence goes on from NW_008333889.1 coordinate 2,895,866, forward strand.
TAGTTATGAAGGAAGTTGGTAGCCTATGTCACACTGATTTTAAAAAAGGATTCCCCCTTTTTCAGAATTTGAACATGGAAAGAATTTCCTTCTGATTAGGAGAATTTATGTTTCTTTCTGGGTTAAATTCTACGATGAAAATCATTAGCAGAAGTAGTAAAAGGAATGGTATGCATGGAAGATGCGGTCTCATTGTTCTTTGCTCTCTGATATTTAGAGGACAAGAAAAGTACCTTTATGTAGGCCTTTATTTGGGGAAGAAAGAGAAGGTTTCCTGGGCTGTGAGTTCATAGGGGTGAGGACGAAAATACAATGTTCCAATGTTAGATACTGAAGTTACTGAGAAAATAAATCCTGAGTGTGAAAAAGTCGAACAGAAAAGGACATTTTCGTGTCTCAGCCTTCATTTGAAATCCGTTCACAGAAATGTTAGATACCTATTATTTCATCACTTATTCAAGAAATTGTGTCTACGCCTGCATTCCAGGAATCCGTACAATTTTGGAATTGCAGGCACAATACTAATTTCTAGGAATGCAAATATATCAATAGTACACACACACGCACACACACATGCACACACACACACATAAAATAGTACAAAACAATAACAGCTATGAAAGAAAAGTAAAGCAAGGAAACAAGTTAATGGCACACTAGAGGAGAAGCAGTAATCCTCTTTAAAACAGTGTGTTGAAGGAAGAAGGTATTTGTAAGAAGGCACAGCTGAGTGAAAAATAAAAGAGGTAACAGAATGTGTGACATAGAGAATACTGGGGGATTACAGTGGGGAACAAACAAGAGTTAGAGGAAAACCCAAGGCAGGGACAGCTTTTTTTAGAAAAATAGTAAAAAGGTCCTTACCATGCAAGAAAACAAGGTGAAAGTGGCCAGAGTTGGGGATGAGGGCAGCTTTTGTAGGACTTTGTTAGACTACTCCAAGTGCTGGAGCTTTTTTGTGTGAAAATTTGAGAACCATTGGAAATACATGAGGAACTTGTTCCTAATTTTATTTTAAATGCTTCCTTTTAGCTGAGTGCTAATATGAAAACAGAGACTAGTGATGAAACATTCATAATACTGATAAAATTATTTTTTGCATATAATCTAAAATAAGACATAACAGCCACTGTCAAGAGGCAAGAAATGAGGTATGAGAGGGACAGTCAAGGGTGGCTATGAGGTTACTTTGTTCATTTAGTTTCTTAAACTTGATAGTTGGATAATGATGACAACTATGTTTATTCCTACTTTTGAGTGTTCCTTTCAGACTGAATTAACTCCATGTCATATAATATCCATATTTCCCATTTTCCATCACCATAGATTCTATTCCTACTGGAAATAAGAGATGTGAATCATTCATTCTTTTTTTTTTTCATTAGGTTTGGTACAGGATCCAACTGGTGCTAGGCCTTATTATACTGTGTGTGGTTACAATGGGCACAGGGCATGAAATTATTTTATTCACTCTACCCATCTAGCATCTGCATATCTCTATAGTTGTCAGAACTCTCTCACGTATTGAGTTTTGGTTCATATCAAAGACTGTTTTACAAAAAGTGAAAATGCTGAATATTTGCTTCCTCTATTTCTTAGATACCCAGTTAGGTTTTGAAGTTCTCCTTGTACAGTCCTTGACAAGAGCACAGTCTGGGGAGTTAATATATAAGACACAGTTAGCATTTCCTTTTCTCTTTTTATCAGATTAGTTTGAAGGCACAGTTTTAGAAATAATTCTTGGTAGCTTATTTTCCAAAGTTTTCCATCATTTTATAGTTTTAACCAACATACATTTTGTTTTGCTTAACTGTCATACATTTTCTTATGTCTTGAATAAAGAGCTCTTAACAATATAATACTCAGTAAATGTTCTTTAATGAAGGAGCAGGCATTTCAGCATACTTTCTGAAATAAATATTCACTGCCTTGAACTGGGATAGAATAAAAGAGCTTATAATTACTATTATCTTCCTATTTGTTGTATGTAAAATGATGATAGGATAGAACACAGGTCAGGTAAAATTTGATGGGAAGAAGTAAGAAGTAATGGCAATTGTTTCTGATTTTAGTGACTATTTGAAACCATCACAAACAATTTAGATCCTTGTCATACAAAATTTCACATAGTTAAAACACTGCCCTTTTCCATGAAACATTAATGAGATCAAATGCTACAAGATCATGTCTCTCTTTGATAAACATTTTTGTAGTTTTCAATATGCACTCTCAAAGAGTGTGTAATCCACCTTTAATTTGACTGGAACTATAGTCACTCAGGAAGGATACTCCTATAGGTCTTTGTGAAGCCCCTTTCCAGAGAGGATTAACTGAGGAGAGAAGACACGTTTTGAACATGAATGGTCACATACCATGGACTGGGGTACTCAAACCGAATAAAAGGAGAAAAAGGAAAAAGCGAGATGAGTTCTGCCATTCTATTTTCTTTGCTTCCTGGTCTGATGAGGTATAAGCAAACAACTGCCACAGAACACAATCCATCACCCTGAGCTACCTGCTATCATGCCTTCTTCATCATGACAGACTGTGTCCCCTCCAACTGTAAGCTAGATAAATCTCTTAGGTTGCTTCTCGTCAGATATTAATTCACTGAACACACACACACACACACCACACAGTCACACATAAATGATATGTAGGTTAAATTCTAGATCAAATCTCTTCTTACTTTTCTGGTTTTCACCTAGTATTAGCATGATTATGATTTCAAACTTGCAGCTAATATGATAGTTTCAGACTAATGAAATTGTATTTACTTAATGTGATATTCCCCAAGAGAAAAGAAGCCAAGAAAACAAAATTAGTAGATAATTTTTCATATTATAATGCTTTACAAATTTACCAATATTTTAATACTCAAAGTCAACTGCGAATGAGTTGGAGTGTCACACAATGCCAAATAATTAATACTAATTTAGGAACAGAATTTAAGAGCTATGTACATTCTTAGAAATCATCCAAAATAATGCACTGCTTTGCAGAAATAGGTTCAAAGTAGTAGGGGAAAGGAGGAATTCCCAATATAAGCATTAGCTCCATAATATATTTTAATTAGACTGATCATCTTAAAAGAAGCAGCGTACTGTTCTCTGTTCAAGTGAAATTTTAAAATCAAAATCTAACATATGTATGGTATAATAACTGGGTTAAAGTTAAAATATTATGTGGCTAGAAGTTTCCTCTCTAAGGAAGTTCCTTTGAAGGGTTTTTTACTCTGTTACTTTGAACTTTTTAAACAAACAATTATAAATAATAAAATTCTCTTATATGTGTACAAGCTCCATGCTGAGTGCTTTCAGGTTTTTTTATCTCACTGGACACATCCTTAAAGTCTATGAAGTTAGTACTACTGATTAGGTCTGAGGAAGCTATCAGAGGGAGAGTTTAAGACATGAGGGAAAACAGTGTCTGAGCCTGAACTTGAATGCACAGCTACTCAACACCAAAGTTTGTGCTTTAAGTCACCATACTTGAAAGTACTTCAATTTTAAACTTGAAGTTCAGTAAATTTCCTGTTCTGGTCTATTCTATATGGACATATTTCTTGTGTCTCAAGATCTGTAAAACGAACTTTTAAGCAGATTAATTTTAAAAATGAAATACTTTCGCACCATTAATGTTGTTATTGATTTCTATTGTAGTGTAAATAATAACAGACTTATATGCCATTAAAATAGCTCACAGAACAGTAAAACACTGGTGATGCTGCTACTTGATCAGGATATGTAGGCTCAGTCTAAGATGTGATATTTGGAAAATTCTTTAAAGCTGTTGAGATTTCTAGAATTTTTTAAAAAATATTTTATTTTTCTTTTATGTGAGTGTATTGCCTCCATGTGTGTAAGTGCACCCATGTGCAGTGCCCACAGAGGTCAGAAGAGGGCGATAGATTCCCTGGAACTGGAGTTATGGATGGTGCTTAACTGTCATGTGGGTTCTGGGAATCCAACCCAGGTCCTTTGCAAGAGTTGCAAGTGTTCTTAACCTCTGTACCACCTCTCCAGCCCCTCTAGAAGTTTTTATAACATGAGTAGAGTTCATTAAAAAACACGCCCAGTCTTGGACTAATGTCCAAGCACAGGATGGGAAAATGATTTCACCTCTTTGTCATTGCACATTGTGATTTTGCCACAATTTACTGCCAAAGAATGAAAGGAGCATGGAAAGGAAGGTGGCAGCCCTTGAGTCATGTGTCTATATTGCTTATATAACAACCCATACAAGTCTGTTTATAGCTGTATTTCTAGTTGGGCTTGTATAGTTGATATTGTAGTTGCTTGCTTCTTAATATGGTTCCTTCAATTTCAGTTTCATTAAAGACATGGAAATCTACCTCTCTTCAACCTGAAACATACTTTCATTTGCCTAACAGTGATAATTATGTGATGTGAAAGTGTCAAATAGACAAACAAATACACTTACAATTTTTTAACATAAGTTTTTTTTAAAAAGTTCCAAAGCAATATAGAACACCTTTCAATGTAATAATTTATGAATTATGGGGGGTAATCTAATTTTCCAAAATATTAACTGGCAACTGAACTGGGAAAAAACTGAATTATTGTTATTTTTCTAAGATCCCATCAGGAAAAAATGGTCATATGTATAAAAACTAAAATTACCCTTCTTACTAATGTTAGAACTTGAAGGTATTTAAGAAGATTAAGATAGTCAGGAATATTAATTTGCCTCATTAGAAGAAGTAAATTATTATGTTATAGTAAGGCCTGAGAATTGAAAATGTCTTAAGGACTGAAAATTGTTATTTTCATCTGTTGAGAGGTTTTAAACTGTGGGTAGCAATATATAACAAGAAATGGCTTAAACAGTAAGGAATATTGTTTTCACAGACAAAACATTCATTAGAAGGAGACGAAAGATGTTCTAGTGACTCAAAATGTAGGAGCTGGGATTGTTTTATTCTGTAATCTTTCCTCTGACATTATCAGCTACAGCATGGATGCATAAACTTCAAGCACTGCATCCTCACATGTCAATGCCTAAAATGGGGGGACAGGAGGCACACCTAAGCTTCTTAAAGTCTTTTTTATTTTTTTCCAATGTAGAAAATTTAAGACCCCGAAGGCATTTCTTCAAATTCCATTGACCATAAATAGTTGAAATGTCCATCCTTGTGATACTGGAAAGATAAGGAAAGTAAGTGTCATACACAGAGGAAAGGAACTGAGAGCCACAACTCTTTCCTTGGCAACCAATGCTGTACAGCAGTGCATCACATCAGCAATGTGGTATTGAATTTAAGAGATCTTTTGCTCTCTTTGGTCTGTGATAAAATACCCTGAAGAAAACGACTCAGGGAGGCAAAGTTTTACTTTGCTCAGGGTTCAAGGCTCAATCCATCATGGCAGGGATGTCATAGTTGCAGGAACCTTAGGGAGTTGGTTATATCCCATCCTCCATAATGATGAATGCAGAACGGTGAAGCTTGCATGCTACTGCTCAGCTCCGTTTCTCTTCTTTTACAGAGCCCAGGATCCAAAGTCAGGGAATGGTACTCCTACTTTTAGGCTGTCTTCTTACATCAATTAAGGTATCAAGATATTCTCCCTCAGATGTGCCCATTGGCCAATCTAATCTAGACAGTCCCTCATTAAGGCTTCTTTCCCAGGTGATTCTAGATTGTACCAAGCTGACTTAATTAAAAGCAATCATCACAGGACCAGACTTGCTAAGAATACCTCCTCGTTCAGCCATTTCAGAACTTAGGGATCTTGAGTCAATATGCATCTGGTTAAGAGCTTCCATTCCCTCATTTATGAAAAGGGGATAAAATGGTTTCTTCTTTAATTCTTGAAAGTATATTTTTTGTAAAATGTTTATTTTATTTGTGAATTCATGTACGCTTCTATGTTTGTGTGTGTGTGTGTGTGTGTGTGTGTGTGTGTGTATGTGTCATTCATTAACATGGTGGCCAGAAGGCACAGGATCTCCAGGAGCTGTGGTTCAGGCATTTGCCCAAATGTCTGGCTTGTAACAAGGGTGCTGGGATCCAAACTCTGGTTCTCATGATTGTGCAGGAAGCACTAACTACAGACCCATGTCTCCAGCCCCCAAATTCTCTTTACCATAGACTGTGTATAATTTATATAGTCAAAACATGCATTGACTGCTTCATCAACTCTGTGCCAACATATTGAATCTCTTTGTGAGTTGCTTTAGAAAAAGAACTAGATAAAAACAAGTTTGTAGAAACAGAAATGACTATGGTAGCATAAGAAGTGAGATGCCGTCAATTGCATCTTCATAGTCTTCATACTATTATTACTAATTAATAGCTGAATTAGACTCAGGGTAAGTTTCAAACTCTCCATACCACATAATAGAAGCTGATTATAGGGACAAATAACTTAATCTCTATGTAATATATGAATATAAGTAAAATATGCACCTATTTCATATTCCTGAGTTAGAAACTTGAAATGTGCCATAGTTCCACACCCCATGCAATCATGTGCGTGTGTGTGTGTGTGTGTGTGTGTGTGTGTATGTGTGTGTGTAAAGTATACAAGAAATCTTCCTTTAGTGTTGGAGAAACTGCAGTTCAGTACCAGCAAAAAGGAAGACCATTCAACCAGATTTAAAGGAGATAATGTGACAGATAAGAAGAAACACTGATGTACTGACGAGGTCGCTAATTTTTTTATCAATTAGAATTAGTTTTAAGGACAAATTGTAGAATCTTATAATGGGACTATCCAATCTATCTTTGCCCTTAAGATACATGTGACCTAGCTGAGGATCAAATCCAGCACACACTTAAATCAATGTAATGCTCAGCCCTATTCACTGAAATCACGTTGAGAAAAGCTTGCTGTGATTTAGTTAGACTCATATTACAAGTTCTTAAGGATTCAGTAAGTGATAACATTCAAAATGATCCTTAAATAATAAAGGCAAAAGATAAATGGTCCTAGGAAATAAAGCTCTTACCTTGTCTTTATTGAAGCAGGCAGTGCTAAGCTGCAATTATTATTTTGAGAAAAATTAATATATAAAAATATGTTCTGATTGTCTACTACTGTCAACCCTTTTTTTAGGGGATAAACAATGAATTCACTAAGATATTGTCTCTGCCTTCAACAGGCTTGTTTAAATAGCTCTGTGGAGTTGGCAGGGGGACATGTAGAAAAGTCCCATACATATCGTGAGTAGGTTCTCTTCTTGGTTATTTACTGATATTTATAAATTGAGTCCTCTAAAATAATTACATGACAAAAAGATACACTGATATATAAAATAAGAGAATAATCATGTCAAATATACTTCAAAAGAAAAATAGTAACCCAATGTGTCAATTGGTGATTTACAATTCTTGAAATACTATATCTACTATATTTACAATGACATGGCATGAATAATGAGTATTTTGTATTTATCAGATGCTAAGCTTGTTTAAAACTGCTTTAAGTTTAAATTCATTAAACTTCACAAAAAACTTATAAGGCAGTAATTCCAGTGTTTTTGTTTAACCAATATGCAAACTGAGTCATCAAAGGGTGATAAAACCCACCTCTGATGTCATGGTGGGAACCAGTAAAAACAATTTCATATGTTGTCTTTTAGCCATCAGGATTTATGAATGCCAAAATAAATACAAGTTCTGATCAATTGACTTAGATTTCTATACAGTTTTTCTTGAATTTTTAAAAATATTTTATATATTATTTTTAGGTATATGTGTGTATTGCCTGCATGTAGGTAAGTTCACCCGTGTCATGAAGTGCCTGCAGAGGACAGAAGAGGCTGTCAGATCTCCTGGAACTGGAGTTACTGACAGTTGTTAGCTTCCATGTGGGTGCTGAGATTTGAACCCAGGTCTTCTGCAAGAACAGTGTTCTTAACCACTGAGCCATCTCTCCAGCCCCATATCTTGAAATATTAGTGGAATACCAATAATATTTTTCTTCAGCCATGGCTTTTTTTGTTTATTTAGTAACTTTTCTCTTAAATGTTTATACTTCTACAAAGATATTTGTCTGACTAAACTTTGAGTTCAAATTCTTATTTTCAAAGGTGAGTATGTGTTAAAGGATATTGGGTTTTGCCTTTATTTGGTTATAACAAGGATAACAGAATCAATTTTATTGCCAGTACAATGTGTGAAGAGAGATGTTCAACATCAGTGCTCTACTCATTCACATTTCTTTGTGAAGTGGGCAGAAAATTAAATTGCCTCAAATTAGAGGAGAAACCCACACACCATGAAAGTAACATGTGCAGTGACAGTGGAGGTCATGCTTGTACTGAGGTAAGCGAGAAACTCTCCATACAACTCCCATTGAAGCTAATGGGAGCTGTACGGCTGCCCTTCTTCATGGGCTATGAATCGTTACCCCTCAGCAACCTCAAACTTTCAAACTTTTCCTGACTTCTTAAGTTAGTTTTATAGACTGTCATTTCAACATGTGTTAAAAAGTTAAATCTAACTATTAAATATCTACAGTTTTAGCATTTTCAGTTCTTTTTGCCCAATCATTGTTCTTCAAATAACTAATATTAGTTCAATTCTATTTTTAAAATATTTTTTATTTATTTTATGTGTATGAGTATATTGCCTGAATTTTATGTGTATGAGTTTGTTGCCCAGGCCCTCTGCAAGAGCAGCCATTGCTTCTAAATGTTGAGCCATCTTTCCAGCCTTTAGTTTAGTTCTTGACAGTTTTGAACTATTTTGGAATCACCCCCACCCCCAGCAAAAAAACAAAACAAAACAACAAATCACATAAAACTGGAACACACTGGTCATTTTTGAAATGTGTACATTTTCACAGCAAATGCTTCTGTGGACAATTTGAGAAGTCAGTATAGTCTGCCAGGGTCCCTAGGGAGTAAGATCAATAAGATGTAGGTGTTGACTTCGAGAAGCTGCACTAGAAGAGGCAAAAAGAAAACTGCAAGTCGAGAGAGTATCTAAATCTATATATTGTCTTTGTAAAAATTAACAAAAAGTGATTTGCACTTCAGCTGGAAAATGGAAAATGGACCAAAGGCTCATAAAATTAGGGGACTTAGATTTGGGTTGCTAACTTTCCCTTTGGTAGGAAGATGGCAAAGATAGTGAGTTGTGGTCCTTGCAAAAGGAGTTGCTTCAGTGCAACTCCCCAAGGCCAGTACAACACCAGAAACAGCTTGTTAAGAAGAAATAATGCACATTCTACATCTGACAAGATTTCCTTGCATGTGGCAGATGCTAAAGAAACATCAGTTACCTTTGCAGTTCAGGAGGAAGGTGAAAGCTTATTGAACTTGTCACCAAGGTAACTTCATTAGACCTTCATGAAAAACCATGAAAACGGAACATTGTGGGCTAAGAATGCAGCATGGTTGAGGAATGAAGGACAGGAAGCAAGTGAGATTCAAGTTCAGTTCTTGGAAGGAAGCAAATCACTTTTACTAGGGGTTGAGACATGAATGGGACATACCAGGTTGTCACAATGACTGAGGGGTGTCATTGGTATCAACTGTGCTGGAGTCATGCAGGCCAACATTATCAGTGGCATTATCGGTGCCACACAACCAGTTCTTTCCTTTGCCAAATGCCAAAAACAATCCAATAGAGAAAAATTGAAGCATAGGGCCTAGGAAAAGAAATAGTGGAACCAAGTTTGGGAAAGTGGCTCTAACATCAGTTGGACCTTAAATTCCAGGCAATAATTATGCCTTTCTCAGCAGCCAGTCTTTGAAGGATTTGGAACTAAAGAGCAAGGACATCAGTCTTTGAAAGCATTGAGAGAAAGGAAAGATGCAACTCAAGATGTCGTTCATTGGCAAGGTTGTGGGGCTGAGGGGACATCAGGAGTGGGGTGCGAGATGATCAGGGAGGATAGTCAGAGAGAATGAGCAGGCAAGAAAGGATGCAACATCACATTCTCTACTACATCTAAGACTCCAATGTCTGAATCATAGTTTTGTCCACTGTGTGATATCTGCTATTTTTCTTTTTAATTTTGTCCTTTGAGTTCACTACCAATGAGACTTTCCAGTTTTTTTGAGGACCTAAGAACTGAGATGGGAAGGAAATCCTTATCTAATCTTACAAAGGCATACATTCTTATAGTTCTCTTTAGTTTGCCGCAGTAACATTGTCTTGAGGGACAGAGTGGAAAAGCAGCTCCAGAAATGCAATTTCAGTAGCACACCTGACCCGGATTAGCTATACAAAGCCAGTAAAGAAGCTGTCCTCTAGGAATACACTCTCAAGGTTGTCCATCAAAACCTACACCACTCCAGCTCTGTAGCTTCTCGCAACTCAAAGCCACTAGCCCAGAGATACACACAAGTGATAGACTGGCATACAGTGCACACGTGTGTGCACACACACAGGCCAGTACATACCTGCATGCTTCCTGTGGAACACTATCTATTAGAACAAAATAGAGCAAGGAAAGTAATGATTGTGAAAGCATGTTTATATCTTAAATTTCTTCTATAAATTCAAGCATGGTTAATTGTTCCTTTAAAGCTAGCATGGCAAATAATGGACATGTAAAGCCACCTGAACTGATCACCGTTTTACCAAGAACATTAATTGCTAATGTAGCCAGGGCTGGTTAGACCCAATCACAAGGCATTTTGTGTTTTTGTGTGATTTCTCAAATATTGTTATATAAGAAATTCTTTGCATGAATCTTGTTTTAATCAGGCCCAGCAATTAATTGCTCTCCAACTATGTAAATCACAATGTTCAACAGGTTAATTACATGTTACTTCCAAGAGGATTTGCTTTTTTTTTTTTTCCTACCTTGTTGATTTTTAGGTTCTCACATATTGTTGCATGGCATTTCCCATTTCACTGAAAGATGTGAAATTTTCATTTTCTATTTGCCTGGTCAAATAAAGGAATTCCAAATTAAAAATAAAATTTGCAAAGTGGACTGTTGTGGACTACGCTCAGCATGCCTCATTAAGGGTATTCATATTCAGTGGTCTTACCACTTATTATGATGAACCCAAAACCATATATGTTAACTGCACCAGACCCATACTGCTTAAAGTTGACCCAGAGCTTAAAGTTTTCTTCAGTTCATTAATAGTCGAGGAGTAGCTTGATACAGGTCAATACATGGGGAGAGTCATTGCTAGAACAGAGATGGCGAGTGATCCAACAAACCGGAAAGACTTTTCTGGACAGTTCCTGGAAAGAAATTGTGGTGATGCAGTCTCTGGAAAGACGTATATGCCAGTGTTGGGGATTACTTTTACCAATAACTTGGCCTTGTCCTCAGTTCTTGTGGGTCTGTAGCTTTCAGTTTGGTAATTCTGGGTGAAAACCAGAAAAGCCTATCTTTGATACTAGTTGTCTCAAATCTAATAGTGAGTCCCTGGACCCAAACAGCCATTGAGGTGCTAGAAAGAAGTTCAGAGTGAGGAGAGCTGTGTGGAAACAATCTTGACACGTGTTAATTTTGGATACACTTACTCTTTGAAACACAGGCATGTTTTACTTAAATTTATTTCCATATCTCCCTATTTGTTGAACTCACTCAGCAATTAGCTGTTGTCTATATATAGGAAATTCTTCTTAAATTGATCACATATTTAATAAAAGAGAATTTTTCTTATGTCCCATTTTCTCTAGATTGTCTGTTAGATACACATTTTTTATAAGCCATTTATTATTTTACAAGCTTCTATAAAGGTTATATTCATTCTTTATATAATAAAAATGCAAAATCCACTCTAAGATTCATTCCCAGTATTAAAACTAATCTCTGACTTTGATAAATGATCAAAGAGCTATCTCCTGAAAAAGAAAATGAACCAGGCTGAGCATCTTTGTTGCTACAATAAATAAAAAATAAGTGTATATGTTAAAGTCCTACTATGGGATATATAGTCAGATCTCTCCTTAATTCCATTATGATTTAATTTTCCAAGAATGACTAGGAATATTTTCCTAGCATGGACAAATAAGTTGTGTAACAGAGATAAAACACCCTGCATCATTTTATGCATCTTGAAAAACATCAGAGTTCAGATGATATGTCTAGTTTAAAAAGCCTTGCTCATTTTAATACACCTGTAAAGTTATCCATATTCTGATGACTAATATAGCCTTCCAGAATCCAGTAAATTGGGGTGATTTACTTTGTATTAATGTGCCTAGCAGTTGTAATGTAACACAAGGTATTCTGGAACTGTCCTGCATTCCTCTTTCAATCAATGTGGGTACTAAAAGATGAGTCAACAGTCAACAGCACATTTAACTGAGGGATTAATACAGCCAGGAAACAAAATAAACCTCAAAATTAAAAAAAAAAAAACATTTGGTTCCTTGCTTACCAAAAAGTATCCCACGATATGAACACTTGAGCTTCTTTCTCAAGGATGGAATAACGAGAGCTATCAACAGAGAAGAGAGTTTATGGAAAGGTGGTAGCCTGAATACAGACAAGTTTATGAGGATCAGAGAGTCCCTGGGACTCAGAAAATAACTATGTTCTCATTTCGGAAGGAGGTAGCTGTGAATAAGCCAGGGGTTCAGGTTATTGATGCAAGGAATTCAGGAAGTACAGCTCAGTGGGCTATACGTGAAGGTTATCAACATATACAGGTTCTAAGTACACTTTATGGCAGTTTTTCTTATTCCAGACCAATTTTTTGGTATCTCATTACTGCTGACATTCCCTCCAGCACTTTCTCCAAGGCAAAGTGAGTACAGTAACAGAAATATTAAAGAAACAAGAATTTCTTCTCTGATAAAAGATAATTAAGATTGTTTGAGATATTCTGTATAAAATACACAAAGGTTCAATAAAATATAAGTGCAGCCATGTTGTATAATGCCCAAGGTAGTCTAAAGAGGGCATTGTTAGAAGATGGTATTGGATCCCCTGGACCTGGAGTTAAGTGCCATGTGGGTGCTGGAAATCAAACCCAGATCCCCTGCGAGAGCAGACAGTGTTCTTAACTGCTGACAGTGAAGAGCACTGGCTGCTTTTGCAGAAGACCTGAGTTCAAATCCCAGCACCCGCATGGCAGCTAACAACTGTCTATAAATGCAGTTCTAGGGGAATTTGACAACCCCTTCTGACCTCCGCAGGCACTACACAGCACGGATGGAATTATATACATGCAGGCAATACACTTTTAAACATAAAGTAGAATAAATAAAATATTTTAAAAGACTCGCCTGAAAAGAAAAGACAAAATTATACCATATTCTTGTTACCCTTTCTTCCTAGAACATGAATATAAAATATAATCTTAGTTTTCATCAAGTCTTTAAGGAATTTCTTTATGAAAGTCAGAGATCTATCTTCATTCCTTCTCTGTGCTAGGTCCTGATTCAAAGAATTTTGTACTATCAGTAAACATAATTTATGGGAGATTAGACTTGGGTTGTAATTAGGTATAGCTCGTTCAGTAAGACAGTCTTTGAACTCTTCCCTCTTCATCACTTGGTATACCTACAGGAGGAAGAAAGTTTTAATCTTAAACATGTCACTATAAAATCCTCTGTGCCATCTGAACCTCCTAAGACTGAAATATATTAAAAATTCTTTTGAACTATGAGTGTTTTCCAAAGCCTTCGAGAGCTTCTGGTTTGAGTAGAGATTCAAAAAATTGGTAAATAAAAGCACCCCTTCCCCACACATGTGCTCACAAACATTCCAGTGGCCAAGGCAGCAAGAGCAACAAGAAGTAATGGGAAAACAGCCATTTCCATGTAAGTACAGAGCTCCTTACCTCTAAGTTTCTACAGTATAATAGATGCATGATGAATCAACAATACAGTCAATTTTATGGTACAATTTTAGGAGAGAGATTGCAGTAAATCCAAAGCACATTTAAACCAAGATTATAGCTTCTGAGGAGGCGAGGCCAGGTCAGGATGCAGGTTTGGAATTTCCAGCTAGGCACTTGGTATGTAGATGTTAGGAACAAATGACTGAACAAAAGGTACCGTTGAAGGGAAAATCAAGTGCTTCTCAGTGATTCTGAATACTGCATATACTTTTCTACAGCCAAGATGCCTCTCTTTGGAAAGCAATTATTCCTCTACACATCAATATTTGATTAAGTATTTCAAAATGAAACTCCAAGAAACTCTTAAGCAACTCGAATTCAAGGCAAATTGATGAACTTTTTACTTTGTATAAATTTAAATTATTTCTGCAAATATGGCACTAAAATACATATGTAAAACACTCTAATTAGCCCTGCAGTACTACTCAAAGATCAATTTATTTCACAATATGAATGTTTTATTTAAAAAGTGAAGGTTTGATATTTTCAGATCAGTATTCATATGACCAGCAAGGACGGATGAGGCATGGCTATTCCACAGTTGACCTGCTTGAACCTAGTTCCAGTTGTGCTGAAATAGTATTTTAGTTGCTAGAAAATGGCTCTGACATGAAAAAGAGAAAGTTAATACATTTTTGTGAATTGAGTACTTCATAATGTTACATAAAAATCTGTTTAAAATTATGTTACATTATTTATAATTTCCTAATGGTAAGTAAATTGGAAACGGACAGCAAAAAGTGGGGGAACAGGCTGAATGGGTACACTTATATCTGATTTTTAACACCAAAAAAGTCAAGAAAGAGATTATGTCCTGGCAGACCTCTTCCCCTTCTCATAATTTTTATTTTCATGCATAACATTCCTATTTCACTTCATTTTAGATTTAATTAACATGCAGGAATTCTTGCAGTGCATATCACATGGTTTTATTGCCAGTATGACCATGATGCAGTCATTAAAAAACTGGGTTTAGTGTGTACAAAGGTTTGCCAGAAAATTTGAAAACGTAATATATACATTCATTTATCCATCCTTCTATCTAATCTCCTCACTAGTTATCTTTCTGGTGTAACTATTAATTATATCACCTTTATCTTTAGCCAAAATGATTTAAGTTAACCTTATGAAATACTTCCATTTAAAACTTAATAATATGAACACATTATTACCAAGGATGTACCAAAAGTCTTGCCTATGAGCACATGATGCTTGCCTGTTCACTATGACCAGATCCTAATAGTACCTGAATTAAAATTTCTTTTCAATGGCTGTTACCTATATTGTAAGGTTCTGGAGAGTCAATATTTATCACTTGCTTGCGCACACTTAAAGTAGTTAATTGGAGAAAGTGATGAGGCTGCTTGTAGACCTCTCTTCTGATAGGTGGGCTACTGTTCTATGAAGTCTGTTTAATTTCATAATAATGTAAAAAATATGATAGCTACTCATCTGACTTTAAAAGCATATACCTAATGCTTTATGATCAAAATGATAGCCAAACCTTCTAGACCTGCATTATGTGATACATCGAGAATCCCTGCTTTTTCATTTCTAAACCTTCAAGGAAAACAAACAATTTTCAGGGAGCATTATCTAGAGCTGCCTGAATTCCCACAGGCACCCTAAAGTTCATTACAGGATAAAGCTGGATCATATTTGTTTAATTATTCAGAATTCAGTTTTACATTCTAATGTGGTGTTATCAATTGCTTCCAATGGTGACTACAAGGAGAAATCAGCAGCTATAAATCTAGGAGCATTTTTACTACATCATTTACCATGCAATGTAGAGTAGATGAAGTATTGCTACATTGTTCAGTATCAAACTTGCATATGGATCAATTAATGTTTAATAAATTATATCTGAATACCTAGAAACTATTTCCAGAGAACTAGTATATGTTTATGTTAGCAATGTAAGTTCTTTACTTGACATTTTCTTCTGCTCTGTCACTCATCTAACTCGAGCAGCAGTTAGAACTTCCTATGCTCGTTTTGTCAAATAGGGACTGATATACAAGAATTCAAAAGAATTAAGATTTTTCTACTATATTTTAAGTGTGAAAGCCCAAAAAGTTTAAGAAAGATGCAAAATTAATAAAGTTGTTCTTCTTATATCTGCCTCTTCTGCAAAATTCTATAGGTTGGAATGGAAGAAATTTTGAAAGGAAAGAAGAAGATAATAATGCGATCACTGAGAATGAGGATGATACCCACAGAATCAGCTCCCATGTTTGGACCATAACAAAACCTCAGATTAACTGCAAGTCTTAAAGAGAACTTCGGTAACATCTGTTTCCTGCCAAGGGGGAAATGGGGAAATGGGAGTATTCAACTAGGAAGGAGGGGAGATTAGACAGGGAGAAAAAGAGGAGAGATAAATAAGACTTAGATGGCATAAAAAGCCAGATAGAAACTTATTAACTCAAACCCCCCTGAAATATGCACATACAATAGCTGAACATACATGCAAGTGTGTATCTGAGAGCTGTGTAACAAGAAACAGTGCAAGAGAGAAGAAAGCTCCCTTCAGGTTGTTGGTCATGGTAGTCCAAAAGACTCCCAAATAACGTGGGCTATTGCCACAGCCCTTGATTATCTCCCAGAACTTGAAGGTAAGACCCTATTACTGAGGACGGGACATACTTTGGACACAGGAACTTGGAGCGAGGGAGCTGGAATTGACCTGAAAGCCTTCTTGAAGACTAGCTCTCATAGTTCTAGAGGATATTACGCAAGCTGCTAAGGAGAAAATCAATCAACTGTTCAATCCAACTCTAAAGCCTACTAACCACAATGACTGAAACAGCAAACTATCTCTATGGCAGCAGTAGTGGCACTTTTATCTAGTGGATAGTCAACAGCTATGTAATTGGACTTGAAGCCCTCTCAGTGGGAGTGAAGTCATGGGTAGCCCTGTAAATATAGCCAAACACCAAAGGCTGGAGAGGTCACAGATTCTAGGGAAAACCCAATCTCTCTCATATCTCTAGTCAAACAAAATATATAACCATATGAAAATTACACATCATTATATTTATAGACAAGTATATCATACATCACTCATCAAAGAAACTTCTCTGCACAACAAATGGAGGCTACTACAGAGTTTCCCAACTAGTCACACACAGAAAATATATGTCTGAGAATGATGTCCAGTTTTAATTGACATATCTACAGTGGAGTTTTTACACCCAAGGCTCATAGAGCATAGAAGAACTGAGGGTAGAAAGAATACTAATACATCCCTCAACTCTTACCAGTGAAGGTTCCCATTACAACAGAGTGCAATGCACACAGAAGGCCACAACTGGCTAAATTTTAAAAAATAGGAGACTGCAGATGGTGTGTCCTGGGTAGGACTCCTATATTAAATCTCACCCACCCACAACTCAGGGACCATTGCAGAGGGGCGGGGGGAAGACTGTGAAAGCCAAGGTTGGTGCATGAGCATAAGGAAACAGAGACTTTCAGGCTTGCTCATACGAACTTACAATGGTGACAGCATACACAAGACCCATGCTGACTCAATCAGACAAAAAACCAGCATAGAACAACAGAAATGGGCAGTAAGCCACAAACCTCACCTAGGAACTATTGTCAACTGATTACTGCTGGGTGAGGGGGAGTAGATTTTCTTTAAGAGCATGACTCTAGATAGGCTGACTGGACTCCAGTGAATGGACTTGCACCAAGACACATCTGGGTGCAAATGCTTGACGGGATAGGATTTAACACTTATGGCACAATGCATGAAATCCGGTGGAGGCGGGCAATGGGAGGAAGGATGGGAAACTTGGTCTAAATTTGATTAAGGTCTGTTATATGAAATGCACAAAAACTCAATAAAAATATTTTAAGGAGAGAAAACTTTGATGGGCATATGGACTGAGAACAGTTTACAGAATTGGTTAGCCTAGAGGTGACAGAGCAGCAAAATTTCCCCAGTGAGAACTCCCGAGTCAGAAGTCTCAGTGTGTCCTTGGAACGAGGATAGGGGTTGCAGTAGCACCTGCAAGGACCAGTGACCACAGACCAGACTGAAGGAGGAAGTCCCAGTAGGTGTCGACAGGGATAGCTGACGCCACTCAGGGCCAGATGGGCCCCCACCTGGCATTCTGTAGACACAGTCTTGCAGGACAATCAGTTAGTGCTGATTTAGACTGTGTTTCTGCCATTTGATAGAACTAGGGCCCAGAATACAAAGTAAGTTCAGGAAGATAAAAATACAGAAAACTGTTTCTTGCATATTAGAACATATGAGTGAATTCACTAAGATTCTCTCTGCTACCATCTATGAATGAAAGATGAGATAATTGTTTATTAAATACTGTATTCTAAATTTGCATTTCTATAATATGCTTGTTACTTATACACCATTTAACTTCCATACCATGCATATTATAATTATTCTATCTATTCATTTTAATTTCTTAGCCTAGACTAAAATTTATTCTGAGAGTAATTATCTGCCTCATTCTGTCCTGTCTATTTATCCTTCTCCTACTCAAATTCTTGGCAAAGAAAGAATTCTTTGAACATGTACTAATAATAAGAGTTAACCAACTTCAAAAACAAAACAAAGTTAAACAGCTTTTCTTTCCTTACTATTTGTGTGTATCTTTAGTTTGGTTTCTAGCACTGCTAATTTTAACATTTATTCATATTCTAACTATTTTCAGCATTAAAATAATCCATTTCTCCTCTTATGTCCTTTCTTTCCAACAGTTTCATTTGGTTAGGTGTGATGTCAAATGATTACAGATTTAAAATTCTGAGTTGCAATTTCCCTTGAGTGTTCAGTGCCTTAACCATGGTATTAGCTCTGCTAAGGGGGTTGAGAAAAGACAGTCATTACCTAAACAGTTCATGAAAATGACTCACCTAATTGGAACAAAGTACGTGAACGGGCTGGAAGGTGGGCCCCATTGAGGCTGGTTGTATAAACTCAGTAGACATTCACAACACAGAAACTGTGGTAGCGTTTAGCGGTCTAAATTCCCTCTCTATTCTCATTTCTTTTCATTATTATTCACATGGAATCTAAATTTTAATCGAATCTACTTTTATTAGTGCAAAATTAATTTCATAATAGAGTTATTCATTTGTTATAATCATCATTGTGGTTTGCTTTGTATAATGTTATACAAAATGATATGATTTTCTCAATCTACCTAGTTGTTTCTACATTTCAAGTCTCACTAGCTCTTCTAAAACATGATGCTAACTGGAATGAATGGAGAGTGCTAATATAAATGCATTATTTTGCTATTCTACAGTCTAATTTAAACTTTGCAAGATAAATTATTAATATATTTTCTACAGGTTAAGTGATAGCATTCTTCGACCATGAGAAGATATCACATTCCTTTTTTTCTTTCTGAAAATCTCTGTGAGTCCTGTGAATCCTGAATGGAAGACAGTGTGTCCTCTGACATCCCCTAATGGACAATGATCACAGAAGAGTGCAGGTGGGAAATGCTATTTCAGGGTAATAGCTCACACCTGGAAAGGTCTATTTTTTTCCTTTAGGGTCTTTTTACACAGTGGTGAAAATAAACTAATTAGGTCAAAGCATCATATCGGGACTCATGAGCTATGACGGTCTCTCTCACTTGTGTCCCCACAAGAGGCCACTGTCCAAACGCAAACAAGCAATAACTCCAACTACAATAGGAACCATTTAACCCTTTCTCTTTTCAGTGTAATTGCCATTGTGTTTCATTGCAGCTGAACTCATGTAAAGTTCACAGGGAGAAAAGTGATATGGAGGGTTATAAAGTGAAAGAGGAATAAGGAACGAATCGAATTTTATGAAAGCGCAGTCTCTTCTCAGACACAAGTACTCAGAGGCCTTGCTTAGGAAACAGAAGGATCAGACCTGTGGTTCAGAAGCTAGATTCTCCAGGTACCTGGGGCATTTATAGAAGCTCATCAGGGGCAGCAGGCAAATAAATGGAAATTCCAGGCATGGGCATGTCTGTTTTCATTCACTTGATATTGTTACTTATAGACAAAAGGAGAAAAAAGTCAGCACTAAAATGAGTTAAAACTCAGGGCTGGGAGATTGGAGAGATGGCTAAGCAGTTAAGAGCACTGGCTGCTCTAGCAGAGGACCCATTTGGTTTCCAGCAACCACATAGTGACTGACAACCCTTTGTAACTCCAGTTCTAGGGGATCCAATGCCCCCTTCTGACCTCCTCTGGTATTGCATGACATGGGTGTACTTACATGTACGAAGACAATACACTCACACACATAAAATGAAAATAATAAATAAAATATTTTTAAAAACTCAGCTGGAGACATGCCTCAGCGAATACGTACTCTTGCTGGTCTTCCAAAAGGCCTGAGTTTGGTCCCATTTTCCACATGGGGAGCCAGTTAGAGGGATTGGGAGGGTGGGGTGGTTTGAAGTAAGATCTCCCAACCTGCATGTAGCTTCAGCTCCTGGGGATACCACACCTTTTGCCTTTTGCAGGCACCCACACACATGTGGCATACATTTATAGAACCACACAAACATACATACACAGCAAAAAATAAAAGTAAAAATCTTCAATTTTAAAAAGCAACGTTTCCCCATTGCTGCCACAGATCCCGATTGTGTTTGTGATGGTTTCAATGTAGATGCC
Source organism: Nannospalax galili (assembly GCF_000622305.1). Classification (NCBI taxonomy): domain Eukaryota; kingdom Metazoa; phylum Chordata; class Mammalia; order Rodentia; family Spalacidae; genus Nannospalax; species Nannospalax galili. The sequence continues at coordinate 2,916,296 of NW_008333889.1, forward strand.
CTCCACAGGCTCATGAGTTTGATAATTTGGTCACCAGTGGGTGACACTGCTTTTGGAAGCTGTTGAACCTGGGTGGCAGAAGTGGGTCACTGTTGTCAGGCCACTGAGTGTCACAGTCCAGCTGTTTTCTAGCTCCCATTTTATGTTGCCTTCCTGGTTCCCTGACACATGAGAAGTGGCAGCCAGTAGTTCCCACTGGCATGGACTGAGACTTGTTGCTCTATGCCTCCAGCCATGGTAGACTGTGTCTCCGAATCCCTGAGTCAAAAAAAAATCCCTCCTTCCTTTAATTGTTTCAGCCTGAAATAATACTATCTATTTATTGATTTTGTTTTGTTTTGTTTTGTTTTGTTTTTTGTCTTTTTGAGACAAGGTCTCCCCACAGACCTGCTGGCCTGGAACTCATTATCTAGACCACACTGGCCTTGAACTCACAATACCTGGGATTTAAGGCATGTGCCACCACACCCAGCCTTTACTGATGTTTTTAATGCAAGACTTAAAAAAATATTTTTATTTTATGTGTTTTTGTGTGTGAGTGCATGTATATGCACCACATACATGCAAGCATTCAAGGGAGCCAGAAGAGGGCATCACATTCCTCAGAACCAAGGTTACACGTGATTGTGAACTTCCTGGTGCGGAATCTGGAACCAAACTTGGTTCCTCTGCAAGAACATTATGCATTCTTAATTTCTGAGCTCTTTCTCCAGCCCCAAAACTTATTGTTTAAAGCTATAAAATATTATTCTACTATTGTTGAGTACTATGCTTAATTTCTTTCAAACAAAGTGTCAGTTTGTCTTTCAATACTTATTTCTTATTTCATGCCAAGATATCATGATCACTATCACACATACAGTATAGCTCCTACACTCTTTGGGTGAACAGACTGAAATGCATTGACATGTCTAATATGGATCTACTAGCAGACTGGATTATTCTACAGTGTGTTCCCCCTGACCACCACCACCAAAGGCAAAATAATACCTATCTGAGATATTTCAACCAACTTTAGTGTGCTGTAAAGTCTGATCATAAGAGATGGATGGCTTTAAAGAAAAGGCTATATTTGAGCAGCATTCTTAAAGTTTGGCTCTTATGCAGCACATAGGTAGGTAGAGTAATACTCTTCCATCTTCAAACTATTTTAATAGCTCTAGGGCATTAATCCTTCTCAGGACGCACTGACAATGCTTCATTACTCCAGTCATGCTAAACAAAGATCATCAGCCCTGGTAGGGAGGTAAACCTTTGAGTAGAGGGAGAAGGACACATGCATTTGAAGAATACTCTTGATGCTGTGGGCTGCTTTCCTTACTTTCCCCTAGTAACTTGCTAGAGATACTAAGCCCATTCAGCTGAATGACCAGAGCATGGTAAGGAGTTGTACCAGCAGGATTCAGAAAATCAGATTAGGAATTTAGATTTGGCCATGGTCTGATGGGAAACCAAGATTTCTGAAGCAGATCTATGAAGATTTTCCATTTAGACTTAGAAAGAAAGGTCTGAGAGTAATGTAGTTGACTAGCTGAACAGGCAGGAATTTCAGTGTAGGATAAGAAACCTCCAATGGAGAGTCAAAAGTGTTTAAGCTAAGACAATGGTAGAAAAGCTCTCCTTTGTTAAAAACTGTTCTGACAATTATTGGCTATGGTTATAGCATCGAACATTTCTTTTATCTTAAAATTTATTTTCATGTTACTTTATCAAAACCTATGCATATATATAAACACATATATAAAAGGGATTAGTCAGGCATGGTGGTGCATGCCTTTAGCACTCAGGAGGCAGAGGCAGGTGGAGCTCTGTGAGTTCAAGGCCAGCCTGGTCTACATAGTGAGTTCCAGGACAGCTGGAGCTACAGGAGGACTCTGTCTCAAAAAGACCAAAAAAAAAAAGGTATTCTTCTTGTTTAACCACACATATCTCTAAAAATGAGCATCAGTTATGCCATTCCACACAAAAAGATGTGAAGTCATTGATTTATTTTTAGGATTTTAAAAACAATCTCTTACCTTTTTCAAGAAGCACAGTAGTCCTAATGTTCATACAGTAATGCAAACACACCTGAAAACACAGTCTGTCATTCAGAAGCAAGCTTCAGAAGATATTAATATGCTGGGATACTTCCCCAAGGAGAACTTCCAGGAGGAATGAAGTAATGAAGATCTTGTAATCTGAGAATTGCTTAAAAAGTTGATGATATTTACATTGAGGAAGAAAATGCCCAAGGAACACATAATGACTGTCTTTAAATATTTGAAGTTCTGTCATACTGAACATATTCATATTATGAATGCGTCAGAAGGCACATTTAGGATAAATGAGAATACATTTAATGGAGTCAAATGCAAAGTCATTCTGAAGACCTATGTTTAAAGAATTAGAAATGATAAACATTAGCCATTCATGTGGCTCAGTTCTGCAATTACAGCTGATCAGAAGGCAGAGAAATGAGAATCACAAGTTCAAGTCCTGTTTTTGTGACAAAGTTGTTCAAGGTCAACCTGGACACTTACTGAGATCTAGTCTAAAAGAAAAAAAAATTAAAGGATTAGGGGTATAGGTTAGTAGTATAGCTCTTGCTTAGCCTTTGATAGGCCCCAGGTTCAATTATCAGTACAGGAAAGAAGGAAAGAAGGGAAGGAAGGAGGGAGGGAGGGAGAGAGGGAGGGAAGGAGGGAGGAAGACAGAGAGGAAGGGAGGGAGGGAGCGAGGAAGGGAGGGGAAAAGAAGCAGTTAACAGTGAGTAATGCTGTTGCCTATGGAACTACTACTACTGTGAATACCTAAGTTCTCAGGACCAACTGAGTGAATTAGTGTGTGCGTGTATATGCATGCCAGGGAGGGAGGGAGGAAGGGAGGGAGGGAGAGAGAGAGAGAGAGAGAGAGAGAGAGAGAGAGAGAGAGAGAGAGGGAGAGAGGGAGAGGGGAAAGAAACAGAAAAGAGACAAATAAAAGAGAGATCTCTGTCTGTGTAGCGATAGGAAGAAAGGGAGAGGGGAATGAAACACATAAGGGACAATTAAATGAAAGATCTTTGAATCTGTTAAGATACCATTTCATTGTTCATCATCTATAAATTTTAGGAACATCAGCAACAAATAGTTAATAATGAGCCTGTTTAAAATACTAGTTTTCCTTGCTCCAAAAGCTCTATCAAACTATTCTCTCTCAAAGGCAGGATTAAAAGATAATCTACTCTGGAAACTAAAATGGAAGGAGCTCCATCATGTCATACATCTTTGAAGACACCAGTCTTGGTTGGTACTTTTTAACAAACTCACTTTCAACCAACTGCCTCTATGTTCCAGAAATCTTACTGGTCCTAACTCACTGAATTTTCTGCTGTAACTGATGAGTACTCCCTCCTCAGGTGGTGATCCTACTGCTATTTGAAAAATAATTGTTAGCTGTTTTCCTCTATATTTAAACTAAATGAAGTCAGGAGACATATATGCTTTGCTTGTTTCAGCATACAGTAATTTGGTACACTACCTAAACTTGCAGGTCTTCCTTCTCATTCTTCTCTGTCAGTTTATTATCCACTCTCTGGCCTTTAAATGAAGTAATTCTTCAAGTTTCCATACCAAATAACAGAATTTTTCTCAATTGCTCTTTGACTTTGATGAAATACCTTGTGGATACCCAAAATTCTAAACGCAGATGTCCAATATCCAAGATTCAAAGCTAATATTATAAATATGAAAATATTTTAGTATTTGTAACTCCCTGGATACTTAGAGATACTTTGATGTTTCGTATAATCCTTAAGAGCTTTTGTTTTCTGTCATACAGTTATTGCTATTCTCCATGTTAAATATTAACATAGAAAGTTATTACCTCACTCATTATAAATAACAATAAAATTACATTGAAATGAGAAAAATGCTTCCATAAGTTTCTTTTTCTCTGAAAACAAAAGTAATTAAAGAAATAGCAGAATTGCACATTTTTGCAAATTTTTTAATAAGTATTTAAGACAAGACAGTTCTGTGCTTACATCTGCTTCTGCATTAAAATTTTATGATATGATTCCTAAAGGATGTGAGTATACAGGGCTGGGGAAAGGTGTGGGACAGCTTTACTAATGGACATAATCTGGACTTTAAAATAAATTATAAATTTATTATTTTATGTGTCCTGTGTGTATTGCCTGCATGTAGGTAAGTGCACTCGTGTTGTACAATGCCCATGGAAAACAGAAGAGGTGGTTGGATGCCCTTGAACTGGAGTTATGGACAGTTCTTATCTGCCATGCAGGTGCTGGGATTCAAGCCTGGGTCTTCTGCAAGACCAGTCAGTATTCTTAAACGCTGAACCATCTCTCCAAACCCTGGACTTATGACTTTTAATTAACCTCAGCAAAGCCATGAGATCTTGGGTCTGATGAATGGGGAATCTCCTTGGCAACCTCAGTTTGGTACTCCACCCAGAAAGTTAATGAAGGAATGTGGGAATGCCTGAGAATTATAACAACAAGCAGCAGGTTCACTCATCCACATTGGACACAGTGGAGATTGAGAAAAACTTCACGACTTTGGATGGATGTGAACTAGGGATTAAAAAGACTGTATGATCTGTGAAGATTAAGGGCAAAGCCGAACTTGAACTCGTATTTCCCCAAAGAAGCTAGAGAAATCATTTTTAGTACACTATAGGTGTGGTTTGATGAGGAGGGGACACAGAGGGGAGAAAAAGCATTCCAGTAACAGTTCCATTGGCACACGGTTGAGGGAACAAGAAAGACCTGTCCATGCAGTTCTGGGAGACAAATGGATCTAGGGGAACTAGTATCTTCTGTGTGATAAACACACACACACACACACACACACACACACACACATACACCAAAAACAAACAAACAAACAAAATCCCAAATTTTTAAAAAATATATTATATTTGAGGAGGAAGCATGGAAATTTATGTCATGCTAATTAGTAGAGGTGATAAACATTACTATTGAAATCTACCTGATGACTTAATAGACATACACAAGCACCAAGGATCCAAGTGCAACCGATTAAGACTAGTAATAATCAGATACATACAGATTAGAGATGCAAGTGCCAACCTCTCAGTGTTAGTAGCAAAAACAATGAATCTGTCTGCAAGGAACAATATGTTCTAAAATGAAATGGAGATCTTTTTTAAAGGTTAAAAACTCATCTAATTTTATGTTTACAGGGCTTACACTGAGTTCAATAATATATATCAATTCAACTCTGAACCTAGAAACTTACAACCACTTGTGAAAGAGATGTACTGTTGCTCTGGAGTGTGTTACTGAATATGTTAAAGCTGTAGTGAAAAGCTTCTAAACATATAGTTATTAAAAATTTTAAAAAGTATAATGATTAAAAAATAATTCTTCAAAGCATAAAAATTTGCTCCCTAATAATTAGTAGATGTGCAAAACATTTTCATTGAAATCTACCTGATGATTTTATATACATACTTAGATGCCAAGGAGCTCAGAAAGTCGGTTGACTGTGACTAGTAATAATCTGATATATAGAGATTAGAAATGCATGTGCA
>NW_008333889.1:2922018-2943372 GCF_000622305.1 Nannospalax galili
AAAAATGTACAGCCAATTTTGTAAGAGATGCAGCCTAGCTCAGAAAATTTTTATTGAATATGTCAATGCTGATGTAATGAAATGCTCCTTCTAAGTATGTGGTTATTAAATAAATAATTAAAAAACACAAAACTTAAGAGTCAATCTATTTGTTCAGGTGACTGTGATGTTGTCATGATAAATGCCACAAAGGAATGCAATTCAGTAGCTGTGTGGGTCATCATGGGTATTCTTCTTTAACAGTACAACAGAACTCAGCAAATGGTTGGAACTTCAAGTTTACAATACAATATGAAATCTACAATCAGAATGTTACAGGGTGACTGTGTTCTGCTCATACATCTAAATTCATTGTTGAAGTCATAACCCCAAAATGTGACTGTATTTAGGTAAAGTTATTTTTCAAGAAGGCAGTTAAGGCAAAATTAGGTTGTAATGACAGGGGCTTAATCCAATAGCACAGGTGTCCTTATGCAAAGCGGAAGAGACACCAGGGAATGCACCAAGACTATTGGGGGACCCTCCCGAAGGTCATGGTTCACTATGTCCAGGATGGAGGACTCCCTTTCTCAGCAGGGGCTTCCTACTCTCTGCCTGACCTATTTGGAAAGTATCTCCAAGCACAGATGCCTGACCTTATTTGGAACATGACCTTGGCATAGTTACCTGCAAGAGCTGCCCTTAGCGTTTTCCCGTATGATAATCAGGCATTGCACTACAGCCACCACATCCCCCCTTCTCTTTCTACATGATCGGGTCCTTCTACCACATGTAAATAAAGCATACTATGAACACCTATCAGGTAAAACTTTGGCTGCCATCTTCCCCCTATATTTTCCCCTGACTCCCTTGAATAAGCTGACTCCCGGCCATCCTGACCCTGCTCCACCATCTCTCCTCCCTTTGTTCTCATGGATCGGTGGTCAAAAACCCATGAGGGAAGGGAGAGACCCACATAAGACTAGGCCAAGGGAGGACAGAGGAAGAACGTTGCCCTCTGCCATCCAAGAAGAGAGCCTCAGGAAAAACCATATCTGCCAGTGCCTTTATCTCCCAGCTCTAGCTTCAAGAACCATGAAAAAGCATGCTTCTGCTGCTAAAGCTGCCCAATCTCAAGTTTTTTGTTATGGCAGCCCCAGAAGACTTCTAAACACATTCCTGAACTCTGCACTTGGGACCACAAAATTCTTAAATTTAAAAATCTGATGGCTTAACTTTCATTTTTAATATATCTTTTATCAAAATGTAATCATGCATGGGTCATTTGGAATATGTTAATTCACTAAACAAACTAGTTCTTCACTCTCTTCCTCCACATTCCACCTTCCTTCACCTTCACCTCCTCCTCCTTCTCCCTCTATTCCTGCATAGAGTGTTACTTGGAACAACTTACATTAATGTACCAGATATGTTACTGTAATAACTTTATAAAGTCAAGTACCCACAGATTAACATTTAATAAAATTATATTTTGTTTTTTATCAATAACATGGTAAAGTTAACTAGCATTTCATCTAACATCTCTCTCTCTCTCTATATATATATATATATCTATCAATCAATCATCTATCATCTATCTATCTATCTATCTATCGTGAAGATTTCTCTATCTATCTATCTATCTATCTATCTATCTTATCTATCATTTATCTATCTATCTATCTATCTATCTCTATCATCTATCCATCATCTATCATCTATCATCTCTCTCTCTTGCTCTCTCTCTCTCTCCCTATCACAAATAAATAATACAGTGACCTCAAATGACTTCTGTTTAAATATAGTGTTTTTATCAATAAGATGAACATGTGGCTGGAGATATAGCTCAGCAGTTAGAGTAATCATTGCTCCTGCAGAAGACTTGGACCTACATGGTGGTTAACAACTACCTGTAACTCCAGTTCCAGGGAATCTTATACTCTCTTCTGATATCTGCAGATACTGCATGATTGGGGTGCACTTACACTCATGCAGACAATGCACTCATATACATAAAATAAAAATAATAAAATATTTTTAAAATTAGATGATTACAGTGGAAAACTAAAAATAAGTGGTTACTGTACAGTGAAATTTAACCTTGGTGACTTTCTGAAATTTCCTGGAGCTCCACAAAGGTCTTTGGATCTATAAACTTGCTTTCATAAAAATTGTAATTGTAGAATTTCTAGAGACTGTGTTGACACATATAAGGTACCGGGAACTTGCTCATATGAACCTACAGCACTGGTGTCATCATACACAAGACCAACGCAAACTCGAGCAGACAAAAAGCCAGCACAAAACTGGGAAAATGGGCAGCAGGCCCAATTCTTAGTTTTAGAGCTATTGGCAGTTGATTGGTGACAGAGAGTTGATCTTCTGTAAGGGAGAGACACACTCTAGGTAGACTCACTAAACCCCAGTGGATGAATTTGCACTGAGGGATGCCTGGGTACACTAACTTGACTTGACAGGCTTTAACATATATGACAGTATGAATGAAATCTGGTGTGGTGTGTTATAGTGAGGAGGTACAAAGATGATTAAGATGTTTTGTATGAAATGCACAAAAATTCAATAAAAGTAACACAAATAAACACCAGGCTGAGTAAAGTATATGTACATTGTTTTATGTTCAAACCTTTGTAAAAAATCAAAATTTAAATACATGGCTTTAGGAATTTTATAAATATATACATAACACACACAGAGATACACAAACACACATAAAACACACATGAAGTTTCATAGAAGATGTAAACAGAGCTGCCTAAAGCTTGCCAGATTTGTCCTATCATGTGCAGCACTGTTAAGTAATATGGAAAGAAGGTCAACTTTATAATCATACTGGATACTATGCTATTATAAATATATATATATATATATAGAGAGAGAGAGAGAGAGAGAGTCTTGCAAGAATTTAAGAAATGTCAAAGAAGAACTAGATAATATTTACCTTTGTTAATTTTTAAACATTTCTATTTGTACTAAGAGTCACAAGAGTAATGAAATGAAAATTAATGGCAAAAAAGAGAATGATTTATTTTTTAAAATTTCTAAAATTAATTGATTTATATAAATTATCTTTATATACTTTTATTTTATATTGTAAATGATGTAAATGCTAAAATAATTTGTATTCTTAGATTTCTTTTTACATTCTTAGATTTCAGTGCGTTTCACATGTAAAAACTATGCACTTGCAGTCAGCTTTTAATCCATTATTCATTGTATTCACACCAGTGCTTGGACATTAATTATTGGACTAGTGGATGAAATGTTATATTCCCAGTCAAGCCCTTCCCATTTGTGAATAGTCATGGTATGAAGAATGTTTTTGACATATGTTGGTTTATGATAACATATGCAACATGACCCTAACATAGGAACCTAAACATGGATGAACCCTGTAAGAAAGAAACTGAGAACACTGGAATTTACTTTGAACAAATTCTTTACCTCAGAGCAAACCTGAGAAGAGCAGGAAGGGACAGGTTAAAACACTAGCTTGGGCATCTTCTATCCATCCAATGCTCTTGACAAGGAAGTCACTTTGCTTAGAGCTCCTTCCACTCAGCAGAAGTAAAAGAAATACAGGGAAAACTTGCAAGAGCATTTTCATGAACAACACTCTTTGAAGAGAGCAGTACGGCATAACACACCAGCAAAACATGGTAAAAATGTTTTAACTTTGTTATTTAAACTGTGAGAGCCAAAATCAAAATTACATCAATTATCAACAAACATCTTCGAAACAGAAAAATGCAAATCCCTTTCCACCATTACAAAAGCCTAGTGGATCCTGGAGAAATCTTAATCCCCTTTCATTTTTATGCTTACAAAGTTGAAATCCCCATCTTTGAGAATGGAGAGACTCTCAACAGTATTTTACTCCTTTGTCGGGTTAATTTTTAAATGTTTATGTTTAAGAAACAGTGCTTTATTTTGTTTTTGTTCTGTTCAGTGAGGCATTGCAAATGAAAAAGAAAATTAATTAGCATGCTTTTCCATTTCAGATCTGTGAAATATTTTCTTACTTGCTTTGAGGATGTGATTCATTATTGATAATCCAAGATAACAGTCACATAAATGGCATAATTAACATGGAATATTTTAGTATATTTTCCTTTTAAACTAAAATCAGCAAGCTCTAAAATTAGAATGAAGATAGAAAGTGTGAAAGAAGACAGCTTAGAGGGAAATTGAGGGATGGAAGCTGGTAAAATAAAAAAAAATATTGTAGCATGGCGAAAGAAAATTTCTTCGTTTTCCACAAGAAAGGAGTAAACATGACTGATCCCAAACGGGGCCAGGATTAGTGTGCCTGCTGCACATCCACAAAGAGAAGCATGACATTTTGGTGAATTGGTACAATACAGAAACAGAGGATGCAATTTTGTAACGTGCTTGTGCTCACGGTACAGCACTGTTCTGCTGACTGCCTGAAAATCCTGGAAAAACAACTTTGGAATGGAAAATGTCTAAGGTGCAAAAAAACAATATTTTGAATGTTTGGCAATGGCAGCTACCAATGGAACAAGTGATTTTGGAGCTAACCTCCTAAGAAATAGAATTCACATTTATTTAAACAGGCTCATCAATGCTTATCATGATGCAAAACAGGCAATCCTCAAAAACTTAAATGAAAGGATGTTGGAAAACATTACCTAGGCAAGCATTACATATCTGTTACATTGACTACGTGTGTGCACACATATGTGTATGTATATACACTTCATTTTATGTATTTATGTCAATGTACTTTTCCTAGAAAGTAACAAAGTACTCTGAGTACAGGAATGCATAGGACTGATTGTACTTTTAGTAACTTTGATGGAGGGAGTGAGCCAAGAAATTGCTGTTTATTACTGCATTTTTCACTTGATAATATGCTCAATTTGCACCAATTAAATATAAATATAAACACAGCAGAGAAGGGCATGTAGAAGACAGAAGAATATATACATGTGAAACACAAAGGAAGTTAATTATATATATCTTTATAAAAGAACAGGGAAAGAAAAATGATTCTTAAGTTTCACTATAAAACTGGAATCAATTTGTTCCCTGTTTGAAAAGATTCTGTCTTCAAATACTTTACAGAGCAAATCTGTGATAGGAAAGGCTATTAACTGTGGCAATAAACTAGAAAAATGCACATTGCACCAAAGTCCAAATAGCTAACTCGACATCAAAGCTTTGGAGAAAAAGAGAATTTCCTGTGCTAATTTTCCTTTAGATTAATGAACTTGACTTCACATCTATTGTTATGTAAGATGGAAATTTATTTGTGAATCCATTTACTTTGCATCTGATTATTTTCTCTGGTAGTGAAGTTCAGATTTCTCACATGAGCTGATTTGTGGGCTTTGCTTTTGGAGTAGAAGATGAGATCAAATACATGTGTAGGGAGACATTGTTTATTAAGTAGGTGATCTATTTCAGGAAACATTGCAAGAAACCATGTAGCTCCAGATCAAATGTATTTTCTTTCTGTGGCATTAGTTCTTGACTTCCTGAATTTGGCTTGTAGCCATTAACAGTCATAAATGTGATCAAAATATCTCAGCACTTTAATTAGTTGTGATTGATTTACATGGTAATGCCGATAACACCATCTTAATTAGTTGTTGCAAATTGTATTTGACAAACAATTAGATAACATATCTCCTCTGTCCATAGAGGCCTTATGCAGAACATGATTCTTTACATCATTCCTCTATGTACTCTTTATTTAGTACTGCCAAATGGTGAATATCATCAGCTATTTGAAGGTAATAACTATAGAGACATTTAAAGCGTGCAGAACCTCAAAGCCTGTTAGATTGTGGGGAACTAAATCCCAGTGATGGGACTCCAAAGTACCTCTGCACAGTGGCTAGCCTATCAGTCATTTGATAGAAAAACGAGTAGAAAAGAGCATCAAGTTCATTATCAATACAAGCATTAGCTACAATAGTTTTTCAATGACATGGAGCCAAGTTTTAAAAGAATTACAATATATCCATTTGCTCAGAGCACTATAAATTAACCTATAATTATTGGCTTTATCAAGAAATAGGAGTTTATAAAATGGTCTTAAAGTGATATAAGCACATCTGTCTTATAAGGTCAGTGAGAACATACCTGCCAAATTATCACATCTTCTTCAGGCTAAAAACAAAAATGAATAAGAATAAAGATAACAAAAAAATAAAACAAGTGCATTAATTACTTTTATCACTGAGACCAAATACTCAACAGAAATAATCAAAGGGAAGGAGGATTTACTTTGGCTCTGTTTCAGAATGTTTACCAAGTAGTTGCTTGGTTTCATGAGTCTGGGCAAAACATGGTAGTGGCAGGGGCTTAGGGCAGGAGTGTTCTTTGCTTTTTGGTATATATGTGCAGATAATGAGACAGGAAGTACTCAGGGAAAACACCTCAGTGACTCACCCTAGCAAATTATTTTGTGCAAGTGGGCTCCACCTCCTAAAAGTTTTAGAACCACCAAAAGTGATATGTTCAATAGGGGAGGAAAATTTCTAATCATAAGCTATGGGGGACATTTCATATTCAAACCACAACAGCTGCTAAAGGAAAGAGGTTGTTTTTGAGAGAAACCCATCTCTGAAAATGCCAGCACTGTACCAAAACAGGAGGAGTTAGAAAACAAGGCAATAAAAGGCATTGTTGGTTACAGGAGCCAGGAATGCAGTGTGAGCATAATGACTTCTTCCAAAAGAGAAATATTTTCTGTTTGCCATGGAGGGTAAAGGAAGACATGTTAGCCAAGTTTCATTTGAAATGGGGTATTCTTGCACTCTCACCTTAAAAAGATTCTGATGGAAAACACACACATACAAACATCAGTTTAGATTTAATCTGTAAGAGTCATCTTTGAGAGGATAAGACCCTGTTACTTTGGAGGAATGTGCTGAAGATTTAGTCTGGAAATTTAAGTTTTTTCTGGTCTTTTTGAGACAAGGTCTCCCTGTAGCCACAGCTGGCTGGCCTGGATTAGCTAATGGAGACCAGGCTGGCCTCAAACTCACAGGGATCCCCCTCTGCCTCCTGAGTGCTGGGATTAAAGGCGTGTGCTACCATGCCTGGCACAAGATATCTTTTGTGAAAGCAAAGACTTTTAGATAGCATTTAACTGATGAATAATATACAATCGATTCCTTCAATGCTGTGGCCCCCAGTTAGAATGAAGAGAAAAGTTCTAGAGGAGACAAGTAATCAGGAGAATGTCTTAACTAGAAGAAGGATATTCAGGCCTTCTGGTTTAGGCAAGGTACATAGGGAGATAAGAATTGAAGCTATTTCCCCAGGTCTATAATTGTTTACTGTCTGCTTAAGTTTGCATGAGACTTGTGTAAGATGACACCATTGATGTAAATTCACATGAGCAGGGTCTCAAAAGCACATAGGACTCTAGATCCCAATCTTAGCTGAAGAAATATTGGCACCTGATTACTGCTAGGTGAGGAAGAGCTGATCTTCCTAAAGCAAGGGATTCTGGAGAAGCTGTCTAGACCTCAGTAGATGAACTTGCACTGAGGAACTTCTGGGGACACTTACTTGACACAATAGGCCTCAACAAAAATGACAATGTATGAATTCCAGTGGGGGGGGTGGCTATGAGAGGTTGCCGGTGGGGAAGAGAGTATAAAAATGATTAAGATTGACTGAGATTTTCTGTATGAAATACACAATAAAATTCAATAAAAACAAATTTTTTAACAAAGGAATTGAAGCCAGCATTCAGACATCAAGGTTGATTTGGTTTCAGAACAGTAAGGTGGTAGTCTGGTTAGTTTTTGTCTGCTTGCCACAAGCTAGAATTACCTGGGAAATGGGAACCTTAGTTGAGGAATTTCCTATGTGAGATTGGCCTGTGGCTATAACTATGAGACATTTTCTTAACTGCTAACTTTTATAGGGGGCTCAGCACAGTGTTGTGAGGTAACATCATTGAGCAGGTGGCCCTAGGCTGTATAAGAAAGGTAGCTGATAATTCCAAGGGGTGCAAGGCAGTAAGCATTCCTCCACATTCTCTGCTTCAGCTCCTGCTTCCAGGTTCCTGCCTTGAGTTCCTGCCTTGGCTTCCCTTGATGATGGACTGTGAGCAGGGAGATGTAAGACTAAGTAAATGCCTTTACCCCCAAATTGCTGTTGGGTTATTGTGTTTATAACAGCAATAGGAAAGCTAGAACAGATGATGAAACCACACCAAGTAAGTTAGGGACAGTCCCACTTTAGGGAATACGCTTCTTTCTTCTCAAGGCGTATTGCACATTGACTGAAGACTGTGGGGCGAATCCCCACATTCAACAAGTACAGATTATACAGAACAGCAGTTCAGCAATGCCAGAAGGAGAGATATGAATGGACATCCTTGCAGTGATACTACCCAGGGTCTCCTGAGCACATGAAAAATGGCATGCAGATGAACTTATTCTAAACATCTCCCCTGATTCTTAAGGTAGAATATGTCCTCCTAAATCTCATAAGGGCATATTGGGAACAGAGAAAAATTTGTGTTGATGCCCATTAGGTTTTCCCAGAACTACCTTAGAGAGCATTATGTTACCATGTAGCTGAGGTTGTGGGTGAGACAGCTCAACTCAGGGGACTAGATGGAAGAAGGGTCTAATTTTGAGGTTGTCTGCCATCTGTGAAAAAACAGCCATACCCCAGAGGCAGGCTGGAAAAGGATGGGAATGGCATGGTTCTCCACCAGTACACAGTCTGACCTATAGCAACTACAAATGTGGAAAACAAAAACTAAGGGGAATCACAAAGTGGCTGAGAAGGCACCAATGCTAGGCCCTACCATTACCAAATAAGTGAGCAACAAGAGTAAGCTGAGAAGGTAGCCTCTGTTGGTCCATTTTATATTATGGTAACAAAATATCTGAAGGGGGCATATAAGGAAAAGAAGTGTGTGTAGCTCAGTCTTGCAGGTTCAAGGGCAGGACACTGGCATCAGTTCAGTTGCTATGAGGACACTATGGTAGAAGTTAGCAAAAGGGTGAACTAACACAAAAAGGGGAGATCATAAGATGAGCACTTCACAGAGGGTGAAGACGTTGCTCTATTTTTGTCAACTTGCTCTCAGGGCAACCTACTGGGGTCCCAGCAGAAATGCATTAATCACATCTGCAGGCAGTTCTCCTGGAGACTCCCCAGTAAGTTCCAAATTTCCATGGTCCCATCATCTCCATATGGCTACACCAGGAACCAGGCTTCTAGGGCAGGAAATTTAGAGGACACAATCAGGCCACATGCAAACCCTAGCAGCTTAAGGAAGGGGTGCTTGGTTCACTTCTACTGGGATAACTGCATTGATGACGGGGAGTAAAGAGGAAAGAACAAAGTAAAATTCTTGTTTTGAATAGAATGCGTAGTTTCTTGAGGCTCTCTTTTGAAATGCTTTGAAAAACAGCAACAAAAGAATTTAAATAAATGTGTGTTTGAGAATATTAATTTGTTTGCTACCTGCCAGGATGGTAAGACTCACGAGAATATGAAGAACTCTTAGAGAACAAGGAGTGCGGATTTTGGCATTTCTGCCTTAGAGTGTGTAAAATTTCAACCCTGCTACATATGTTGGGCCCAGATGAGAGGAAACGCCCCTTCATTCGTTTTTTACATTTAGCATTTTGTGATCTTAGTAATTTTTGTAAAGACAGTGTAAGGAAGATATAGCAAACAGTCTCCTAGACTGCCATTTGGTTACATCTCTACACTCAATTTCCCAGCATGCCTGCCTCTGTCACATGACCCACACTGTGTACACTAAGAAGGGGCCACTAGTCCACCAGCTATCATCACGTAATGTGAGCAAGTAGGTTGGGCAAACACATTCCAGGATTGCAAAAGAGGGTGTTCTGTCTTTTTACATAGGGTATATGTAGAATAGCCTAGTGATTCAAAGCTGAATTCCTCTATAGAGAGGGAACAGCTTGAAATGTGCATGTGTATTTGTTCTTCTGTAACTAAAAGTAGATTGCTAAATGAAGAAAAAAATCTAGGGGTATAGGAAATTCTGTGTCTTGTGTCAGACTCTCTTTAAATACAGGTTAAACTGCAGTAAATATTAACATTCCCCCCTTGAATCTCGGGAGAAATGCAGATTCTTGGTGTCATCACAGCATAAATGTTTAAACACATTCACATTACTTTTCTCATTTGGTCTTCAAAATACTGTTATGGTGAATGTGTTCCCATCTCTTATATTCAAAATTGAAATGTGAGTTTCAGAGAGGCTGTTATGTGTGCAGATTTCCTTCCTGGAAACGTAGAGATGCCCTGGTCATTTTGCCTATGTGTTTATCTCTAAGTAAACAGTCTATAACCTCTCTGAGCCAAAACTTCACTATTTCTAGAGTAATTATCAATATTTGGAACTGCTATAACAATAGGGATAAAAATGCTTAATATAGATAGAAAGAATAGCTACCATTAATGCTATTGATAGCTAAGTGTCTCATCTCATGGCTTACATTAACAAAAGTGGCAGGTACTTGAACAGCATATGTTGAGATTTGGAAACCTAACAATGTCAAGAGATAATGTCATAAGTAAAATGTGTTTCAGTATCATAGACATTATTGCTATTTGACACAGTTTATTTTGTAGGATCAAGTTGAAATATTTATGACATAATTAATCATTGTAACCTTATTTTTATTGTATAGCAGTATGCTCCAATTTGTTCTGTTACAAATCTCTGTTGGTATCAAGTTTGATATATGGTAATATATTTCAGAAGTATATTTTTGCCAGAAAAAAATATGGAAGCCTTTTCTTGTCCCTGTATATTTACAGTACTGTTTACTATTTCCTCTTAGCTAAACTTAGTTAATAAATCTTTATCTAACCTCGTCAGACATCAAGAGACAAACGAAGAGGATCTAGGCTCTGCTTCACTATTTACTTGTAGGTGGGTCACACCGTTCCTACCAACCTCTCTCCTTCCTCTCTGCCAGATGGATATGCATTCTTCTACTGAAATTGTCCTTGATTAACGAGCATCGAGCCTGTCCTTGTTGCACTGAGATATAATTGTGTCTGAAGAAGTCCGCAGGTGAGCTCATGCAATACTGAAACCACTGCTCTTGCAAGAAGCAGCATCGCCAAGTTCTTCTTTTCCCCTTCCTCCTAACAAGCATCATTTTCACTAATTTGCCCCTGTGAGGCATCCTTCTATTGAATCTGTTCAACTAATAAATTATTTGTAGGGGTCTGTGGGTACCTACTTATAAATTTTGGGGTTTTAATTGCTTTTCCATAATTTAACATTTCTGAAGCGATATGAAATAAAATGGGTAAAATGCATGCTTATAAATAATTTTCCAGTACAGTATCAACAATAAACAGAATAAATATTCTATGCTAACCTGTAACTGAAGGTCTTGCTTCGACTAATCAGATTCAGTTCTCACATTATGCTACTTTTGATTGTTTGTGTCACTATTTTAAAAAATCAATTGATATTTAGAATTTAGGAAAATCCTTAAATCCAGGTTGTCAGAAACTAGCAAATTGTGATCTCAACCTGTATGGCTTTTTAATATTTTGGGTGTGCAGAATAAACTTTTATTCTTTATCCAGGTTTCAACTAGTTAGTAGAAAGGAGTTAAAGGTAACCTTGAAAAAACAGGAAAAAAGACACCATTTCCACATATGTTGTCAGTCAGTGAGGTCAGTGGCAGGAAAGTTTATTTAGGCCAGACATTTCTAGTTTTCCAACTATATGCATATAATGTGTGTAAATATGTGTACATGTGTGTATGTGTATGTATGTGTGTGTGTGTGTGTGTGTGTGTGTATACAGACACACCAATATGTAGGGTGTATATATGTTGGGAATACACCCTGATAAACTAGTTTTAAGTTGAAAGTATACCAAATTGTAATGCATTTAATACCACTAACCCACTGAATATTGAACCTTAACAATACAGTGCACTGTAGGAAATTGGTGGTGAAGGTTCACGAGTAGGTAGCTGACTGGGAACTGTGATGGCTTCTCTGAAGAAAGTATTGCATCATGAATTACTTACCTGAGGGAAAAAAATTAACATTAAAAGTTAAAAGAATGATTTCTAATAGACATATTGGTTCTGCACCATCATAAAATTTTAATAGATGAGCAGAATCATAGCAAGTCATGGACCATATACACATATGCACACACATTTGTATACATACAAAAATACCCTATAGGCATATATATTCAGACACACATACATGTGAAGTATACATCCATGTATATATTCCTCTTAAATTGACAGTTGGGGTACTACAGTAGTGATGGAGCCATTCTGATTGGCTATCAAGATGTGCATTCCAGAGGTGTGTTCTATTGAAATATACCACTTACTCGATGAATTAAAGGGAGAATCCTGAGCATATAAATATGCCTTTAACACAGTAGAAAAATGAAATTCCACTATATTTTAAGTATTCTGAAATTTCATATAAGATAAAGGGTTTTCTTTTCTATGGCAACTCATTTTAATTTCATTTCTAAAATATACAAAAACAATGGGAAGTCATCACAGACCTCATCAATAACACAAAGCAGATGGCATTTGAAGCTTTTGAGAGGCAGGAGGATACACGCACCCCTCCCTTATTGTAGACCTTTCATTTAAGGACAGACAGTGATCCAGGTTTAAAAATGACTCTGGGTGTTATATATAGGAAGTACAATATGTTCCAATTTGACAACAGGAATGCTATTCTTTTGAAAGAAAATAGAAATGCAAGGGTTCTCCGATATTGAATTACATATTTGTAAGAAAATGGGATTTGGTAGAACAAGAGAATCACTTCATTGACAAGGTTTGTGAAAGAACTACCCAACTCGATGTCCAGTGGAAACAAAAGATTAATTTAGTCAAGCAGTGATTTAATTCATAAGCCTTTCAGGTGAATTTCCTTTTTCTTTGAAGGTTTTAATTTAGCAGTGGTTAGAATGTCAAACAACGGATCTATTTGGTGGATAAATAAGCAGCTAAGAATGCATTCTCAATTGTGTTTATGGGGTGTGGGAAGCATACTCAGCTGAGCCTCATGGTTTCTTAGCTATTTCTTTAATTCAAGAATTGTTCCTCATGTGAATGTTGGATTAGGGTCAAGTATTCAGCCAAATATTCCCAAACCAAGGTCCAGTTTCAGAATTATCCCATTGGGATTGTTGTGTGAGAAACAACTGAAGAATGACTGCTACTAAAAGCCACCCACTGCCCAGGGTGGCTATGAGATACAACTTAGGGTTAGATTGTACACACCTATTAACCCCAGTTTAAGGTAGCTTTCATTGTAGAAAGCAGCTCACTTGAGTTATGCTTTATTATTGTTATTATTACAAAATAATTTAATCATAACTCTTGTTGCTTATCAGATAGGGAAACAAAGTAGTTATGAAACACTATTTTGTGAAATTATGGCAAGGAATGCATGGAGCCCCTTTCTTCATGATCACAATCTCAACCTTCTGAAAGGTATACATCTGTGTTTATATCTAGATAAATTCTTTCTGAGATCCTGGCATTAAGATGATAAAGTTAAGTGTCTACATTCTCTTAACAGGGTTTAAAAAGAAATGGAAAGATGAATATCACAACTGAGGTAGAATTGACCTTTTATATTAAGGGAAGGACAATTGAAAGAAGTTATTCTGCCTTAAAATAAGTAAAATAGTTGATGATCCAACAGAAATCTTTCCTTGGATCAGCTTTTATCAAGTGGCTATTTGGTGGTTTCTTTTAAGTGAGTTATTTTATCACATTTCTAAAATTTATAAAGGGCTATTAAAAGAACAGGATGCCCATCGTTAAATCTACACAGCAGGGCCTAGACTCCTGGTTCAAAGAAATTAAGTTTATATCCACCATAAGCTAGATCTTTTTTCCCCTCTTTGAACTCTGGATTCTGTGTTGTGCTGTTCCCACTGACACTTAAATTGAAGGATAAAATGGTGAGTTTCCACTCTGCTTCCCCATAATGATGTATTCTTATCTGAACTTAGGTGAGAAATTTGAATGTTTCAGAAAACGAGATTGCTTTTTTTCTTGCCTCAGGGACCAAACTGGCACAAAGCAAGATCGTGTATCATTCCAAAAAAATTTATACGTGCTTACAGTATTAGATTTTTGTTTGAGCCTTTATTTCTTCTCAACAGATTTTTCACAGCCACAATACTGGAGGCTGTTTCTGAAAACTGCTAATTTTTAAAAATAGACCAGTCAACCAAATTAGCAGGATGACTGAAGGAGAACTTTATTAGGGAGTGAACAGCCGTAAGGTCTCAATAAATCTTTTCAGTCATCTGAAAAAATGAAAAGCCAGGAGGGATGGGGGGTGTGGTGCGATTAGTTCACATTTATTCTAACAACCACGGAAAGCAAATATATGGTTTTGCGGTAAATCTCCTTGAAATTTCATTTCCATAGACGAACACTTTTCTTTCCTGAGGGTGACAATCATTTTCTGTGAAAACTCGGATGTAGAAATGTGATGTTTATTTACTTAAGAGAGATACACTTAAGCACACCACCCTGCCCCAACATTCTCTTTCTCAATATCAATTACAAACACTGTAAGTTTGTGCATCATAGACAGGACGTAGTGTTAGAGTCATTTTAAGGTATCTATTTTCCTTGCAAGTCTGTGAGTTCTGCAAAGCAGAGCTTGTATCCTTCCTTTGTACTGTCTATGCAGGTGCTTGATAAGCATTTATACAATTGATAAAAAGAATGTATTTTTCTCTAAAAGTACAATTTTGCTTATTTTCAAAAGTATCTAAGTTCTCTGACAGATTATGAAAGCAATATGCTGGGTGTAGCATATCGTGACTACTCAGTAAATGTTTGCTGAATTGAATTGATTATCTCTCACAAAACTGTACCATCAGATCAGTATAAACTTAGCTGTCAAACTAGACTCCATGGAAAACATTTATAGAATACTGTCAAAGCCGGCAATAGGACAGAAATTTTATCTTCAGGATCAAAGGAGGTTTTTATGAACAAGTGATATTGGAGCCAGGAAAATAAAAATCAATTTTTTAGGCAAGTGTAGTCACAGTGGAGGGTATATGGAAAAAAGGTGGATGTATAAGTAGAAGCAAGAATAAAATCAAAGGCCCTTGGCAGACATGGTATGGACTATTAAAGAAAATGTTAAAGGTCAGTGTCGCTGGAACGTGAAGTGAGGAAAAATAGTTTTAAAGAACAAGGTGATTAATAATAATATCTACCTTTAAAATTCACTATAAAAAGAGAGAGAACTAAAAGGTACACCTGGCATTCTTGAAGGATGAATGAGGGGTAGGTAGTAGCACACTGATAGATATGTTAGGGCAGTGGAAGTTCAGAAAAACAGTTACTCAGAGGTGTTGGGGCAAAAACTGAAAGGCTTCCTACTGAATTACACAGAGCATGAAAGGAAGACAAACACTGGGAATGATACTTGCGTGATTCTTTCTTTGTAAATGGAAGTTTCATTTAGGAATGGAGCATGGGAGGAGGGTAGGGTGCACCGTTCTGTACCTTTACAGATGTTTCATTTGATTCACTTCTGAATAAGTAACAATATCTAAAGCAAAGACAACATATCCTCTAGATATTAGGAGAGAATTAGGATGGAGATTCATCACTTGCTTATTGCCATGAATGACGGTTTTGAGAAAATGTCATTCACAGAGTTAGTTGGCCTGAAATGGGCTAGAGAATGAAAACGGAAGGAGACCATGGGGTGAGCGCAGAAGATCCCAGTAGACAATAGAAACCTTATAGATGAACAGAGGAGGAAAAAGGACATGCATGGAATTTTTAGGAAGGGAATATAGAGAGGTAGGAGGAAAGACAAAAATGCATGTGTGTATGGAAAAATCTTTTCTAAGAAGAAGGATGTATGTAATCAAGTAAGATTCGACACAGACTAGATGTTAGTTTAAAAAGTGTACAATGTACATACAGGCACAGGAATGATAGCACGACTTTGAGAAACGTGCTGCTGGGTAGCTAGCTCACTGTAAGTATTTCTCATAGCAAACGGAAATCTTTTAGAAGACAAAGGCCTCTTTGCTGTTGTTTAGGCTGCTATAACTTCAGACAATGAAGGAAGAAATGAGGACTTTGGAGGTTTTGTACAAAATAGAGCAGGCATAAAATAGCCTTTTCAAAAGGTGAGGGGAACAACATGGAGGATTACATGGTAATGCTGAGGGTTCAGGTTAAGAAACAAGGAAGAAAAAACAGTTATAGGGTTACTAGTTTCATGTATATCTTCAGCTGAATTCAACTGCACAGAGTCAGGTCTGATAGAGGAGACTGTTGAATTCATTGGATCCTGATGATTTTCCTGGCAGAATTTCAGAAGCAGTGGGGCAAAGGTGGTTAAAGTTGGTTAGGAGGGGGACAAAAGGCAGAGAGAAAGATGAAAGAAGCTCACAGATAAGGGAGCATCTGGAGAAGAATGAAGGCATCAGATGTTATGATGGGATAAAAAATGATCACATGGGGGATGTAACAACTATCAGGCTGAGGAATGAAGAGAGAGCAATGACCATGACATTCTGGAAATGGCTAAATAGAGAGGGCAGTGATCTTATACAATTAATCAAAATCATGTTATTAAGTAAAACACATTAGTGACTTTTGGCAGTTACATGGTTTGAGTAGGTAATTATCGAGCATGACTGTATGTCTGATGGAGATACAGTACAGACGTTTATGCGAGATGAGGTCCAAACACTGGGGCCTAGTAGCTTCACTCACACAGATGAGTGTGCACCAATAAACATTCCTGAACTTCTTGGGCACAGGAAAAGTGAAAGACTTGTATCCATTAGATGTTCAAGGATCCACAATAAAAAAGAGTCAAATGGAAACAATGGCAATTGGACAATTTATATTGTGACGTGTTGGAAAGTTTCTAAAACAATCCATATGCACATTGATCTAGTTGAAAAGTAAAATAATCCATCTGAACTATTCTCAAATATAGTTATCTTCACTTTTCTGTTCAAAGGCACATGTTCTTATATAATATTTTACAATTTCATTCAATTATTAGATTGAGAGCTTCTGTCATTATTATATTTAAAGCATGGCAAAATTGTACTATTCTCACCATGACGTACAATGATAAAAGGTTAAAGAATTTCTCACAAACAGAGGCTCCTATTATGTATTCTTTATTTCTTTTCCAGGCAGAAGAGAATTATAACCTCATCATCAGATTTAGCCCAAGGAAAAAAAATAAACTTCATTTTAATAGATTGACTTACTGTACACGTTCTGGACAAAAAAATTAAATAATAAACAAGTAAAGGAAATTGCCTTAGGAAATATCTGAACCATAATAAATCAGTTTAAAGAATAAAAGAGCAGCATATATCCTTATGCCAAAAAGCATCCTGGAAACACTGATTCATCTTAGTCTTCTGTAGCAAGAAGAAGAAAAAACAGCTAGCCAAGGTTAATCACCTAACATGAAACATCTACTTACAAGATTAAGACAGACATGTCAACCAACAAGCAGTAACAGTTTTCTAAGCACCTTTAAGAACCTTTTTAAATGTTACATTATTAATTGTGTGTAAACTTACTTCAGAAATTCAAGGTCGATATGTATGAAAAAGGAAAAAAAAATGGATCCTGAACTATCACAATGAAAAGAGGCTGGTTGTTTGCATATGTTACACTGAATAGTTTGAGACTATCTTTTCTCTGTATGAGAGAATATGCCGGCTTGTACAAACCTGTATGCAGGTAAATATGAATAACTGGGATAACTATACAATTAGAGCTATTATATATCAAATACATTTTCAGAAATTAACCAAGTATTTACAACTAATAACACATATGCAAACTGACATAAAATTATGAGTCTTACAATATTTACTCTCCAGTTTAAAATTAATTTACTGTAGTGCCAATATTAGTTGTAGTATACAGTCTAACCACAACCTGCTGTAATTCCTGAAAATACTACCGTGCTGAAATACTATTGTATATTATTGGATTGTCCAGTGGATTGTCCAGTGGGTTTCAATAGCACATTCACTATCAATATATCAGTGTGGTAAACCCTGAAACTCCCTTTAACTATCCTATTTCTTGAATTAACGTTGTTTATAATTGCAGTATTAGAAGGATATTGCTAGTAACATCTACTTATAAAAGTATCTAATAATAGTACAATTAATTTTCAAAGTTTTCGTTTGGTTAAGATTTGAAGAGAAGTAACTAAAGTGGGGAGCTTGTGTTAAACCTGTGAGCACAGCACAATGATGCACTGTAAACAACTGGAAACTCTTCTGTGGAAACTGTGACCTTCAAAATGCTGTTGTTCTGTGTGGTCCAGGAGGTCCTTGAAATGGAGGGAGCAGGAATTTTAGCTTGGTGTTCCAACAGACACTACCAGGAAGCAACACTGGCAGGTTTTTGAGGAAATTAACAGCTCCCTAACATTTGGTGGAGAAAGCTTTCTGCACTTTTCTTCAAACACTAGAACTTCAATGAAGGCACAGCCTTAAGAAAGGCAAGTGTCATGACCTGCATGCTGACCTCATGGAGTAGTAAGCTCGGGGATAGAGCAAAAGCAAACAGGTATGTTCAGGCTTAAAAGAAAAAGCAGAAACATAGAAAAGGAAAATTTATAGAATACCAGAAGAACTGAATGCAAGATATATGCTATATATGCATCTAAAATGGGGTAAGAAATGAAAATATGATGGAGTTGATTCCAAATTTAAAAAGAAAAGTTTGAAAGTAGATTAAATGTAGACCAAAGAAAGGGTAGTGGGGTTCTCTGTAGCACAGATGAAAAGTATTTTAAAATTCCAATTAATTATTTATTAATGGGGGGGGTCATTGTTACAGTACATGTGGAGGTCAGAAGACAACTTTCAGGAATTTATTCTGTCTTTCTACCATGTGGGTCCTGGAGATTCAGACTCAGGTCATTAGGCTTAGGGAAAGAGCCTTTACCTGGTGAGCCATCTTACCTAGGTTAGTATTCTTAGAATTCCGTAACAAGCATACAAGACAGAGAATAAGCCAATCCATAGCAGCTGTCATAGATTTTAGATAGAAAGAAATGCGGTATCAAAACTAAACCAATTTAGTATTTATGGATTGAGTTATTATTTGTCTCTGATAAAAATGTGTTGCTTCATGCCTCAATTATCAAATGCAGCCAATATAAGACTTAAATGAAACACTTTTTTATCTCTTAATTGAACAATTGTACTGGAGAATTCTTTTTTTTTTCTTTTCTTTTTTTTTTTGGTCTTTTTGAGACAGAGTCTCCCTGTAGCCCCAGCTGTCTTGGAACTCACTATGTAGACCAGGTTGGCCTTAAACTCACAGAGATCTCCCTGCCTCTGCCTCCCGAGTGCTGGGATCAAAGGTGTGCACCACCATGCCAGGCCTGGAGCATTCTTTTTTTTTTTTGTCTTCTTGAAGCAGGGTCCCCTGTAGCCCCAGCTGTCCTAGAACTCACTATGTAGACCAGGCTGGACTTGAACTCACAAAGATCCGCCTGCCTCTGCCTCCCAAGTGCTGGGACTACAGGCGTGCGCCACCACGCCCGGCTGGAGCATTCTTTTTAAGACACTGAGGTTTGACTATCTCTTAAATAGATATCTCTGTACATGTTGTTGAGATCTGAAGTCTAAAATGATCACATTTTTATCTGGTTGTCTTTCTATATTATATTATTTATATATTATTTATCTCTTTCTACTCTTCTTTCATTCCCCCTCATTGATTAGGAATATTACTGCTTATTTGCTTCACAAGGTGCTCACATAATAGTCTCAATTTCCCCCTCTTCTTTTTAGGATATTTCCTGAATCTCCTCTATTTCAGCTGACATGGCCTTGGTTCTGAACTCCATTTGGCCTGTCATAAGGATGATTTTTCAAAGCTATGATTCTGTGAGAAGTTTCTGCCTAGAAACTTTCCCTGCCTGGCCTTTCAGCATCTATGCAATCAAGATCTATAAAACTTGTCTGCTACTGGGCTCACATTAACTCTGCTTAGCTAGTTAGATCCTCCCCAGGCAAACCCCATCCCCATCTTGATCCTAGGCCCTTTCTGTTCCTGCTTGTCTTGCCTGAGACCTCTGGACTAGCCTGATAAGTCAGACCCTTCCCACTGAGTCTTGATTTCCTTGTACCTGGACCAGCTACATTCTCACTGTTCCAAGACTCACAGCTACTCTACTTAGTTAGTTCAACCCTCCACAGGCTGTCCACATCCCCACCTTGGGCCTAGGCTTCCCTCTCCTCCTCCCACATAAGAACTCAGGATCTGGTCACTGGAACTCCATAACGTGGAATTGGAGTTAGGCACTTTTGCCCTTCTGGAGAGTTCTTGACAAATCAGCTTCAAACCATTTGTCCAGCTAACAAAAAATTAAAAGTAAGAAACTGAAGCACAGACCAACTAACTATTCATACCTGATCTGAAAGTACCTAAGCTAAACTACAATATAAATAGAACCAAACTTCAACTAAATAAACAAAGGCAGGCTAGAATTTCATATAAGACACACAACCAACAAAAGAAATTCACTTGCCCAAACCAAATGCAAAAGCACAAATAATATGAAAAAACAAGACCATATGTTCCTATCAAAACCTTCCAGTGCTAAAGAAGTGTATTACAATGACAATTACCCAGAAGAATACCAGGATGCAGAATTTAAAAGAACAATCATGAGCATGATCAAAGAATTCAACTTTAAAGAACACACAAACAACTTAAATAACTCAAAGAGAACAGGAATAAACTCCTGTCTGAAACTCAAGAAAATACAATTATATGACTGAATGAAATGACAAAGTCAACTCAGGACTTAAAAGAATATGGAATGGAGATATTTTCCAAAATAGAAAAAATGAGAAAGCCTAAGCAAGTGATGAAGGTCTGTTTAGGTTTATTATGGTATATAAAAGATGAGATAAAATAATGTACACATAATGTTAAAATGTCTATGGTCATAGTTTAGTTAACTGGCTTAAGGTTTCTTTGAAAATATTTGGGTCTATACCCAAGACTTATTTACGTAGCACATGATCATTAAAAGTACCAGACTGGCAGAACTAATCTTATTGGATGTTTAACAGCCATAGTTTGAGGCCTATACTAATGTCATCAGAGGGACTTAAAGGACAGTTTTTTGCCCCTTGCCATCCAAGGGCAACTAAGTTCCAGGGGACTATGGAACATCTCTCAAAATATACTGTAAATGTGCTGAGTCACCTGTCCTCTTGTTCAGGGAGGACATGGAGATCCCACAAGATGCACTTGAACTAGTGTCCAGTCTACAAAGAGGAAGGTCAACTCAGAGGAAACA
>NW_008333889.1:2943533-2945272 GCF_000622305.1 Nannospalax galili
AGAGTAAAGTCATCAGTATATTTCTTTAAGAGTTCAAGGGATTACACTTCCCAGACATTAGGCTTAAGTCTATATAAAAAGTTATTTAGACAACTATTTCTCATTGATGATTTTGTTCCTAACCAGAAAGTGCTGATCAGGTGTAAGACTTCAAATTATGGTCTCCAATACTGTAGTGTTCACCTGTAGCTAAAGGAGATAAATAGCTGTTGTTCTAAAATGATGGATAAATTTGTTTTCTCCCTCTATCTAGAAGCCTTTAAAGGAACTGACACTGATTCTAACCACTCCAACAGCTATCAAAATACCTGAGAGCAAATCCTGAATCCAACACTCTAGAATTCAGCCTTGGAAGACAAAAGAAAATGAGGAGGAACCCAATAGAGGGATGCTTTTGGAAGCCCTTGTCAAGAAATTCCAATGGACTCTCATTATGAACATTTGAAAATTGTTTGCCCTGTTCTGACTTTTTTCTAGTTCCCTGTCTAGAACTTGTAATGCTAATTACTCTTGACTTTAGTTCTCCTTCACATCTCCTATTCATGATTCAAGGGATTTCTCCCTTCCCCTCCCCCCCGGAGATAAGAGTTAAGAAATTTGGGAGTCTTTTATATAGACCCACTGAAGGGGTACTCCAGTTGCCCCACCCTGTGTCCCTGTTCAGCATGGAGGAAGCCAGAGTGATCTGTGTCACAATTCCCTGTTGGAGATTTGGGTAACCTCTTCAGAGGATGGTGTAATAAGAATAGGAGGTAAGACCTGTGTAGGCAGTTAGAGTAAAAAGACCCCAAAGAAAAGTAGCTGATTTCTTGGCTAAAATCAAAATGTCCTTGGGCCTCTTAGCAACATGCTCTGTTCCAAAGGTCAAAAAAGTCAAAAGTACTTGGGAGTTTGTATCTAATTCTAAAAGATTTTAGGGTTACCTCTTCTGAGGGGGGAATGTTAGAGTACCCAAAAGCCCCATTAAAAATAAATAAATCAAAGAAGAAGAAAGAGTACATGAAGATGTCAGAAAAAAGGAATGGAGAGTATGGGAGGAGTTGGAGGGGAGAGAGTGGCATGGATTTGATCAAAACACTTTATGTGTGAAACTCTCAATAAATTATTTATTTAAAAAAAGAAAAGCAATTTAAGAAAAGACCTAGATATATTAAAGAAAACTCAAGCCGAAATAAAGATGGAGTTGAAAAACTCAGTACACCAGCTTAAAATTATAGGAGAAAGCTTCACAGGCAGAATAAATAAAATGGAAAGCAGAATATCAATACTGGATGGCAAAGTTGAAAAATTGGAATGCTGAAGTATAGAATATGAAAAATTATAAAAAAGGAATGGAATATGCAGGAAATGTGGGACACCATGAAAAGACCAAAACTACGCATCATAGCAATAAAGTAAGGAAAAGAATGTCAGGTCAGTGGAACAGGATAATAGAAGAAAACTCTAAAGAAAGACATACAAATACAAACACAAGAAGCACACAGAACATGAATTATATAGGGGCAGAGCAGAACTCCCCACAAAATATCATAGTACACAGAACAAAGAGGGCATTATAAACTGCAAAAGAAAAATAGCAAATCACATATTCAGGGAAACCCTCCAGAATTACAGCTGACTTTTAAATGCAAGCTATAAAATCCAGAGGAGCCTAGCTGGGCATGGTGGTGCATGCCTTTACTTCCAGTACTTGAGAGGCAGAGGCAGGTGGATCTCTGTGAGTTTGAGGCCAGCCTGGT
>NW_008333889.1:2945312-2951148 GCF_000622305.1 Nannospalax galili
GGAAAAGGGAAGCCTTTTCCAAAAAAAAAAAAAAAAAAAAAAAAATCCAGAAGAGCCTGGAGCAATGTCTTCCAAATTCTTAATGATCATAGACATCAACCCAGAATAATTTGGGGAAAGAAAAATCGTCCATGATACAACTAAGTTGAATGAATTCATGTCCACGAACCCAGCATTACAGAGAATACTCAAAATATTACAAGCAACTAATGAAAGAAATGACCAGACATAGGAAGTTACAGAAAGAAAATGAATGAAGGTATAAAGTATGAAACCCAAAATAAGACTAAGAACAAAAACAAAATAACAGTAACTAATCCACACCTATCCATAATAACTCTAAATATCAATGGTCTCAACTCCCCAGTCAAAATACACGGGCTAGATGAATGGGTTAAGAAAGAAAATTCATCTATTTTCTGTCTGCAAGAAACTCATCTTACCTCCAAGAACAGATGCCACCTTAAGGTGAAAGTATGGAAAAGATTATTCTAAACAAACAGCACTAAAAATCAGACAGGAGTTGTTGTTATGTGGCAAAATGTACTTCAACTTAATATCAGTCAGAAGAGATAAAGAAGGTGACTAAACTCTGACCAAGGGAACAAACAAGAAGACATAACCATGAAAATATATGCACAAAACTCTGGTGCACCCAGTTTATAAAAAAATAGCACTATTAGAGTTCAAGACAGACATTAGCCATGACTCAGCAATAGTAGGTGAATTCAATACACCACTTTCTCCAATAAACAGGTCATCCTGACAAAGAATAAACAGAGAATCATCTGAATTAAATCAAACAGACCTAATATACATCTACTGAATATTCCACCCAAGCACCAAAAATACATTTTCTACTCAGCCATCCATAAGTAGAACAACACACTCATGAATGACGAATGGGTCAAAGAAGAAACAATCATTAAATAAAAATATTCCTGGAACTAAATGAAAATGATAACACAACGAAACCTCTGGAACATATTAAAGGCAGTCCAAAGAGGGAAATTTATAGCTCCAAGTTCTTACATTAAAAAATCAGGCAGAGTAAAAACAAATCAGTTTATCTGGTCCAATGGTATGTCCTTAAACACCCAAAAGGGAAGTATAACCAAAGATTAAAGGGGCCAATATAATTTCATAAGAGCATACATATATATAGCTAAAAGTTACTTGACAAACAACAAAGCCAGACAAGCGACACTTTCAGTCGAGATGTTGGCCAGGACAGATAAAGGCTCTTCCAGACAGTAACCCAACATACTACTGGAACAATGAACAGCAGACCCCAACTCTATCCAAAGGAATACTGACAATGGATTGCTGTAGATGAGGAACAGCTGATCCTCCTGGAACAGGGACATCTGGCTGACTAGGTTTACCAGAAGGGCAGATGGATGGGGGTGCTGACAGCACAGTGGACAGTGACAGGGATAGCAGAGTATGGAGGCTCTAGTGGGAGAGGAAGGCTGTCTATCTACCTGACGAGTTTGTATTCATGCTCAGATGCCGAGGAGCTCAGAAGGTGGGCGACTGTGACCAATAATAGTCATATATATAGAGATTAGAAATGCATGTGAAAACGTCTCAATGTCAATAGGCTTGGAATGAATTTTTCTGTATGAAACTGTGTGCTTTGACAACGAAGTGGAGATCTTTTTTAAATGTTGGAACCTCATTTAATTTTATGTCTTATAGAGTTTATAATGAGTAAAAGATTATATAAGCATAATAATTCATCTGTAAACCTAGAAATGTACAGCCAATTTTGAAAGAGAAGTACCCTAGCTCAGAAAAATGTTATTGAATAGGTTAATGCTATTGTAATGAAATGCTTCGTTTAATTAAAAAAAAAATCAGGCAGAGCAAACATAAATGATTTAATGGTAAAACACAAGAATTTGGAAAAGCAAGAACAAACCAAACCCAACCACAAGTGAGAAGAAATTAGCAAAATCAGAGCAGAAATCAATGAAATAGAAACAAAGAAAACAATACAAAGAATCAATGAATTTAAGAGCTGCATCCTTGAAAAGATAAACAAGATTAACAGACACTTAGCCCCACTAATCAAAAGAATGAAAGAGAAAATCCAAAACCACAAAAATCAGATACAAAAAGAGAATCATCTCAACAGACACCAAAAATGTTAAAATATCATAAGGGAATACTTAAAAAAAACCTCTGTTCTAATAAATTAGAAAATCTACAAGAAATGAATCAATTTCTACATTCAACGGATCCTCACAAGTTAAACCAAGGAGAAATCAATATTTTAGCAGACCCGTAAAAAATAAGGAAACTGAAGCAGTAAGATAAAGCCCACAATCTAAAAGAAAGCCCAGGCCCAGAATAATTGACAGTAGAATTTTGCCAGGTATTCAAAGATCTAGAACCAATATTACTCAAATTATTAAACAAGACAGAAAGAGAGAGAGAAGTCTCAAACACATTCTAAAAATCCAGTGCTACTCTAAAGCCAAAACCAGGTAAGGACACAACAATAAAAAAGAAAACTAATGGCCCATATCCCTTATGAATATAGATGGACAAATTCTCAAGAAGTTACTCCAAAATCGTACACAGTCACACATCAAAAAGATCATTCACTACAAGCATGTTAGCTTTGTTCTAGAGGTGCAGGGATGGTTCAATATACATAAGTCAATAAAGGTAATAAATCATATAATGGACTAAAGACAAAAAACATATGATCATATTAATAAGATGTGGAAAAGGCATTGACGACATCCAACATTTATGTATTATAAAATTTCTAGAGGGTATTGGACTGGAGGGAACATACCTCAACATAATTAAAGCTATATACAACAAACCCACAGCCAACACTATTTTAAATGGAGAAAAAAATGGAAGAATTACCACCATAAACAGGAATGAGACAAAGTTGCCCCCATCCCCACGACATTTCAAAATTGTGCTTAAAATTCTTCTTACAACCCTAGAAGTAAATTAAAGGGGTACTAATTGGATGAAAAGAGGTCGAATTATCCCTATTTGCAGATGATATGATGTTATGCAGAAGGGATCCTGAAAATTTCACCAGAAAACTTCTAGAATTAATCAACACTTTCAGCAAAGTGAAAGCTTACAATATCAACTTACAGAAATCCTTAGCCTTTCTATACAAATAGCAAGCAATCAAAGAATGAATTCATGGAAATATTCCCATGCATAATAGCCTCTAAAAATCTCTAGGAATACACCTAAACACAGACATCACATTCTTAAATATTTGAAGAATCGATGAAAATTTTAAATTTTTGAAGAAATTGAGGAAGCCATAAAGATATGGAAAGATATCCCATGCTTACATATTGGCAAAATTAATATTGTACAAATGATCAACCTACCATAGCAATTTTTACCAATGTATGTCAATCAAAATCCTCATGACATTCTTCAAAGAATTAGAAAAAAATTAAATTCATATGGGAACACAAAAGATTTTAGGTAGCTAAAGCAACCATGAACACAAAGAGCAATAGCAGGGAATTAATATACCAGACCTCAATCTATACTACAGAGCTATATAAAGAGCATATTATTGACACAAAAACAGGTTTGTAGATCAATGGAACAAAATAGAAGACACAAACATAGGTGTAGCCAATTTTAGCCACCTTATATTTGACAAAGTTGTCAAGAACATACACTGGAGGAAAGACAGCAACTTCAACAAATGATATTGGCTTAGGAGAATGAAAATAGACCCCTATCTATCACCTTGCACACAAGTCAACTCTTAATGGATCAAAGATCTCAATGTGAAAGCTGAAATCTTGAAACTCCTATGAGATAGGAGATAAAGATTAGGAACAAGATATAGGAACAAGAAAGGATTTTTCTAAATTGGATATCAGTTCCTCGGGAATTAGAGTGAATCCACAAGTGGGACCTCATTAAACTAAAAGCTTCTGTATAGCAAAGAAAATAACCAATCATGTGAAGAGGAAGCCCACAGAGTATCAGAAAATCTTCACCAACTACATATTCGACAGAGGATTTGACACAGACAACAGAAAGGATACAGAAAACAAAGAATCAAGAAAATAATGACTGAATTTTTAAAAAATGGACTATGGGGGCTGGAAAAAATGGCTCAGTGGTTAAAAACACTGGTTGTTCTTGCAGAATACCTGGGTTCAAATCCAAGCACCCACATGGCAGCTAACAACCATCCGTAACTCCAGTTCCAGGGGATCCGATGGCCTATTGTGTCCTCTGCAGGCATTCCACAACATGGACGCACTTACCTATATGCAGGCAATACACTCATACACATAAAATAAAAATAATAAATAAAATATTAAGAAAATGGACTATGAATCTGAACAGAGAGCTCTTAAAAGAAGATATGAAAATGGCTAAGAAACACCTTTAAGTGTTCAACATCTTTGGCAATTAGGAAACTGTAAATCAAAACCTCTTTAAGATTTTGTCTTACCCCAAAGTGGTCAAGATCAAGAGAACAAAGGACATCCAGTTCTGGTGAGGATCCTGGGGAAGAGGAATCCTTACTCACTGCTGGTTGCAACAAAGGTGGAAAGCAGTGTGGAGCATTCTGAAAAAGTAAAACAAATCTACCATATGATCTGGTTATTCCACACCTTGCTATGTAACCAAAGGACGCATCCTACTGCACAGATGCTTGTGCAGCATGTTTGTTGCTCTTTTCACAAGAGCTAAGAAATGGAAACAACCTAAACATTGTTCAGCTGATGAATGGATGATGAAAATTTCATACATTTATGCTACGCAGTTCTACTCAATGGTAAAGAGGAACAAAGAATGAAATTTGGAGGTAAATAGATGGAACTAGAAACTTATATGCCAAGTGAAGTAACACAGGCTCAGAAAAACAAGCAAACTATGTTTTCTCATTTGCGGATCTTATCTCAAAATTCTTATACACAAGTATACATCTCACCACTCATCAAAGAAGATTCTTTTTGCGACAGAGGGAGATTATTACAGAGTTCCACAACTAGTCAAACATGGAGAATAAATGTCTGTGACATATCCAGCTCTAAGTGACACATTTATGATGCAACTTCTATAACTAAGGCTCAGGAAATAGAACAGAACAGTGGATAGAGAAAATATTAATGCATTTCTCAACTCTCACCAGCAAAGCTTCCTCACACAGTAGGTAGTGATTAACACAGAAAGCCATGACTCCCAAAAATGTAGAAAATAAGAGACTGCAGATCATTTGTCCATGGACAGACTCCTATATTAAACCTCACCCACCAAGGACTCAGGGACCATTATGGAAGAGGGGGCAGAAAGACTGTAAAAACCAGGTGTGATGGATGACCATAAGGAAACAGAGTTTTCCAGGCTGCTGGGAACTTGCTCATATAAACTCAGCATGCACAAGACCCATACAAAGTCAAACCAGGCTAAATCCCAACCTAGAAGTGGGGAAATGGGCAAGAATTCCCAAAAGTAGCTTGGGAACTCCTGGCAACTGATCACTGCAAGAAGAAGGAAAGCTGGTCTTCGTTATGAGAGTATGGGAATATCCCTAGATAAGTTGACCAGGGGTCCAGTGGATGAATTCAGACTGAGGGACATCTGGGGACACAAATTTGACTTGATAGGCCTTAACACATATGACAATGTATGAAATTTGGCAGGGAGGCTATAGGGGGAGGTGCAGATACAAGAGGGGGTGTAAAAATACTTAAGATGTGTGAAATATACAAAAAATCAATAACAGTAGGAAAAAAAAGATCTATATAATCAAGTCAAATGCTTATCTGAGTTGAGCATCTCTCTGGTCTCATCTTATTCTGGCTTCTGTCAT
>NW_008333889.1:2951174-2968428 GCF_000622305.1 Nannospalax galili
CAATAGTGTCTTACCTTAACCCTTCCATTTTGCTTCTGACCTCGTGACATCCTCCCATTTATTCCAAAGGATATTTGGATGCCATATTCTTTCTTCTATTTGCATGTCATATAAAACTAATAATCCTTACAATATTGTATTATTTTCTAGATATTAAATTGCAATACATGCATTACTATTTGACCATTACAGTGAATATGTGAAGTTGACATACTTTTCTCCACTTTACACATAAAACCTGAAACACAGGAAGGGCAAAGACACAAAGCTCTTGTTGATGGAACCAGTGCTCTGCATCCAAATTTCATATGCATGAAAATGCCAGGCATTGTGGCACAGTCTTTAATTATAGCACTCTGGAGGCAGAGGCAGAATATCTGTGAGATCTAGCCATCATGGTCTACACAGTAAGTTCTGGGTCACCTGGGGCTACAAAGGATGACGCAGTCTCAAAAACAAAAACAAACAACCCCAAACCCAACCAAATGAAGCATATGTCCCTATGCATGAAGACTGCATTTTGTGCCCTCTCTGTCTGCACACCTTTAGCACTGTACTCAAGCTAAACTATACTTTTTTGAGGGGAGGGATGTTTATGACTTTCTTGTAAGCTATTTGAACACAGTCTATTTATAATTATTATCTACAGTTTTACTCTCTAACATAGTGTTGGATTAAGTTATGGTTTGAATATCAGTCCACGGGCTCTTGTTTTGGACACTTGATCTCCAGAATGTGGTGCTGATTTGAAGATTTTTTTTTAAATGTTGGCGGTAGAGCCTTGCTGGAGAAAGTTGGTCAATTGGAAAATGCCTGTCAAGGTTATCTGGTTACTTATTCTCTTCCTCTCTGTTCTGCTTTCTGTTTGATATGAATAATTTCTTCTGCTTTACACTCCTGTTGCCATGATTTTTTCCCCAAATACACGAGCCAAGTGATCATAGATTTAAATAAATATGTAATCTCTTATATTGTTTTTGCCTAGTGTTTTGGTTCCAATGACAAAAACTCAATAAATCACAATGCAATGAGGAATCAGCTTCTAAGCAAGCATTATTTTGTCTTCTTATGACATTTCCAAATTTTGTCCTATGTGCATCTGTGCTGTTGTTTGCACAGCAGAAAAAAAAGACTGCAGAATTCACTGGGATTAAGAATTCCTAGGGCTGGAGAGATGGTTCAGCAGATAAAAGCATTGGTTGCTCTTGAAGAAGTCCTGAGTTCAATTCTCAACACCCACATGGTGGGTAATACAGTAATTAAAATATAAGGAAAAAGAATTCTCATGACCTGTGTTAACCTCCTGGAGTTTGGATGTATTATGGACTCTATGAAGATACAATGCACTTTTTCATTTATAATTTCTCAAACACATTTGGTTTCCAAATCTCATGCCTTTTCTTTTGCTTCTGTCACCCCCAAGAAGAGCAATTCCATCTTATGTTCTGAAGACTACACTCTTAGAAATACTAATTTGAAAGATGAAGACAAACTCGTAGAGCCTGACACTGAGAAGTTAACAATCACTGACTCTAAACAATTCTTTAGTCTTTCTCCTCTCTACAGATACACTCCAGGCAAGCATGCTCACCATTCCCTGTAAAAATAATAAAGAAAAACTGAATTCTTTCTCTCTCTACCTTAGCTATGGGCATTTCTTGTCCTTCTTGACACTTAGTCCCTACCTCCACCTTCTTCATCAGCTCAGTTTCTGCATTTGGTTCATATGAAGCTCATCTCCATAGCAAAGCCATCTTCCCCCATAATCTCCATCAGTAGTTACTGCCTAAACCATTAATCCTGCTATTAACCATGTCCTGTTTTGTCACATATTTCTATTGTTGACTAGAAAGATTATTTAGAGTTAGCATGCATGTATATTGCCTTTGAAAATGTTCTTTAAACTCTGGCCTACACCTGAATTCTCTCTCTGTCTACCCAGGGTAGAACAAAAACAGAAAGCACACTGTTAGTAGATGGTCTTTTCTAGCTATATTTAAACAGCTAGAGGGATTTAACATAATAATTCTCTTTATCATATATATATATATATATATATGTATGTATGATGTGAAGATTTTCAAATGATGGGAAGTTTATATGTTTTGTATGGCACAAGCTAGGCTGATTTTGAAACAATTAGGAAGAAAAATACATATTTTAAAGAACTCACTGAATTTTATTTGAAATAATTCTTTATTTGACAGAACTGTGAAAGAACTGTATTCAAGAAGCAGAGATAAGTTTAATCCATTACAATTAACTATTGATGTACTGTAGTTACTTCATCAGATATAACATACTTCTCTAGTACCACTGGGGATAATAAATTACATTAAAATATTTTGTCTTTGATTAGAATTGAATTCCAAAGGAGCACTTTGCTAATACCTTTATAAGATAGATATATTTTCCTGGAAGCACATAACTGAAAAGTGAAAGCTACAGACAAATGAATTTCCCTTCATTTTAATTTTTCTTAAGCACTAACCAATACTTACCAACCATGACAAAAACCAAAACACTCAACGTGATAGATGGCCTCACCAGCACATGGAATTTCCCCAGGAGCTTTCTTGATACCTAAACCACTCCCACAAAATGCAGTGAATACTCCTACCTCCATTCCATATTAAATACCTGTCATGATTCTGCCTTTGGAAAGACAAATTAGTCATATGATGACAAGCCACTCAGTAACTATATGACAGATCAGAGGGTTTTTAAAAAATCTGTTCTTTTAACTTTGATTTGCCAGTGACATCTATTGTTACGCATCTGGCAGATACATCCTTCTCACCGTGTATGTGGGAATGGCATTTTAGTGATCAATTACTCCTTTTTTGAATGTGATATTTATGTAAATACACAAAGTATTTTTTTTCTCTAATTTCACACAAATATAAGATAATCTCTTAGGGAAACCATCAGAAGAATATTCCATGTTTTCTTGTGATGTGTAAAAACACTTGTTCTTCTTTGTAGAGATTTGTTGTGTCAGTCCTGAGCCACACTATTCACACACCTGGACCTGCTGAACTTCTGAGGAAAAGTAAAGAGGAGATATTAGGAGCTCAACTGAGAATCACTGCATTAGATACCAACAGTGACACCTTTGACAATGTTGTATTGAAGTAATACACAATAATTGCTAACCTTAAAATTGGAAGTTAATGCTTGATGCACTGGCCCTACCCAATGCAACCTTTATTGCTTACTATGGACCCTTTGCTTTCTCAAGATAATTTATGAAATTTAACAAAATAATTAAACTCATGAATCTGGAAATCCCAGCCCCTCATCATCTTATTAGCTCACAATATCCAAACTCTGTTATGCTTATTGACAAAGAGCTTTTATAGACAGTCTAATACATTTTTTGGGGAAAGGAATCCAACTCCACAGAAAAATCATATCACCACAATTTTGCATTTATGGAATGAAGTGCTTAGTCTTATCAATAGTGTCCAGCCTCATGCCCAGATTTGTCATTTACTTCATCAGTATTTGACACAGAGATTAATGAAAAATGAATAGGGTGGGGCAGATGATTTAACAGGGTTCTCAAAACAATGTCAACATAAAATAATCCTAGAATTCTTGTCCTTGATCAGCATATCAAAAGTGTGTAAGGAAGCTTGAGACTGACAGGTCACTGCTGTCAGAGCTGAGTGTGGAACCTTATCCTGAATTTCAAGTTCTTGCTTGGTTAGGATGTTGCTTCTCTAGGATATCAGGACTGACAAGAAGCAAACATGTCTTCTGGTTTAAAATATTAGCTGATTTATCCTTTCTATCACAATCTGTGGATGTTTTCTCTTGATTCTTGCTTTACACTATCTCCTCGTAGTTTTAACACGCTTAGAAAAGCCAGGACACTATAAACAAGCTTAAAAAATAGAGATATGTTGCATTAAGAAATGTCACAAATGCTGAGATAGTCAGTAGATGCTGTAATTCTACAAGCATTGATTAAAAAGGTTAGAAAAATGGCATGTACTCATAAAACCCATGGCACTAATGAGAGGGTCTGCTGCTGCAGAGGATCTCCATATACTCCCTGGGGTTCATTACCATGCCATGTTGATCATGTCAGTTCTCGGAAATGTAGAACTGACTCACGCATGGCTGACAGGTGAGTGCAGATGCCGTGAAGCTACCTCTGAAACCCTGTCAGTGAACTTGTCAGAAAGCAAAACAGAACATCCTCATTAGAAAAATTAATAAAAAACTAGAAATAGTCTTTTTCTCTAGCTGTAGTTTCAGTGTTGCTCAAAGATAACCTAGAGATTCTTTGAAAAGATCTTGATAGTATTGTTTATTGCTTATTTGCAGAAGATAAATAAAATAGAAGATAAATTAAATTTTTACTTCTCTAAAGAGAAAATTGTTTTATCTGGATTAAACTGCTTTTACATTTGAAATGTGAGTATTAATAGACAATTATATGTGTGTCCTTTCTTTTACCAAATGATATATACCTATTTGATATTGCTTTCATACAATTAAACTTCTTTTTCCAACCATTCCTCACATTTAAATGATGTGATTTGGGAAATTTTCTGAAACACTGTAGCTGTCCCTTCTGGGAGCATTCTCTTAGCTGGCAGTGAGAGAAGCAATTTCCACATGGCTACAACTCTCTCAGCAACTTGGAACTGAAATTAAGATATTGTAGTTCAGTCCAGAGTAGTCTCTGCAGGAAAGAAAATGTAAATAACCCTTTGGGAGCATTGGCTAAGCTATGTTTCTATGTAGAGAATCCATAAGAGAAAGGTCTACAGAAGTTGAGGAACATGGAAATACACAAGAGGTATTTATGAGGGAAGCACAGCTTTCCCTTGTGACTGGCAACTTTTCACTTGTTGCATACATGTTTTAGGCCATTCTTCAACTCTCAGTTTTCTGAAACAATTTACATTTAATCAGTTACCGTTTTTTATTGTTGTTATTGTTCTGCAAACTTTTTTATTTAGGCTCTTTCAACTTGCATTTTGGTCCATGTAAATAAAGCATCATTTTGAAAGCATTTGTTGTTGATAAAAGGGATTTTGAGTGCATTTGTGTATAACAATCAGTGTCAGGATAGTTTATTATCCTAAAATGTTAATACGCTTCCAGAAATGTGGTACCCATAGAATGGGACAAACTGCAGATTAACTGAATAAGAAAACTGTGGCTGTCCCTCAAACTGTCCCCATTAAGAAGAGAATCCCAGAAACTAGTGAATAAAATCTGGCAAGCAGAATATTCAATCAGGGAGGTTTTCCCAAGTGGTCACAGACGATATGAGGTACTGAGCTAATAGAACCCTATTACGGTGACAGATGTCTATGGAAAAATACAACATTCGGATTTCAAGCTGTCCCTGAGACAGCTGAGTTTTTGATCCACCTTCAGAGCTTTCGCAGGGTCCACAGGGGCAAAGGCAGAGACAATCTGACAACAGAGACTATAAAATGTAGTCTTCTTGCAGATAAATAGTTAAGTGCAAATTGCTGTAGCCCAGTGGTTCTCACCTAGAAGTGGTTTTGTGACCAGAAATGCTGTTAGTACTGGCATGAGAGGTTATTGTTGGGCATAGTCAGCCAAGGTCATTGATAAGTCCAATTTGATGGCTACTAACATTTAGAAACTCAATGTAAAATAAAACAAGAAATTGGATTTCTATAATGTAATTTTAAAAAGAAATACGCAAATGTTGAAACATCAGTTCAAGCTTATTTCCCATCCCTTGTCTCTATCACTCAACTGAGTCTCAGAACAGTTTTGTGGGTTCTTTTTTGTTTGTTTGTTTGCTTGTTTTTTCAACCTGGAGTCTTGGTTCATTTTGTCATTTAAGAAAATTAGGAGAAATATATAATAAAATTGTTGAAAGCCATTCTTTTGTTAAAACACATTTTGTTTTTTTCAATATTTTATTTATTATTTTTATTTTATGTGTATGAGTGCATTGTCTGCATTTAGGTAAGTGCACCCATGACGGGAAATGCCTGCAGAGGACAGAAAAGGCTGTTGGATCCCCTGGAACTGGAATTACAGACAGTTGTTAGCTACCATGTGGGTGCTGGGATTGAAACCCAGGTCTTCTGCAAGAACAACCAGTGTTCTTAACCACTGAGCCATCTCTCCAGCCCCTGAAAGACATTCTATATTAATATGAAGTATCAAAATTTTCTGAACATTATTGTAAAACAAAAAGAACCATGAAGTACTCTTTCTTAGATATCAGAAACTTTTTTATTTCTTTTTGATGATGTTATACAATGTTTGAAATATGTAATTTTCTTTATTTCTCTTGGGAGAACCTGTCCTCTTTATATTTGACTCCTTTTAAAATTTATTTTTGCAAATTTCATGTAATATATTTTGATCATATTCAGATTCCCCTCACCCATCAGTACCACCTGACTACCATCCAGTAAATTTCACATATATATTCATATATATATATGAATATATTCATATTCATATATATATGAATATATATATGCCTTGTATTAGTAACTTCTCTGTTGTTGCTGTGAAAAAACAAGGTGACCAAGGGAACTTATAGTAGAAAGAGTTTATTTGAGCTTACAGTTCCAGGGAAATTAGAGTCTATCAACATGGGGAGGCATGGTGGCAGGAGATGGCCAGAGCAGGAGCAGGAGCAGGAAGGAGAGGCACACATCTTTAAACAGGAACAGAAAGCAGAGAGTGATTCAGGAATCATCAAGGTTTAAGAACTCTCTAAGCCCTCCCCCAGTGATGTGTTTCCTCCAGCATGGCCACACTTCCTAAGACCTTCCAAAACCATGCCACAAATCAGGGACAAGATGTCCAAATACTTGGAGACTATGGGGGACATTTTTGTTCAAACCACCACAGGGCTATAGAGTCAAATTTGTGTCCTCAAATGTCCTTTGGTGTGGGTTCATCCGCTGGAACTTGGCCAGGCCACCAAGAGTCTCACTCTTAAAGGAGACCGACTCTCCCCTTCCCAGCAGCCATCCATTGCCAATACTCCTTGGGTGGTTTCTTACCCTCTTCCTCACATCTATGCTGGGACTTTTGTCCAGCTTGAGCTTAGATGCCAAACCAAGCCAGAAAAAATGTCCAAATGTCTTGAAAGTTCAAAATTTTAGAGCAGCAACCTTCTACACATTCACCCAATAAAAGAATGCAGTGGTAATGACTGCTTCCCCTACAATGTTCCTATCTTATCTGCTTCTATAACAAATGACTTTAAATTTAGTGGTGTAATACAACACGAATACATCATCTTAGAGTGCTAGTGATCAGACATCGAAAATAATGATCATTAATGTGTGTTCTTATTTAGGGGTCTAAAATGAAATTATCTTTGATTTTCTAATTTTGAGACAGATTCATAGTTCTTGGCTTTTATTTCAATGATATGATAAAAATTAGCAATAACCAGCCAAGCATGGTTGCACATGCCTTTATCCCCTGCACTTGGGAGGCAGAGACAGGCAGATCTCTGTGAGACAGAGTCCAGCCTAGTGTACATAATGAGTTCCAGATCAGCTGGGGCTACAGGGAGACTCTGCCTCAAAAGACAGAAAAAAAATGGATTAACATAACCAGGATGCCATTTCTCAGGATCCAATTCCTGAGGCATCCATTATTCTATTTCTTTTTCACAAATGCATTGTAGTTTAAAGGTTTGAAGTCCTCCCCAAGTCCACAAGTTAAAATCTAATCCCCAATGTGATGACAAGGTGGTGGTCCTTTAAAGGAATTAGATCATGAGGGTACAGCCTTCATGAATGGG
Organism: Nannospalax galili; assembly: GCF_000622305.1. Lineage (NCBI taxonomy): Eukaryota > Metazoa > Chordata > Mammalia > Rodentia > Spalacidae > Nannospalax > Nannospalax galili. The sequence goes on from NW_008333889.1 coordinate 2,958,952, forward strand.
ATTAATGTCCTTTTAGGGTGTAGTTTTTTTCCCAGGTTAGGATTAAAGTGTAGGATAACATTTTTAAGCCAGTAATCAGGTCCTTACCAGAAATGGGATCTGCAAGCTCTTAGATCTGGAACGTTCCAGCTTTCAAGACTGTGAGAAACAAATGTTTGTTGTTTTTGAGCCACATGGAGTATGGAATGTGTTTCAACAGTGCAAAACTGACAAAGACACTATATCAAAATTCCGTGACTACATTGACCCCAACGAGGCAATGTATTCTACCTCTTTTCTTATGTCTGCATTGCCATGTTAGCAATGTATACATTGTGGGGATGAGAATGTGCACATCTTGGGGTAAGAGGGTTATAATACGCAATATTCTGTTTACAACATTCACTAAAAACATCATTTTACAAATAACAATACAGTTTATTAAGCTATGTTAGTCATAGATCAAACTTTGAAGATGAAAGTTAAAAATTCCATTAGATGAACCAAGACGGTTTAGAAGAGCTTCAGGAATATTTAAGAAAAATTACTTCTGAATACAATCTACAGTTCACAGTTTGCACAAAATCACAAAGCTAATGAAATTAATCTAGAATGAAGGAATTACAGACTACTGCATTAGGAAATATCCATTAATTTATTCTTAATGCATGATTAAATGTAGAATATTTTTTGCTAAGTCAAAATTTTCTTTCCTACACTCTTGTTTCAATCCCCTAAAGATGCAGTTCACTAGTAACTCTTTCAAGGTGAACAAACTTCCCTTGTGACAGCTATGGATTGCTCAGAGTGCTGTAGACCATCTCACACTGAGGTGGGAATCTTATAGACACTGACCAACCAACATAGGATCCCTAGCAACAATAATAGAGGGTCCAGTTTTGCACCACATGAAATTGTCTTAGTTTTTATCTTGTTATTATTAGAAATTTAAATAGCTGAGGTATAGAAAATCAACTAAGAGCTTCACACAGTATTTAAGAGAAGATACAAAATAACATAAAAATAGATTCACAATAAACTTTTGTTTTGGAAAGTCAGAATATTTCAATCATATTCATTCTACATAAAAATATTATTTTGCAAATATTAAAAATACTGGTACACGGGGCTGGAGAGATGGCTCAGTGGTTAAGAACACTGACTGTTCTTGCAGAAGATACGGGTTCAAATCCAGCACCCACATGATGTATAACAACTGTCCGTAACTCCAGTTCCAGGGAATCCGACAGCCTCTTCTGTCCTCTGCAGGCATTGCGTGACATGGGTGCACTTACATGCCGGCATAACACTCATACACATAAATAAATAAAATATTTAAAAAATAGTGATACACAAAAGCCCCTGAATAAATAAAAATCTACTCACTTTATTCTTTTTAAGAAGTCAAGGATGTAGGCAGTGCAAGTAGGAATGGCTTGCATCCTAAAATACTAAAACAGCATTCACAAATATAATGAAAATGTTTCACACTTAAAACAAATTTTCTCTATGCAGAAGCCAAAGGTTATGCTACAAAATTAATAGCAAAAACAAGGCTTAAATAGTTTATACATTTAAATTTCAATTTAAAGCTACAGAACAGGCTATATTAAATCATATAAACAATTGCCAATTTGCTGTATAAAATATGTTAATTAAATATTCATTATTTAAATTAAATGCCATATAACTTAGCAATCTTTGTAGTCATATGTCCCAGGTCTGAGCAAGTGCATTTTGAGGTCTGGAGCACTGAGAGCACACAGTATCTTTATTTCCCACAGGTTACATTGCAGTTCTGTGGCCTGAGCAGGCAGCTCTCTTTATTTTCTCTATTCTGTCACACTGGGTCTTGATGGTATCAAATACAGTAAAAATTATTAAGTGCCTTGCAGCTCTGTGGTTTACTTTTTAAACATTAAATTTATTAGCTTAGACTTATTTTGAGTTATATTTTACAATTTCACTAATAACACCAGCACAATTAAACAAAGGTTGGCCTAGGAAAATGAATAATGATTTCACCATTACTATGGTTTCAAGCATTAGGAAATTTGGAAAGGAATTTTGTTAAGTTTGTAACCTTTCCTAGCACAAGCTCCTCTGGTTTTTAATACATCTGCACCAAGTGTTCTTTTTCCACTCATGCACCGAAGAGAATCAAGGCTGATTCCATATCTTGCCAATTGTGAATAGTGCTGAAATAAACACTTGAGTGCAAATATCTCTTTGACATCCTCATTTCACTTTGGAAATATACCCAGTAGTGGGATTGCTGAATCATATGGCAGTTCTATTTCTAGCTTTTTGATAATAGTCTATTTAAAATATGTAGATTACATAAGTATGCTATGTTAAAAAAAAAGATAATCTATATAAATTTTGAAAAAAACCTGTAGGTACATTTTAAGTCCTTGGGAACATAAAATTCACTGAAATTTATTCTGAAAGTTTCTCCTGTAAGCAACAAAATGAATCATCTTTGAATGGTAATAAAAAATTCACTCTCAGGCACAATTGCATGTGACTAATAGCTTTAAATAGCAACCAGCTTTGTGATACCCAAAGAAAGACAGTCCTGCAGCATCAACCTACATGCTCTAGATGATTGGTTTTGTCTTATCTAATATCTCTCACATTTTACCACACTCTCCCCTGTTTGAACTAGAAGAAAACATTTTATTAAAAGCTGTCATAACATAAAAAACTGACGCTATTGTTTCTCAAAAACTGGGCTGCATTAAGTCACTATGATGACCCTGTTGTGCTCATCCCTTGATTCTAAGCTATACTCAGCATCCTTTTGGTGGAGAAGGAATACACCTGGGAAGCTCCCTTAATTTAGTTCCTTTTATCTGAAAATTTCAAAAGCTTTGCTGATAGCTATTACAGTAGCTAAGTATATGAGAGCAGTGATCCAATGGGAAGCTAGAACTATTCCGTCAAAAAATTACAATGGGATGGAATCCTGTGCATTTTTATTGATAAGTGAACTGACATAGAAAAAAATATAAAAGGTAAACTTATTAGTTGACTTCAAAGGCAGACATACTAATACTTTAAAGCTATCTTATTTTAATGTCATGATTTATTTTGGCATTCTACTTTCTGTCTTGTTCTGCAGAAAATTTATGTGAAATTATGTTTACCACAACAAAGCTTGTGTTAATGACTTCAACCTTGTTCCTTAACTGGACTGATCCTTCTGCTGTTCTAGAACTATTCCACTAAAATTGACACATGATATGGGGAGAGGCAGGAGTCTTTGAGCTCAAGGGAGGCTTTGTCTTTTACCCTGGTGGAATTTAGGGTAGGAGTTAGGGTTTCTGAAGCCCAGGAACACACACAACTTCAATGAGTCAGTGCTTCCATGATTAAAAAATAAAATAAAATAATAAAATTCACAGAACAAGAAGGTTTACTTTGAAAGAAATTCTATTACAGGAAGTTTAAGAAAAGAAAGGAGGGGCTGAGGAGATGGCTTAGTGATTAAAAGCACTGGCTGGTCTTGCAGAGTACACAGGTTCTCTTCCCTGTACCCACATGGCAGTTAAAAACCATCCATTACTCTATTTTCATGAGATCTAATGTCTTCTTCTGATCTCTGCAGGCACATGGTGCACATTTGTATGTGCAGGCTAAACACTCATATACATAAAATAAATAATTTTTTTAATAAGATACATAGCAGGGATGGTTCCCAAAGAGTGGAATACTATTAACCTTCTAGGACTGGTACATTTATAGGACTTCTTATATAGACAGGGCATGGGGAGGTGTTCAGCACCATTGGCTCAATCATGAAGCGTCCAAGTACCTTTATTCAGGTTTGACCATGAGCTCACATAATGTTTTTAGGCAGAGGTGCTCATGTAGAAGAGATCACAAAGCACCAGGAAGCAGAAGTCTGTTCTTGCATTCTTGGCCTCTGGAAAGGACAGAGCTTCTGACAGGACCATGGACATTTTCACAACTGCTGCTTTCGGGGTCTCTGTCCTAAAACTTCCTGTCTAGTTTCTATCTCTTTTTCTCATCAATAAGCTAGCTTCTTTTTAAATATTTTATTTTTTTATTTTATGTGTATGAGTACATTTATTGTTGAATATATATAAGTGCACCTTGGTAATGCAATACACACTGAGGTCAGAAAAGGGTGTTGGATCCCAAAACTGGAGTTATGGATGGTTGTTAGCCATCATATGGGTGCTGGGAACTGAACCCTGTTCTGCCACGAGAAGAGCCAGTGCTTTTAAATGCTGAGCAATCTCTCCAGCTCCCAATAAGTCATCTTCTTGTTCTTGCCCTGTTCATGTAAAAAATAACTCCTAGCTAATTGCTTTTATCCAATATGTATTGTATTCAGCATAGTAAGATCGTCAAACACCAACATCATAGACATTAGAATACTTCATTCATCCTAACCTATTTTTCCATCAAACATTCTGCATAATATTGAGTCCAGTGATAATTTATATTTGAACCAAATCTTTCTTATATGTACTAGCATATACTTATCATTAAACTATGTTGCTTTAACTCTTGTCTCTGAAACTATTATGGGCATGTTGAATGCAATTCAATTTTTGATAGTTCCAATTACTCTTGTTTCTTTTAGCTCTTCAAAACCCCTAGACTTTTAAAATTAATGTCACTGAGTTAATTGTTGAAACAATATCACTTAGTGTTTCTGACCTCTGGAAAATATGTAGTTTCTGTGTGCCTTAGTTCACACATATATTTTAGAAATTGGGAATCACTGTATACAGCTCTCAACTCTCTGGGGAGAAACAGATAGTGACAGGTTTATTGTGGAGCAGGGACTCAGGTTCATAGAGAATATAACAAATATTGGTTCCTTTTGACTAATTATCACTAATATCACTGAAATGCTTGACCTTCAATCCTGAGATTCCAATTTCATTTGAAATATGAATTTTTTTGTATCTTTTGGAAATACATTAATTTCTCATTTTTCTTTACCAGATGAAATGCAGATAAAGGAAAATTTTATGTGGCATTTGTAATATTTTCAAAGCTTAGTGCTTTATGGAATTGAAACAAAAATCTCACTCTGCTCCTGTCCGAGCTTGAGATTGGTGTATTCTTCCTTGCTCTTTCTTTTGAGTGCTGGAAACATAGCAGTCGTGCACCTCCATGGGAAGTTCAAGTCTGTAATATTTTATGTGTGCCTTCTCTTGTTATCACATTCCAGTGTATCCTAGGTGAACTTCTGATTTTCATGTGTGCGTGTGTGTGTGTGTGTGTGTGTGTGTGTGTGTGTGTGTGTGTGATTTGGAGAAAGCGTTTAAGATGTCTGTAGTCTAGGCTGATCTGGAATTCCCTATGTAGGCAGGATGGCCTCAGATACATGATAATCCTCCCATTTCAGTTTCCAGAATGGAGAGATCACAGGTCTAGGGTTAAGCACTATCTTGTGATAAGTGTGAAATGTATCAGGATTGAGATTTAGATTGATCATTTGTTATCAGTTTCTAAATGACAGAGTTTCATGGACTTATTTTCATATTGAAATATTTTCAAATAATACCGTCAAGCAACACGGTGGGAAATGGCTTTCAATTCTCTTTATTACTTTCAAAATTCAATTTTTGGAAATGCCTTTCTCTCCTGTTGTATCTAGAAATGGGTTGGTAAAATTCTTGAACCATTAGAGCCTTTAAAAAGCAAAACATTTGGTTGGAAAGTAGTCACTCACTCCTCCAAAACACAGATTTGTCAGCTGAGGATGTCCTTGAACTCTGATCATTCTGACTCTGCCCCCCATGTGTTGGGATTAGAGGTATGAACTACAATTTATGTTGAGAAAAGTTATCAGAAAAGTAAAAGCCCTGCAGGCATCATTTGAAAGTCCTGTCACCATATGACCAGTTAAACCATGTAAATCAAATACTTGTTCATGTATATGTGTAGATAATTAATAATGCCCTTACCTGCCTTTGACTGAGAAGTGCAAAGGATTTTCTTTCAACTCTGCCAAACTGATAGATTATTCTCTAGTTATTTGGCTTTCAGAAATGTTATAGCATTCAAATTAATGACACCAAGTTTAGATTCTTTGTCACTGAAACTCTCTTAACACTTATGGTAATTCTTCAAATATTCATATGCTAAATTTTTAGTTATGGAAAAATTTGTTCTAGAAAGTCTTTATTTTTGCATATCAGAATATGAAACAGTGTTTATTTCTTTGTTTTTCACTCTTAAAAACATCAGTCTACGGTAAACTAAAAGAGCATTCCATGATCTTTAGCTACAATTTTACATTGTGCATAGTACACATACTTGGGGCAGTTTTCAATAACTCTTTTAATATTTAATTTCATACTCAATCTACCTCAATGTAAGTAAATGTTAAGTAGATAAGTGGTTCCAGTTCTTTGACTTCCAATTTCATTTTCAAGGTAGAAACATTAAAATTGGCTTGGAGTATGAAGTAATTTTTGCAACAATATAGACATTGCAATTTTTACTTCCTCACTACAGTCACTCAAATTTTGTGCTCTTGTGTAAGTAAACTGCCAATTTTACCTGGGGCTACCTTTTATGCTCTCTTCATAATGCCAACAGAGGTAAACACAGCAGTTCAGCCATATAGTGTGGTAAATAAGTTGTATTAATTTAATAGCTGTACTTCCAAATAAAGTCAGATTAATAGATACAATTCCAGGGTCTGATATGGCCACATTCTGTCAATTACGTCAAACACAGTATTCACCTTTTAATGTTGATAAAATTAAGATCAATTCATATTCTTCTTAATTGTTGAAGATATTATTTGAGACTATGAAAATCACCAGATCAACTGTTGTGCCTTAGCTAATTGCTTCCTGATTTATATCCCTAGAATTAAGCAGCATATTTTATGTTAAAAGTCCATGGCATATTCTTGACTTAGTTTGGAACAAGTCCAAGTGAGTCACCATTTTGGACTGGCTATAATAGTTACATAGTAGTATTAATAATAAGATTCTATTTTATGGTTTTCCATACTGTTGGTCAACTGATTTGAATTGAAATTTTTTTGATTCTGTGTGCTTGTTTGTGTACAGTAGTTAATAATTATTTGTATTAATGACAGAATACAGTGTGATTTAGCCAACTCAATTGGAAGGGCTCAGTAATCCTGAGTTTAACTTAATTTGAAATGTGTGTGTGTGTGTGTGTGTGTGTGTGTGTGTGTTTCAGTGTGGGTGTAGGTGTGTTTCTGTCTATATGTCTGTTTAATTGACTACCTCTCTGAATGCATACCCACATATGTGGATGTGCATGTGTGTTACAAATATAACACGTAAATAATTCCTGTATGTTAAACCAAAATGAGCCATTTGTCATAGGGAGACACAATGGCAAAAGTAATCTCCCTCTAAATTTATGACGTATAGACCACAGAACATCCTAATCATATTAGACAACACCCCAGATACCTGTGGCTCTACTATTTAATTGAATGATTTGAATCTTACTAAATCACTTCCATGTCTTATTTTATCGGTATTTACCATGTCCCTGTAGTCTTTGGGAAATTATCCATATTTAAATATTTTCAACTTTCTTTAACTTAATCTTCCTGAGTGCTTCCTGCATTGCTTATCTCATTTTTGTTCATATTCTGCATGTTCCTAGGAATGAAGGCCTGCATCTATGAATGTATATTGCATTCCTCAAAGAATAAATACTGCCTCAATCCTGTACTTCATTGAAATTGTAAATCAGCCAATTAAGAGCTAATATTAGCAAAACTGAAGTTCAGTTTGGAGTCTTTCCAGAAATCACACCAATTTCAATAAGTTGATGAATATCCCTATGAATGCTATGCGATCCTAATAAGAATGCCTGTGTATTTTCAGCAAGTTCCCTCGGTACTTGTCAGTAGTCAGTGTCTCCGTTATATACTCCAATCATGTGTAAAGACATGTGAATGCGATTACAAAGTATAGAGTAAAAATGTTAAGTACTAGAGATTATATTTCTTTCTCCAATATGATTGTCCTGCCTAGGTTATTGCATTTAAAATAGTTTTTGCATCTTGCTAGATTTGATAATTCTATCAACTTCTTTAAACTGCAACAATTAAATAATAAAACAGTTACATTTGCTGTTCTAAGATGATGAAAGCCAAATTCTCATGAAAATAACATAATTTTGTGTGTTTTGATATATGTGTGCATGTGTACACAGCTGGTAGTCTACCATTATATTGTGGTCTTAATTAAATAATGTAGTCTTAATGATGTTGTATTTTAAGGATTTAAAATGTATAGACAGTATTCTCTAGGAGTACTGGCTTCTTTAGTGTTTAATTTGATACAAATAATTAAAAAAACTAAAGTGGTTTATAGAGAAATAGAGAAAGATAAAGTTCATTTAAAAACTGTTTTAGATCGAGGGACTATTATTAAGGATGAAATAATATTGATTTGCATATTTGATTTAGCTGAAATATTACTAAACTGAATTTGTAAAACCTTCTGTTTACACAAAGAAAAAAAGGATATTATATAAATAATTTTAATTGCTTTCTCAAATATTTTTTATAATTTTTAAGCCTCCCACTGTCAGCACTTTATTTTAAGCAAGAAAAGAAACAAATATTTATTACATAAATATTTAATTGGTGCTTATCCCATTGATCACAGAGTTTGAGTCAGTCCCTTTTCATTGCTGCTAGTGATCTTTCAAAAATTTCTGATTGCTTCACTTCCTTTTGAAAATTATTATTCATTTGTGCACCCATCCACTTATCCACTCATCCATCTAGCTAGTCTGTGGGGACTATCACCTGAGGCTCTTAAAAACAACTCAAAACGAGTCTAACTAGACTCGAGTGAGTGGACTTGAACCCAGGATATCTTGGTGCAAATGTTTGACCATATAGGCCTTAACATATATGACAGAATGCATTAAATCAGGTGAGGGGAACCATGGGGGTGTACAGATGGGGGAGGGTTATTGATTAAAATCTATTATATGAAATGTGTAAAAACTCAATAAAATATGGATAAGAAGAAATGAATAGCAAACAAACAAACCAGGCATAAAGAACTCCGTCTTACCATCTAAGTCCTCCATTGCTTCTCAGATTCCAAGAACTGTGATGAATGACTAGAATACAAATATCAGTAAGGTATGACCTCAGCCTGGTGCCTCTGCAGAATATATTTACATGGATCAGAGTCTCTAAGCTTCTTCCCAACTCTCTTCCCACCTCTCTTTCCTTCTGCAAGGAGGCGTTGTCCTTGAAGCTAGCATCAGACCCACCCTCTTTGCTTGTGCTTGCTCTGGACACCTGTCATTCACTTGAATCATAAGGCATTTATCTTTGTCTCATCAGCCTACTAGTTATGAAGGATTTATTCATTTTTATTACACTTAGTATCTGATATTGCTCATAGTTGATGCAAGATATTTTAAATACTATATATTTTAATTACTATAATATTAAATATTATGTTTAAAATATAATATTTTAATCTTTAA
>NW_008333889.1:2970270-2973409 GCF_000622305.1 Nannospalax galili
TGAATGACCATGAGCTTCATTTTGTTAACATTTTAATTGAATTGTTTTGAGTTTCATACAATATATTATCACATCTAGACCCCTTCCTCCTCTACTCTTTGACTAATTTCATTTACTCTACAGATGTACAGTTGGAGATTTTTTGTGATTATCTTCATTGGTTTTTATTTTAGAATCTTAATTGGAGTGTGTTTCTTGCATTTTGCTTATTCCAACAGATTTAATGTTTTCTAAATCATAGGTCCAGGGTCAAACTGAGCCCTCTGGCTTGCTAAGAGAGATTTCAGGTACACATTCACTCACTTCACATATAGTTAATTGGCATCTATTTTGCACAAAGTGCTTGTTGGCAGTTAAACATGGGCTACAGGTTTTGAAGATAGTGTTGGGATAGAGTGCCTCATACTAACCCTTACATCATCAGAAACTACCCACTGATTATAGTAAAATGCTACAAAACTGAAGTTAAATCTTGGATTTTATTGAATTATGTAGAAGACCTTCATGGGAGGGGAAAGAGTTCATTTCTGTATCACCATTAGGTTTCTACATCATCCATCATTTAAAATGGGTATTATATATTTTAATCTTCCATTTTCCTCCAGAGTAAATCATTAAACATTCAGCCTAGAACCCACTCAAAAGAAAAGATTAATGATTTCAAACTTTAAACAAATCAAGAGCATTTTACTAAGTCAGACAGACAGTAATTCAGTCAAGAGTCATTCGTTTATTGTTTGATTTTTGAAAAGATCTCATAATGCAGTCCAGTCTACAATAGAGCTCGAAAGTCCCTCCACCTCACCTTCTCGAGTACTAGGACTTACAGATGTGGTATATTCTACCCAGTTGAATAACGACTTTGTAACATAGGTTATGTGCTTGCATATTTTTTAACAGTGAAAATATTATACAGATCCACAAGGTTTTGCTTAATTTGCCTATACAAGTAAATATTTTGAGGCAGAGGAAAAATTCTGATCTTTCTTGTTGAAGAGTTGGTACTCATTTTTTGTGTATTTTGAAATTTTTATATGTGCATTTAATTTACTGATCAACTCTACCTCCCTATTCTTCCCTTCCAATTCCTCACCTCTCCACTCTCACTTTTTCTTCCCAATTTCCCACTGTTTTTGCTTACCCCCAGAACCTATTAGAAAGGCCCTATAGGCAAAAAACATTGCATACTTAAGTAATAGGATACATAGTGTATTAGTCACTTTTCTGTTGCTGTGATAGAAACACTGATCCAAGCAATTTATAGAAGTAAGAGTTTATTTGAGTTTATGATTCCAGGGGAATTACAGTCTGTCATGGCAGGGAGGTATGGTGGCTGCAGGTGGTTGGAGCAGGAGAAGCAGAATCTAAGCTCTCACATCACACAGGCACAGCAAGCAAGAGAGAAACTGGATATCTAGCAAGGCTTAAGAACTCTCTAAGCCCACCTCCAGTGATGTGCTTCCTCCAGGATAGCCACACCTTCTAAAATCTCCCAAAACAGTGCTATCATGTGGGGACAAAATGTCTAAATACTTGGAGCCTATGGGGGACATTTTCATTTAAACCATCACACATAGTAATCAAACTGCTACAGTCCTGGAAGCTTTGTCCCTACTGGCTAGCTGTCATAGTGTTGAAAGGTGCTATATATGCCACCAGGAGAGAACAGTGACCAACAGAATTACTCAGGTATGAATGCTGACAGCGGCAATAAAGACTGGCCTTGTAGGACATACATGATGGTACAATAGTGGTACTAAAGTTATGGATGTAACCAATCACTTTCTGGTTGAATTTAAGGCCTGATCAATAAGCAGAAGTCATGCTTGATACTACTAACTGGGCCAAGAACACATGGCTAGGCAGGCCCTCCAGGAGAATTTAATATTATTATGCTGCTAAATAGACATCGAATTAAACTACTCTTTAATTCCTTAACTTTATGCCCATTTATTAGTGTGCCAAGAAAAATTTTCATAGTAACATTAAAGTAAATAGTAGTTTAAATATTTAGAAAGTAAATTCCCAAATGTTTCAAAAATATATAAAAATAATGACATTTTTCTCTAAGTTCAGTCTTCTGGTGATCAAAGTTTTGCTCCCATTCACAAAAGGAAATTCTGTAACCCTTTTCATTAGTCAATTAAAAACACACATTCTTTTTTAATTTCTTGATGCTTTCTTAATCGCTTCCTTAATGAGAAGACATAGGTTATACCTATAAAGTGCATCACATGCTCAAAAATTTATTGTGAAAGTCCTTATTTGGTTATTGAGATAACATATAAGCAAAAATACAGTCACTTAAACGTAAAAATGATTAAAATGTTATTATTCATTTACTTATTTGAAAATAAGCAGTTATAACTTTGTCATGTTTGTCTATTTTTAGAAGAAATTATCTATGTGTCTTTTAGTAATTAAATTGGAGCTACTAAGATTGATTTATTCCAAACTATTTGACAACTTAGAAAACATGAGAACCAATATGCCATGTTAATAGATATCATGTGTAAGTCATTAAATGTGTCATTCATAAGTTTGAATCCCAAGTCTGATTTGTGTAAGACACTTTTTAGTTGCTGGAATTTATCAGGAATTGAAGCAGATAAAAATCTCTCTTCAAGGAGATCACATTGTCTAAGGGGAAAATAAATGATGAACAAAATATCAAAGTGTACAGTATATTAGTGATAAATGTTCTGAAGCTAAACAAGTAAATGGTGATTTAACTAACTTAGAGATGGATCATCTAAATACCATATGAAGTAAATAGCAGAAGTTAGTGAATACAGAAAAACGTTTTTGGTCATTCTTTGAAACACTGCCCTCATTTGAAAAAATTAACCAGAATATAATTCCTCTATTTTTGAGCTCCATTTTCTGTAGGAAAATTTTTCAGTGATTATTTTAATGTAATAAAAAGTTAAGGCAACAAGCAAGGTTGAAAATGATAAAATAGTTCTTAAAACATGTAATTTATAGAACTGTGCATATGTCAGGAGAATTCAAATGTAATGTAAATGGTATTTATCCAAGACTCTAAACATAATGTAATGATAAGGAGGAAGAAATTTAAGTATCCTGATTTGAGAAATTCATACAGAATACATGCAAGAATTATTACACTGACCCCCAT
>NW_008333889.1:2973808-3028758 GCF_000622305.1 Nannospalax galili
ACAGAGTATATGGGCCCCACTGCAGTGGTGTGGGGAGCTATGGGAGGGTGCCATTTGGGATGTGGGTATATATATATATATATATGAATAAGATGTCTTCATTGTGGATGTTATTCAGAGCTCTATTTTCTATTTGTTGTTGAGTCCTTTTCATCGGTTTGTTCAGGAACACCTCCTGTGGTTTTCAGGCAGACAAGAACTGTTTGCTGACTTCAGGGCAAACCTCACTCTTGGGAACCACTGACAGGGAGAGGCAACATAGTGGCAAACAGTGAGAGCAGAAATCTGTTGACAAGAGAAACTAGTAGTCTCCTGGTGAACTTATCATGTATAACTATGCACAAGAGTCCATTTAAAATGAACCTCAAAAGTGATGTAGACTAACATAAAGAAGCAAGATTGTTCCTATTCTTCAGATTTACTTCCATATTCTAAAATATTTGGAATTTTATTCAAGATGAAATTAAACTTCAACGATTCCTGAAGTTAACAAATTACAAATGCTTCCTACTTTGTCTTTTCTACCACCAAACCTACATTTTAATGGTTGTACTTTCCTGAGAGACTCCTGAGACTAGACAGAAAATGTGAGCCTTGCACAGAATTCTTAGAATCAATACAAAGGAGTGTTAAACCAAAAATAATATGTGCTCAATCTTAGAACACAAAGAAGGCTAGATAGAGTCGGCATCATCAGGTGTCTACTGTTCTTATTTCCAGTTGAGACTGAAAATAACAATGTTCTGAATTGAACATAGTTCAATACAGAGGAACTAGAAACTAGTTCATAAACCAGGCTATCTGTAATCAGAATGAAGTGGGACATCATATAAAAACACAGGGGTAACAGGTAAGATTTCTATATCCAAAATAATTTTCTTTCTTGGAACACTTTTAATATTAATTTGTACTTGACTTGCTGCAGGGTCTATTTAGAGAACACTATTGATTCTACAAAAAGCATTATGTTTTCCAGGATGGTTTGTTTTGTTTTCTGTTCGTGTTTTTTGTTTCGTTTCGGTTTCGTGTTTTCCTTCATCAACTTTTGGATTTGGTGGCATGAAAATAAGTAATGTCAGTGAAGAAGCTAAATATGCCCCCTTTCAACACTTATGTATTTGCTAATTTCCATTTATGTTGAGGTAAATATAACTGATGAAGAGTCAAATAACTTTTGCATTGGAAAATTCATTCACTTTGCTTACCTACTTATAATTACCTACTTTTGTCAGTTGATAATCCAAGTATGGGATATTAAGAGATATTTAAGGAAAGTCTGTGTACAACAGGACATATTTTTTTTACACTTTAGTCCATTTATTTATTTGTGTGTGGGGCATGTGTGTTAGAGGACTTCCAGGACTCGGTTCTCCTCTTTCACCCTGTATGTAGGTCTTAGGGATCAAACTCTGTCAGACTTATGAACAAGAGCCTTTACCTTCTGAGTCATCTTCTCAGTTCAAAGACCTATAGTTTTAAAAGTGATGTACAAATGTCTTCATTAGCAATAATACAATAATGAATAAAATCTTTGAAGACATGAACAATTCCTATAAAATATTAAGAACAGAATTAGCTAAGTACAAGTTCTTCTTGCTTAAGATTACATTAGCATCCTTAACAGACAGGTGAGGTCATTTGATTGAGTTTTGAAAGTTGAATATGAGCGACAGTATCTTTATAATTAAATGCTATATTTTATTTATTAAAATTTATTTCTTTTAAAAAGTTGTTTTTATTGAATTTTTGTGCATTTTTACAGAACATCTCAAAAATATTAATAATCTTCTATCCCCCTACCCCCGGCACCCTCCATAACCCCCTCCCACTGAAGCACATGCACTCGGTAATCCCTGTTATGGTTGTGAGGTACTTCTGAGAGGAATCTCCCCTCCAAACAGATAGGAGTATTATCTTCTAAAAAGGATTCACTGAGATGTTTACCTGTAACTCAGCTAATACCTTGTGGGCAAAATAATCTAAGTTCTAAACAGATTATATATTATTTTCAGTGTTTCACTTGTGTATGTGATATGTGTATATGCATGTTTCCATATGGTAGACCTACATGTGTGTGCAGTTGCATGTGGATTTGTGCTCATATGTATGTGTAGGTCTAAAGTTGATATGAGATGACTTCTTCAATCAGTCTATCACTGAGCCTGAAGTTCTTATAATCTGACTAGCGTAGCATGTCAGTCTGCCAAGGGATCCACTGTCTCTGCCTGCTTATTACTGGAATTACTGGTGGCTTCCATGTTTGCTGAATTTTATGGAGGTTCTGAGGATACAAACTTCATTCCTCACACTTTTGTGGCAAGCATATGACCCACTGAAACATTTCCCCAATTCCCGCGTGTGTTCTTAGAGGAGACATTGAAATCACATAATGTGGCATACGTATGATAAAGGTATAGATTCAAGTAAACCTAATATGCTATATTACAATGGCAGTACTCCCATAAAAATTAATTTTACAACTATAGAACATATTCAGTAATATGAGCTTAGAAAGAATGTGGAAAATGTATCACAGGTGGAGAATGGGGGTGAATAGTGCTAATAGGTTTAATAGCAATTGACACTATATAACACTATTGACATTGTAATGACTTTGACAACTTTTCTCATCCCATTTGTATTCATATGGAGAATTTATATGTAATTTGTTATACATGTTATTTATAACTTGGTAAAATAAAACCTTATTACACACCATACAGTTTCATCATACAGAAAATGTAGGTAAGTTCTATCTCATTTTAACACAAGCTCCCTTACACATAAGCTAGCCTTCTGTTACTAGCAAAACACCTAATACAAGGAACTTAAGGAAGAAGATTTAATTTGGATCATGGTTTCATTGACTATGGAGCATGGGCACTGAATGCCAGTGTTTCTGGGCTATAGTGAGACAGAGCAAGGCTTCTTAGCTCAGGCGCTGAGGAAGTAAAAAGAGGAGGGAGCTTGGGTCCCTATACGTGCTTCAAGGGCATGCCCACAATGTGTTGTTTTCTACAAAAACTGGCATGTCCTAAACAATACACCACCTCCCATTAGCTATGCAAGCCTTACACTGTGGTCATTGGGGAGGAGAGTATGGTACTCCAGATCTAGCCTATGACAGCAAGCATACTTTTGGGATTATTAGGAGACAAGGTAAAAATTAGTAAGTACTTTGTTTTCTTTTAAGTAGTTAAATTTTATTAAGTAATCCATGATCATACCACTTTATTTGAACTCTACACTTAGCTTTTCTTCTATGTTGAGATATGCAGAAAAACTAGTTCACACACATGGAGGTATGTGTGTCTGTGTCAGCACATACTTAAATATATGTATCCACATATACATCCATTATGGGGTCCGAAGCTCCTTGTGTATTTTGTTCACTCAACAGCATCAAATCATATGATGCTCCCATTACTGTATGTCATCATGGGTATGAATTTTGACCAGATGTTAGAATATATGACTACTAAAATTGCTGTGTGGGCTCTGTGATATCTCATGCTTTAGAAAGTCTCCAATAGCTTAGATAATTACTATTTTCTAACTACAAAAGGTTTGGAACTAAGATAATTTATAGTGTTTACCTCCTCCTAATAAAAGAAGCTATTTAAACATATTAATGTTCATAATGTGCTGAAAGGAAAACAAGGCAATTCTGAATGAGTACAAGCAGAAAGGGAACCTTTGAAACCTGCATCGTATTGACTGAATGGATTCATTAAAAGGAAAGGTAATCTTGTCAAGGAAGAAAGTTAGAGCAAAACAACCAGAGAGGAGAGCCTGTCTAGTGAATCAGGCACTCGAGGGGACTGATAGAATGTCACTCAGAATAAATTCCAGCAATACAACTATGTTCTTCATGAGACAGCAAGTCTGTCTCACTTTTGCCTTGGCCACTGGCACTGGTCCATTGCAAAGTTTGATGTAACTACTGGTGGGATGATTGTGTTCTTTAAGATGATAAGGATATGATGGCAGCATTTAAAGAACTATCTTGAAGTTTCTCTGGGAATTTAGGAGCACATATTCAAATTCCCTGGAAACACACAATGCATCCACAACACAGCCATATAACTCAACATGTCTACCTAGATAAGGATATATATTTGATTTATGAAAGGATAAGAAAATGTAGTAAAGGAAAGAGAGTTATATTCTTTATGCTCTTCTGGTAATGGAGATCATTAACTTAGAGACACACAAGTAAAGAATTAAACAGTGATGCCACAGTGGATGCTCTTTCTGAAGTGAAATGCAGCAAGACTTTCACAAAGTCCTTGTATTTTTCCTGATTTTAGTGAAAATGCTTTTATTTTTGGTGTTAAAAGCCTTCACTAAATCACCAAGGCAACTGAGCATGGGGTATACACCTCTAATTTAGCACTTAGGAGGCAGAAGCAAAGGCAAGCAGATCTGTGTGAGTTCCAAGCCAGCTTGGTCTTTACAGTGAGTTCTAAGCAAGCCAAGGCTATATAATCAGTCCCTGTCTCAATAAATAAATAAATAAATAAATAAACAACAAATGAAACCCAAACCCAGCAAACAAAAGGAAGGAACAAAGGAGGGAAGAAAATTAGACATTATTAAAACTACCAAGGCATCAGTATTTCAACTTTGAGAACCGATAAATCTTTCAGTTCGTTAGAGATGAACAATGCACTCTAAGTGTCCTAAATAAAAGACAGTTTTCCTGTGCCTTCACTCACCCAGTAGTCTAACAAAATTCATAGAAATACACTCTATAAATTTTCATCTAGATGATGTTTAAGTCATTGGAACCTTGGCTTCATATTTGCAATGTAGGTAACGAGAAGGTTATGGACAGGGAACAAAAGATGATTAGTTTTAGTGTCAAAAATGTTTTGCTTGTCTTCTTGAATTAAGATTAGGAGGGTGAAGTTTGGGAGCCTATGCTACCAGCACAGGAAACCCAGACAGGAACATTACATAGATTTTCAAATGAGTCTAGACTACAGTGTGAAACCCTGCCTTAAATGATACTAATGATAAGAATAATATGAAAATTGAGGAAGGGATAGGACTGTAGCTCTGTGGTAGACTTGGACATCTAGCTAGCCAGATGCAAGGCCCTGAGTTCAATTCTTCAAACCAGAAGAAAATAATATATATAAAGAAAACAGAAATTTGGAAAAATAGTGTTTGGATAAGATTATGCTTGATAATCAGCTACTGGCTTACAAAATCCTCAAAAAAATAAAATAAAATTTTGCTCCATGTGAGCAAATTGACTGCATTTTGTGTAGAACTATAAAAGTACTATATAGTCAAGTATATAGCTCATATAAAATTATGGACTGTGCTGACTCTTATCCCTTTAATAAAGAATAAAGGATTTTGATTTCAGGCTTTTTCATTTTTTGAATAGTTCACTGTGAAACCTAATGAGAAAGTACTACTTTTCTCCTGTTCATTCCTGAAATTGATGGCATAACTTCTGTCTAAACATCAGTGCTTTTTCTATACTTAGCAGTTCTATCAGAGATAAAATTCAGTCTATACAAAGTATGTAGTTACAATCATACAAGCTTTTTCTTCAAGGTGTTCATTTTCTTCAGTCTGTAACTATATCATGCTATTACTTAGGAAATCTTACCCTTGGAAATAATAAAATACACCACACATAAAGCTGAATTATAAATGACTTGTCTACATATTACACTTCTCTATTAACATAATTTTTCCATATAGAATTGAAGGTGCTGTCATCCTTCTTGAGACTATGTCAAATCAAAAAGATAATAAAACATATGGCAGATGACACAAATACATTTTCTATGTAATATCTTTGTTGTCTAGTATTATCAATAAAATCTTAAGTTACTCTTAAGTTATTTTCTGCAAAAAATAATTACAGTACATAATTACCTTTTGCATAACAAAAGTTATACTGTGTATAATATTTTGTCTATTTCTTTAGTAACATATTAGGAGAATTTTTCATATCTTTAAATCTTTTGTAAGAGGCATTTAAGTCTTTTACATTTTTGACATCTGCTTAAGAAATTACTAAATCAATTTAAAAAAAGGATTTTTAAATTATTTTATTATTTTTAGTTAATATGTATGAGTGTATTGCCTGCATGTGTGTAAGTGCACTCATGTTGTGCAGTGTCCCCAGAGGTCAGAACAAGACATCAGATCCCCTGGAACTGGAATTATGGACAGTTGTTATCCACCATGTGGGTGCTGGAAATCAAACCTAGGTCCTCTTCAGGAACGGTTGGTGTTCTTAATCACTGAGTCAATAATTTCAATAATTAATTATTGTTAAAATGTGAATGCTGTTGAGGTTAGTTTATGTAAAACAAATTTTAATGACAATAATATTTCCACAAAACTCTAAGTTCTTCATATGTCTACAAAGTCATTTACTGTGTCATTTTGGATTTGAAGAGATTTCCAACTGTTTTTCTCTGTAAGAGATTTTCTATATACTGTGACCTTGATTTATCTATGTGTAGTCAATATTTATATATAAGTGGATATTTTTTCACAAAATATTCAATATCATATTCATAGCTTTTCAGTTCTAAAATTCTCACTTGCATTTGAAATACCAGTACTCATTTCAGAAAGCATTAAATATGATCTGTGAAGAGTTATATTTGAAAAGCTATTAATAGCCATTTTTATTGTTGTTATCTTATTTTGTCATAATATTTAGGAATCTGTGCTGTCATCAGAAGCCACTGAAGGTCCCAGGTTATCAGTGTCCTATTCATCATTCACATTCTTCCAAACTACAGAACCTACTGACTTCAGAATAATCCAGTGCCTTATGAATGACAAGACACACAAACAAATGAATCAGCAAAGACAGTAACAGTGACACTGTACAACAGAAAGGCCATTCCCATTGGGTATATTTCATTATTATTAATAATTATATCATTAAGGCAGTTTTGGGAAATGTGTGTGTGTGTGTGTGTGTGTGTGTGTGCATGTGTGTGTGTGTGTCCATCAGGATCTTTTGTGCAACAGATATTTCTCAAAGTTATCTGAAATTCAAACATGTTTTGTAAAAAGTTCTCTAAGTGTATTTGCTTATAAATTCATGTTTTCACATAGTGGATGCACTTACTTATTTCAGTTTATTGGAAAATTCAGAAGAGATGTATAAGCAAAAATGATAGGTCAAGCTGTTGTAATGAGCATTTCCCAAAGCTATGACATATCATAAGAGCATCACAATCAGTATCAATGACAAATTTGCATTTTATTGGCATAAAGTAGGTATGTGCCTATAAATCTCCAGGATGTCAATTCTATCTAATGCTGCTTAAATCCTTGCAATCGCAGCTCCCCCACCTGAAGGCAAAGCATGAAAGGAGCTCTGGACAACAGAGTGGGAGCGTTTCCTGTCTCTGCCCAATATCACATATATTTCCCCCCAGTTGAATTAGGTGGAACAATACAAATTCCAAAGTCTAGTCTCATTATGCGGAGAGAACAGAAGTCAAATCGCTTCTAAAAGTTTTCCAGCCTATACACATAAATGATATATGGATGGGAGACTTTAAAATGACTAATAAAAGGCAATTTAAAATTTCCTTGAAAGGCACTTACAAATGTTTATGCACATATTACTTTATTGCACCAAATAACATTCTTTTTACTATTTTTCAAAGCAGTATTGTCAGCTGACAAGGAAGCTAATGGTCATGAAACCTAAATAAAGTTGACCAGTTTAATCTTAAATGATTTACATTACCTGTTCTTTTTCTGTGTTACCCTTACAGAAGAAAGATACAACAATGCTTCAGAAATTGTAACTAATCTGTCAGTTACGTTATTACATTTGGATGAAAGACTTCTATAGCAACATGTCAATAACTCAAATGTGTCAGTGGCAGTTTCAAATCCATATTATTTACATTATTTTTAGAATTTCCATGGTGTCTAGAAAGTACTCTGTCTCACTTTCCTGAGTTGTCTATGTATTAGCATCATTATATTGCAGTCCTGAGAAAGAGTTAACCTTGAAGAAAAATCATACTAAATATTTCTCATATAAAATTTACATGGGTGAAGATCTGCCTGTCTTTCAATAACTATTAAAAATTTCCAGCTGCTTATTGCAGTTTTGCCGTATTTTCAGTTACAAATGAGTTCTTCTCTTAAACAGGCATGTAAAGTGCAAGATATGAATAAGTTGCTTCTGAGAAAAGTAATATTATAACTATGAATTTATCCTCTTCTGTTTTTAGAAATATTTCCAGGACATGAGATTTTATAAACACACACACACACACACACACACACACACACACACACACACACACACGTAAAGAGAGAGTATTTTGAAAAAAAAAACAAATTATTTTTGCTTACTAAATATTTGCTACATTGGCATGTTTTGAACTGTTAGCAACTAATTTTGAAAATTATGTTGAGACAGAAATCACATCTAAAGATGTATACAGCTTAGTCCAGTAAAGGACGACATTTTTGTGAACTTTTTTGCATGAAGTTATATTGTAGTAAAACTACCCATAATGACAATGTCTTACATGGTTACGAAAAGACATTTGTCTAATTATTGTACTCAGTTAAGCAGTTACTTTAAAATCTTATGGGTTGGAGCTGGAGAGATAGCTCAGCAGTGACAACTACACCTTGCTCTTCCAGAGGAACTGAGTTCAGTCACCAGCACCTACAATGGCGTCTCATAGATGCCTGTAACTCCAGGTCCAAAGGACCCAGGGCCCTCCTCTGGTCTCTGCAGCAGCATACATACATGGCATATACACTCACATATACATAAATAAAAGCTAAAAAAATGATTTATAAAAATGCAGGTTGTCATGTACCATCAGGAAAAATACAATAGCCTATAAGAAAATTGTTTTTTCTAATTATCAAAAAATATTCTATGATGAAAAAAACTGCCACTTTAACTTAATTGTGTTTAATTGATGAAAACCTGCAAATTACGGAGAAAACATATTCGAATGGTTTTTACTGGCTTTCAGTATCAGGCTTACATGTTTACTGTATTCTGTCATTCTTAAATACTTATGACACCCTTCCTCTGGAACATGCTATTTTCTCTGAAAGGATATGGTCAAATTGGAACAATAACAAGCTAAGATATGAGCCAATGGAATTGTTTTAGCCGAACTTGTATAAGGTATACAGAGTGATACATAAGCTGGACAATTGAGACATAAAGTTTTGCTGGGGACACCCCAATTCTGAGATTAAATTTAGAGGATATATGGTTGTTTTCAAGGCAAAGAATTTGGTTGAGGGTTTCTCATGCGAAAAGTCATGTAAATATGACAGTACATGGTCACTGTAATATTTTGCCAAATATATGGGCTTATCCTTCTTAAACATGAACTTAAGGCTTAGAAAGCTAAGTATCTAGGTGTCAGGTTTACATATAAATGTGTGCCTGTCTGACTCCACAATCACTGCCTCAGTGCCATTCACACTGCATACACATTTGGGCTTGAGACCAGGGAGATAAGAAAGTACTGCTATGTACAAAATCAGTGCAATGTAAAATTCTGTAACATCTAGGAAAACTCCTAATAACACACTGCTTGATGATTAAGTAAAATGTATTTCAGAAAACTTGGCCTGGGAAGAGGGAATTAAGTTTTAATAAACTTATTATGAACCTTTCTTGCTATGGATCCTTAGCCCACTGCACTTCTGCTTGGTTGACTTCTCTAGGTATATATTCCATTCATTCATGAAAAAATAACCTTAATATGCTGAGATAAATGCTCTGACTACACACCATAATTTGCTTTTAAATTAAATATCTATCTTCTATTTCTCTGTTCCTTCTGAGAAGGATCAGTGGGAACTGTCAGCATTATTACTTTTAACTTTAGGAAGACTGAATTAACTGTTAGGGAAGTTGAGTGATTTGTCCAAAAATCACATGGTAGATAGATAGATGACTGAGTCAGAATTTGAATCCCATTTTTAAGTTTTCAATTTCAGCACACAATTGAAGAACACACCTAACACTAAACAAAACATCCAATTCTAATTTCGAAAACACCTTAACTTGAGCAAAATGTTCAGAGACACTGTGAAAATCAAAGACATATATCATTGATGTTACTATATGAGAAAAAAAAAAAAAAAAAAAAAACTTGAGCTATAGATTTGGCCAATACATCACCAAGAAGAGCTGGGCAATTATAAAAAAAAAAAAAAAATTCATTGAGTCATGTGAATGCTTTAAATGGCATAATAAAGACATAAACTTGAAAAATTTGGCTGGTTTTAGTTTTCATGTTGTCGTTTTTGCAATCACTTGAGATGAATTTGATTGAGACTAATGTTTTTCTTGATTCTAGAAATGTAGAATCAGCTAAGGAATTGAAATGAAGAGGCAATAGCAAAAACTAAATATCTTCATTTGGTTCAATATTTTAAAGGGAGTAAATCCTGGTCAAGAAACTCAAGTAAAATTTCATATTTTATATTTATAATCATGTATTAATATTCACATTACTTATTTTATATTCATATCTTACACATATATTTTAAATAAAAATAAGCAAGCACATTATAAGCTTGTGCCCTACCACTAAACTCTGTCCCCAGCCCAATGACCATCTTTTAGAGGCAGAAATAAGGGAATATTAAATGGAGTAATTAAGTATATTTAAGATTTTTTCAATATTTTACTCTCTTAGGAATGGAAGGAAAGCCTAACATTAGTTCCTTGAAACATCCCAAAGAGTTTTACAACGATTGTCAACATGCATTTAAGTGCTAAGCTCAGAGTGTAAGTATGACCACACACACCCTTGGCCCCAAGGAGCCCATATTATAACTGGGGCTCATTTAAAATTCAGGTGAATTTCCAACAGAAAATACACACAATCCTTAGGATCAGAAATACGTTTATGTTTTTCATATGAGTAACTGCCCTGCTGTCTGGAAACCTCTGGTTCCTTGTGGTCATACACCATTCCTGGCTCTAACAATCACTTTGCCCCCTCTTTCAAAATAATCCTCAAGTCTTGAGTGGCAGAGATTTGATAGAGATGTCCTATTTGTGGATAAGAATTTTGTAGTCTTCTATTCTCTGTACCTTTGGCAATTGAAGGTCTCTCAGTTAATCACCTTCTGCTGCATGAGGAAGCTTCTCTGGTGATAACTGAGGGATGCATTAGCAATGGTGACAGCATGCACAAGACCCATGTAAACTCAAGCCACACAAAATCCCAGCATAGAAGTGGGAAACTGAGAAAGAAGGCCCCGCCCAGTTGAGGGACTACTGACAACCAATGACTGCTGGGAGAGAAAGCCAGTGTTCCTCAAGGGTGTGATACTGGATAGGGTAGCCAAGTTCTAGTGGATGGACCCCACACCAAAGGGCATTTGAGACAAACATTTAACTCAATAGACCTTAATATAACAGAGTACATGAAATCAAAAGAAAGGTGCTCACAGGGAAGTACAGATAGGAGAGGAGGTCTACATATGATCAAATATATTCTGTGAAGTTTGCAAAAAATCAATAAAACTGCAAAAAAAAAAAAAGAAAACCTCTCATGTTTTTCTTGAATAGTTTCTAGATTAAAAGTGAAAGGGAGGACACTGGGCATGACTGTCCATCTAAGGTCTTTGAAGAATATGCTAGTTGGGGTTGAGTCACAAAACCAAACAACTGTAAGCCAAATATACTTCATATTTCAATAAAAATGTTTACTATGGCAACTAATATTCCTTATGGGATTGTTCCCTTCAAATCTTTACATAGCTAATTTTGATTAAATGAACAGGGCTTGCTTCTTTTTATCTTTTTTTTAAAGGTCATGCTGGCTTAATTGGGGGCAGAACAGGGATTTTTATGATGGTGAGGAATATAATGTCATGATCATTACAGTATCTACACAAACAGACTTAATTCATTTATAAACTTAAGCTTTGTCAGGAAAATGCTCTGTTAACTGGCTTTTCAAATGCCAGAGAATGGTTCATTAGCTTTAACTGTAATATTATGATGACAATTCATGTAATAGAATAGAGACCCGTATCTCCCTATCTACATTAAAGTAATGCAGTCTCTGATGAATTTTGGATTTCTGACACTTCAGTTATGGAGCTTTGATATAAATTCATGCAGTATATTGAAAAGGGATATTTCCACTGTTCTGGTACATTTAAACTGATGAAGTATAGGGCTGAGCAGTGAGACTTTGATCTAAAAAGATGCTGCATGATATATAATAAGCATTGTGCTAGTTGGCATTTACATGCAGGAGACAGAAAAGAATATGAATTTCCTGATATTGTCATGGGCAAAGTTCTCAGTTCTGAGCTTCTTTGTAACTACTATTTTAAGAGTGTGTTAAGAGCTGGAGGTAGCTATTTTTATTGATTTCTTTAAAAAAAATGTATCTTTCCAGTAAAATAATAACATCCCCACAGATTATAGAATTTTGGGGATTTTAATTTAATGACCATGGAATACCTAGTAAATAACAACAAATAAAACAGAGCAAAACCATGCACTGAGCACCTCATTTCTTACTGGCACTATGCTAAGTACTGGGCATGAAGCAGATAACCTCTTTCTGACCGGTGTTCATTCTGGTAGAGAGCTGAGAGCACACAGCAGAGTATCCCAAGTTCCCTTTTCCAGTTAGGGCAGAGGGCTCTGCAGACTCTGAGATAGCTAATGCTTTGGCCAGAAGAGATGAAGAGTGGTGAAGTTGATCAGATAAACAACACATGCACAACTCAAAAGATCATTAGACTCTAACAGGGTAATAGAGATCAAAGAAACTCAGGCAAACTCAGGACACTGGGCAAAGATACAGAAACACCAAAAGAAATGCTTGGGACAAGAAAGGTGTTAAGTGATTGAGAACACATTCTGCAGCCTTCAACCCTGAAAGGAAAGGCAAATTTACATGAAAAAGGACTTGAGTTGTCCTGTAACCATTTTAAATTGCAGCTAAAAATCATTAAAAAATCATTAAAGCCTCATAATTAACACCAAAATTTACATTAATATCTATAGTTTGTTGGCAATTTGAAAATAAAACTAAAATAATTTAAGATACAGAGAGAGACCTATACTATACAGTAATTCAGTGAGAGTACCAAACTGGATCGCAGACTTCAGCTAAATAAAAATAATTACAAAATGATTACTTTAAGTATAATATTAATTAACTAGTTACAAATATGTATCTTATTTTTTCCATTTCAAATTTTGTTCAACATTTGTTACTTGAAAATCTATGAAGTGAAGATTGTGCTATTTAGAAAAATGTGTTAAAATTATATGTTCATGTATGTGTCAAAATTTACATTTAATAAAAACATAATAATGGAAATCTAAGCTAACATAGGCAAACACTTAAACTTTTTAAGGAAAAGGAATTTTAGGTAAGCATTACAATCACATTCAACTGGCATTTTTCAAAAAAAAAATTATACTAATTATAAAACCCAACACTTAAAAGATAAGTGAGAATAAAATTGGCAACTTCAATTGTTTATGTTCTTGGGTTTATTAAATAGCCAGGAAATGTACACTTAGAGAATATATAATAACTATCTCTTTCTCTTATGATTTCAATATTTATAATGGAGTCAAACTTAATTCATTTAATCTGTATAAAACTACCTTATTTATTCAGTAACTGGAGACAGTTTCAGCAAATTTCCCTGGCCATTTTTCTGTTCTCAAATTTCATATTTATACTGAACAAAGGAGAAAAAAAAATAAATAAAAAGTCAGATACACAGTTTTGATGACACAGCAACATTTAAATTTCATCTAGGTGTGCAATCCAGTTTACTCCTGAATCCATGCTCTCAAATTATGACAGTTTAAAAAATTTCCAGTGAAAGATTTATATTCACTTCCGCTTTTTACTTATGTGTGAAAGTGATTTTTGAACATCTAAGATTTTGGAAAGTCCTTCCTGCAATAGCACAGGTATTCTGGAAGAACAATTAACTTCATTATTACTCTCAAGCATGAAGAGCAATTTCAAGCTAAGTCAATTCTAAGGAGGAGGTAAAGAGCTTTTCAGATTTGCATGTGAATCACTCCTTATAAAAGAGTTTCCTGCCTTGTGTGTGAGATGATGAATGTACACTGCTTATTCTAGATCGCCCTGTGACAGTTAACACATTAGAGAAAAGAGCAGGGCCTGAGTCCAAGTGTTGCTGTCCAACCTACAGTAAGGGCAGGCCGTGATATTTTTCTATCTTCTTTAAAGAATAATAATAATAAAAAGAAATAAATCAGTGCTAAATTTAGAAACCTAGTCCTAGGTCAAAGGAATGCAACACTGAATGAGAAGAGAACAATGCCAAAATAGAAATAATCACTATTAAAAACCAAATTCTGTCTTGGAATTGATTTTGAATTAGACTCTGAAGGAATCATGAAGCACTAGCAACTAGGATGAAATTTCTGATAGGATTCAGGTACACGTCATTGCAAAGCAGCATTTTCAAGAGAACATTCCAGTAAAATAAAAGGATCCCTGAGGGGAAATGAAACTCAGGGCACAAATCTGAAGTAAAACTCTATAAAGGGAATTCAATTCAGAGACTTTTAACTTCAGCCCCCAAAGTCCAGGTTCATAAAGCCTGTGGTTGAAAGGCTGATGGCAGCTATTCCATTTTGGGGACTGAGTCGAGAGCTTTGATCCTGGAATATTAGACAGTGCTAAATTTAACAGTCCTGCTCCTCTATGGAAAGAAAGGAACCTATCAGATATGAAAAGAGTTCATGGCAAGACAGAGGGGAAAATTTCTCCCAAATGTTTTGATTATTTGTGCAAAATGTCTAGCAATGTTCCAAAAGGAACATTGGAATTTGTTGAGATTTGAGCATGAGATTGTCCTTTGAAAAGAAAAAAAAAAAAAAAAAAAAAAAAAAAAGCAAGTCATTCCAAAATTTGTTTAATCTAGATCTATAAGCTATGGTTTTTCTTATTTTTAAAAGTAAGTAAATCTTTGGTTCTAAATTGTTAAAGGGAACTCTTTTTACAAAGAGAACATGAAATAAATTCAAAGAACAACTTTGTTCTTTAATGAAATTACAGTAACCTTACATTTGAATCAAACTGTGCATGAAAAAGGTCTGTATTATTCCTTTTATGGATCAATTTGATTTATGAAGATTCTAGATCTATAAAGAGATAGGGAGGTGGGAATACAGTGTTTAAAGGAAATTTAACTGGATGCCTTACATTCTGGAGAAATTTAAGCACAAGTAGTTTAATCAATAAAAAAAAGAACTTGTTGCTCTTGCTGAGGACACAGGTTCCTTTTCCACCACCCACAAGGCAGCTCATTATCATAACTCTCATTCCAGGGTATCTGATGACCTTTTCTGGCTTGAGAAGACATCAGGTATTCACATGGTGCACCTATATGCATGTAGGAAAACACTGATATACACCAAATAAAAACAAATCATTTTTTAATAAACAGAAACAAAATAAGTTAACCTCAATAAGAATATCATAAAATTATCCTACTTCCCAAAAAAAATTCTGTCATGCAGAATAGTTTGTAACTGAAACAATACCAGTGATTCAGCATTCTCACCAATAGGTATGTAGCCAAAGGAAATGAAATTAGTATGTCAAAGTGACATGCACACTTCATGTTTAATGAAACACTATTTGCAATAGCCAATATATGGACAAAATTTAAGTTTGCACCAGGGGATGAACATATAAAGAATATGTATATACATGTAAAACAGAATATTAATCAAATATACAAGAAAAGAAATCCTGTCATTTGCAAAAATATCAGCGAAATGAAGATATAATAAAGGAAATAAGCTATCCACAGGAAAAAAAATACTTCAAGACTTCATTTATATGGGATCTATATTTATTGAACAAACTGAAGGAAATATTAGAAAGTTGCTAAGCAGAGACAGTAGGGCTGATCTTAGTCAAAAGATAGTAAACCTCAGAAAGAGTAAGTGCAAGATACCTACTGGAGAGCGTAATGGCTACAGTTGATGTCAGCATATTGTTTTTAATAAGTGCTGAGAAGATTTTGAGTGTTTTCACCCCAACAACAATAACTATTGATGCTAGTTCGTTAGTCACTCCAATAACATATGAACATGATTATATTTAAAAAGAAAAATTACATAGAAAATAAAAGTTTTTGAACAGACCACCAGAGTGCTGATTTCTGGCCTCCCTCTGGCAGAGGGCCTGAGAATGCAGAGGAATGTCTGAGAGCACCTGGATCCTGCCTCCACGTGGTAGTAAGTGCACCCGTGTGGTGCAATGTCCTCAGAGGAGAAAAGAGGCTATTGGATCCCCTGGAACTGAAGTTATGGACAGTTGTTAGCTGCCATGTGGGTTCTTGGATTTGAACCTGGGTCTTTTGCAAGAAAAAACAGTGTTCTTTAACCACTGAGCCATCTCTGCAGCCCCCTTTTCTCCTGTTTCTAAACAACATAAATACAATATTCCTGCCTTTATACATTCCAAGATCCCAGATTCTTGAAACTGCTGATAATATAGAACTCAAACTACACTGGGATTTTTTAAATAAATATACCTACAATAAATTTTAATTTATAAATGAGGAACACATAAATTAAAAAGAAGCAGAAATTAGTAGCAATAACTAATACTAAAATCATGACAAAATACTGTAACAAAAGTTATTTCAAATTTAAAAAAAGAAAATAAAAGTTTTAAAAATATTAATGAATTAATTTCTTTGAACTTTAAAGGAGAAAGCAAAGCAAAAGAACAACATATTTTCTGACACAGCAATGACTTCCAAGCCACGCAGAAGTGTCCACTCAATCGGAGCAGCTCATTCTTTCACATCATCATGAAGACTTTTGGAGTGAGGCACAAAGAACTAAAATTATACTATTAGAATCATTGGCATTTCTCTTGCTTTCAGAAAAAAAATGATTCAATGAATCCATCTGGTTTTGAGTTAGCTGCTGAATGTGTCACATATGCTGTGAGATAGAAAGCACACAGCCTTGTCTTCAAGGCGCCTTCACTCCATGGGATAAATGTGGAAACTGATATGATATATGTCCTCTCATAAGCAGATTCATCACTAAGTAACAAAGTTTTATAAAACTTGTTAACTCTAGCTTCATGAGATGTACCACTGGTTGAAATGGAGATTTTTCAGCAACATCATAGGGCATAGTATATTTATTTTACTTCTTAAGAAAAATCTGCAAGAATCCTTTTCCTACCTTACTTATTTACTTTTCACTTCTGGAAAATGCCAGGAGATCCTCAGCTGCACAGTATAAAAGACAGAGCATGGAGTTAGTTTCAAATCTACTCATAAACTATTTCATGCCCCTTGATATGGAGTCTGTCTATGGGATACGTATAAAGCTCTGCTGAATTTAGGAACAGTCACATGATTTACCTTGACCAATAAAAAGAGGTCTGAGATTAATTCTGTCTGGTTGACAAAAGATTTAAGAGGCAGTCTATGTTTAATAAGTACATTCTCTTTCCCATCAATTATAATGTAGACATGACCTAGATAAGGATGGGTTTTTCATCATGAGTCCCAGAATGAAGATGGTGAGAAGCAGAGCTGCAGTGAGCTCTTGAGAGGCTGGTAACACCAGGGAGAAATAAACCTTAGGCAAGAGGCTCTTGTTCTTGTTGCATGTGCCAACATCTGAAGTAACAGAATCATTTACCTACAGCACTGTTAACAGTTCCCAAGCTCTTTTTTTCCTTATTAAAAAAAAAAGCAAAAGAGTATTCAGTGTAAAATAAGAGATATTTGTTACCTTTTCTTATTATAGGGTTTTAGAACAATCTTTCTCATTACATTAATAGCTCAGATTTAAAGATTATATCATGCCATGCCTAGCTTTAATATAACATTCCTTTCTCAACTGTATGATCTTCATGTCTCTTTTGCAAAATGGGCATAATAATGTATACCCTGTCCTCAGGCTGTTTTTGGGTTTAACTCAATGAGCACATTAAATCAGATAGTATCTGGCCACAACAATGCCTACTGATGTTATTATATAACCACTAGAAATACTACTAATATTGCCAGGATTATACCATGTCTTTGGCTTCTTCAGATGATACATTTACTTTATTATTTTACCTTTCTGAAATCAACTCTAATTCATTAGAGCATGCTGTTGACTCAACATTAAAATTATATCCAGAAGTCAAAAAAAGAAGCACATGATATCAACATTTTACTCTAAAGTTTACAATAGTATTCCCATTTATGTCAAGGTTACCTGTCTTTATGATAGCCCATTGTGCCCTTCCTGATGTGAATTGGGCAGCACTCCACTGCTTTCCTCTCTCATCTCTCACTATTGGCCACTTCTTACTCCAGTTCATGTAAAATGCCTTGCTCTTTCTTATGCTTTAAATTTAGAGTATTCACTCTAGCTCTGCTACTACCTAGAATGCTACTCCTCCAATTATCCTTTTTGCTAAGTCCCTCACTTTTTCATTACTTTGTCCAAATGTCACCTTTTGACACACAAATAAAAACATCATTTTAAGTATATTACAATTCATCTTACACACGCCTTGGCATTATCATTTTTGCCTATATTTTTAAATCTTTGCTCCATAGTTATCATCTTCTAACATATGATGTAATGTCCTTCTATTACACAAAAGATCACAAAAAATAATATTTATAAGAGAAAGGTTGTTTGCTCTTTGATTTCAAGCAGTTAGAGCAGGGTCTGTATAAGTCAGGTGTCCAGTGCATGGTGTTGAGTGAGTACACAAACTGAGCACACTACCAACAATGCTTTTTTATAAACAACACCTTTGTTCAGCAGTTAAGTATGTCATCCTAGAAAGTTAATTTCTAAGAAACTGTGTCTGTTTAAAAAAGCTATGAAGTACTGAGAGGGAAACGCAGCCAAGATGATGAGGTATAGAGAGAAGATGAAAGATTTTATATTCATGCGGCTTCCACATTTGGATGAGGAAGGTCAGCTATTTCAGGCTAATAAGGAAATCATGCCCTCAGAAGCCCGGAGACTGTAGAACTGTTTAGATCTGTACTTTAATATTTAATTTCATATATTTTCTGAAGGAAAGTTAAATTCATAAGATGAAAGTAAACTAAATGAAAATATGAAAGTTAACTAATTACCCACAGGTTTTACAGAAAATTTTTAGTACAACAAAGCTGATTGGTACACATTTTGACACTTTGAGATGATTCTAATGAAATATTAATTTGAAATCATCAGGTTTCCCAAATTCTCTTCTATTTTAATAAATTTATCTCAATTTACCCCAAACTGATAGCTTTGTCTCTGGCCCATATACATTTATCAGAGAAAAAGGATCAAAAACAATAAAGGCAACATTATGGGCCATCCTTACTTTAGCTATCCATCAACACAGGCAGGTGGTCCAAACAGTGGCTCAGTTTGGTGTGGGAAGTGAACACCTGCAGGGTATCCACAGACAGTATAATCTTTTAAGCACAATGAATAACAGAGCTCTGATTAAAAAAAAAAGTGTTTCCGGTGAAACACAGTGATTTAATTTCACTTCAATGCTTCCT
Organism: Nannospalax galili; assembly: GCF_000622305.1. Lineage (NCBI taxonomy): Eukaryota > Metazoa > Chordata > Mammalia > Rodentia > Spalacidae > Nannospalax > Nannospalax galili. The sequence goes on from NW_008333889.1 coordinate 2,993,378, forward strand.
TTAATTCTGTCATTTTTTTTCCATGAAAGCCTGCTGTGACTTTATCGCAAATTTCTTCCTCTTTTCAACTCTTTCACCCTTTATAGATGCCAATTAATTATTTCCAAGAAATTTGGCTTATAATCAAATTTCCTCTGAATATCTTCATATTATTAACCAAATATAATGACAAAGAATTGATAAAAATTAATGTTCTTGAAATTTAATGTATTCAGAGCTTATACACTTAAAATAGGCTACATTTTTGTATCTTATTAGATGTAAAAATATTAGCTTACAATTCATTTTATACTAGCATAACAGAGTTATTTTTTGTAATGACACAGATGATTGTCTCCATATTTACAAAAGTGTACTTTAAACTTTCAAAATGTATGCCAAAAATATGAAAATTGATTTCTTTCCGTGTAGTACACACACACACACACACACACACACACACACACTCAAATTCAATAAACACTTTGAATCCAACAAGCTTATATTAAAACTCAAAATCTCTCTCCCTAGTTCTCAACTAGCAGTTAGCACTCTGCCACCCAAGAGAAAGATTGCCTGAGTATTTGCAAGAAAGTTAAATAATCCTTTCTGCGTTCTAGCAATTTCTTTATTTGGTTGCAGTGTAAGGGCATAGTTGACCCTGAAATGCTTTGCATCAAACAGATCTTGGCATGGTACCATAATATGAGACCAGTCACAGAGAGACGATGAGCAGTGTGTCCTGGCATTTAGATGTGACAGTCCTGGTTATGGCTTGCCTGGCTGAATTAGTATCAAATAAAAAAACTATCTCGAGTTTTTTAACTCTGCCGACAAAGATCCCAAAGGAGCTTAAATCTTTAGAGAGGATATTTGTCAGGATGGATGCAACCCTTCCTGGGTCACCTTGGTGAAATAATGGGTATGAAAGAGTCACTAACAACTGTATCCTCAGGTCTCCTTGTCCTTGTGAAAAAAGTTATGAAATTAATTGGTCAGTTTTTCCTGAAGTTAATTGACACTACAAACTGGATTCTTTTCTTCTGAGAAGCAATCCCATGGCTAATTGGTAATTATAAAATTTTAAGACCCTGAAAGCAAAACATTTTTTTTAATTTAAGGAATTTTTTAAAAAGGCTTTTAATCATAGAATATAGTATCATTGGGTAAAGGATCTGCTAAAATCATTTAGTTTTGTTCTCTGAACCTATGTTGCTCTCCATGTTGGTACTAACAAGGTTCTCAACACCTAGTTATAAATACTATTAAAATTTCAGAGTCAGAGATGAGATATTGGAATGCTATGAATATAATGTGAAAAGGGCTCAATTCTGGAAAAGAGTTCCCAGATGCACACCATCCAGACACATTCAGGCCTCCTTGTTTGTTTGTTTATTTATTTATTTTTTTCCCCAAGGAAGTAGAAAAGTGGTCACTGCATGTAGTCAAAACAGAACAGAAAGGCCAGGGCTCCTGGTGTCCTTCTGATTTCTGTCCAGGCTCTGCTTTTAAAGACACAGGAAACAATAGAACTGACCTGGGTTCAGTCCTGCTCTTCATGACATTATCTTAAACAAGTTCTTGTTACTCCCCTGAGCTGCAGGTTTCTTATCTATGGCAGTGGAGAAGTAACTACCTTGAAGACTTACTAAATCTATAAAGGATACTATATTACAAACCCCCAGACCTGGCACATGATATGCACCTATATTCTTTTGGACATCGTAAAACCTCTTGTAATTTTATGTGACATTTTTAGCTTTAGAAGTGCTTTCAGGTATCTTATTTTACTGAATTATAAGAAGAAAAGTAGAAAGGGAGTGAGTGAAAGAAGCAGGAAAGAAGGACAGAGGAATGGAATACAAGATGGATGGATCAGTTTTAAAGCTATTATGCACTTAACGACATATGAAGGAATAAACAAAAATAAATATGCTAGCAGTCCACCCAAGGTAACGAAGTACGACAGATTCATATCTTAGAAATAACTTGGTTCAATCTGTCTTTTAACAAATGAAGAGACAGAGGTTTAGATAACGCCAAGAATGCTAGAATCAAACTGGTATGCTGTTTTGTAGGACAGGAATATTATACAGACACGTACATTGCTTTCCCACACCCTGGGTTCCAGCAGGGAACAGGGGCAGCAGCAACAGCATACAGAGGTTGGATTCTGCCTAGAAATTAGGAGGAAAAAACATCCAAGATCCAGCAGGAGTCTGGTTTCCTCAAAATCCCAAACCATGTCTACTTTCACAACCATATTCTAGGCCCCTTTCATGTGAACAGCCCCCAATACAGACACCGCACAATTCAACATGACAGTACTAAAATCGTACTATAGAGCTAAGAACTGAGCAGCTAGAATTTTACAGACGGTGATCCTTTAACATTTATTTTGGATCTTTAAATGCAAAATTATTTTTTGAAAAATATCTTCAAGTGATTCAATCCCACACTGAGCTAGCCAACAAAATAATCCAGATTGTCAGAACATTAGTTTTCAGTTTCTGAACATCCTAACTGCATGCTGGAAACTCAAGGGGGATTCCTTTTCTAAATCCTGTTCCTTTTATAAACCCACTTATTCAGTTATACATTCTGCCCTAGGTACCACAGAGATAAGGACTCTCATTCTTTTCAATTACAGGGATATATCCATATATACTGATGAACTTGATGCCTCATTAAAATGGGATTCAAATATATACACATACATGTATGTATATATATGTTCTTCATATATATATGTAAATATATGTACACCTTTGATGCTGGCTTTCTTCTAACATAGTCTGACTTAGAACATTATTGTAACATCATTATTTATTTATTTATTTATTTATTTATTTATTTATTTATTTAATGTGTGCATGGGAGGTAAGTACATGACATAGCATGCATACAGAGATCAACGGACAACTTGTGGAACTACATTCTCTCCCTGCACCATGTGGATTCGAGGGATCAAACTCAGTCATCTACTAAGACAGAGCTTTCTTTCCCTTCAATGCTGCTTGCTGGTGGAATAGTTCTTAAATCATAGGTGTCTATCATCATGTGCAGGTTAGACACACCCTTTGCTGATTGCTCTTTTGAATCTGTCATTTTTTCTTCCATTGGCTTGAGCTCAGCTTTTCCCATGTGTAACTTGTGCCTCTAGTCTGAGGCTGCTGTTGCCGTGAACATGGAATTAGAAGCTACCTTCTCTAGGCTTTTCTCTGGGGCTAGCAGCATCAAAAGTGTCTCTATTGCTAAGAAGGCTTTTCTTGTAGAGATTATTTAGTGCGATGTGGTTGATGGCACACAGGGCACTTGTCAGGTTTCATGGCAAAATGAAGTACAAAGTAGAAGTGAGGAGTTAATGTCTGATAAGAAACTGTAAAACCAAGACAAGTATCAGTAGCAGAAACACAGCATCTAAGATTGATGCACTCACCAAACACTGACTGAGTATTTATTATGGTTCAGGAACTGCTTAGGTATTTGAGATATTTCAACGAACAAATCAGATCAAGGTGAAGGGTGGGCAGTGCAGAGGCTTTGAGGACCAGAGGTAAACTTAGCCAGATGAGTATTGGAGAAAAAATATTCTAGGCAAAGGCTTGTGAGAACAGGCCTCCTTTGTGCTCTAAGTAAAAAGGAAATAGGAAAAATCAGCAAGAAAGCCAGAGTGGTTGAGTTAAATGGAGCAAGACAGTTAGGGAGACTGTATATGGCAGGAGGGCTAGGAGCTAAAGGCAATAGTAGATAATAATGCTGGTGTGGGAGAGCACGAAAAGCCACATTGATAACTGGAAAGGCCAGCTTTTAGTTGGCATTAATTAAAAGCCAATAAATTGTGCTGAACATTAAAAAGTAACATACATGACCTAATTTAGGTTATGATTGGATCACTATGGATACTGAAGTGGGGCAAGGGCTGACGTAGCAATGAACTCAGGTGGCTGGCACCACAATGCAGGTGAGAGATGATATAGCTTTGACCAGTGTGGCATCAAGAAGTAGTTGCTCTCTGACTATGCAATATTTTAAGATTTATAATTTTTAATTTTGTGTATGTGTGCATACACATGTGCATGTCTATGTGTATATGTGCCCACGTATGCAGATACACTCAGAGGTCAGCAAAGGGCATTAGATTCCCTGAAGTGGAATCACAAGAGCTGCCTGATGTGTGTGCTGGGAATTGGACTCTGGTCCTCAGTAAGAACAGCAAGCAATCAGCCACTGATCCAGCTCTCTTAAGAGGAATGATCTAACTTTGGGTATTTTGAGATAGGATCTAATGGAACTTAGATGGACCTCTAGGTGTCTGAGGCCTAGCATGAGTTTAAGGTCCTGATCCCCAGCTTCCACCTCTGGAGTGTCTGAGATTACAGGCCTCTGTGTCTCCCCCAATTCATTAGGGGCAATACTGGGATTGAAACTAAGCCTAGTGTGTGCTAGGTAGGTCCTGCCCCCTGGAAGCTACATTCTCCAGTGATATTCAGTATTTAAACAGACAGCTTGACATCAGAAGTAGACCAGGACAGCTTAGAATCCCAGAAGGCTCCATGGTGTTTCTCTTGGAAGTTGGAAAGACATAGTTTCTGTCACCTGAGTTAGCGAAGACATGGTTAGAAGAGACTGGGGTAGGGAGGGAGGCTGGAGATTCAGTTTTAAGCACAGGTAATTTGAGAAATTTCCTATGCATATGAGAATTTACAGAAATGTCACCTTATGAAAAATTCTCTTTTTTCTCCATTCTCCTCCTCCTTCCCCAGTATTTCCCCACCAGATTCCTCATTAATATTTCCATAAGTGAAATATTCTGCTTATACCATCCTAGTTCTGCTTAGCTGTGGTCCAACCTGTAAAAGTACCTACCTAAGATAACATATACACAATGTCAAATTGACTCTGACAGAAAGTCATAATATGTAGCCTATGATGTAGGCTTACAGACTTTTAGGAACTTCAGGCAGAATTCACAGCAAGCTCCTACTTTATATTGTAGAAGGTACAGCCCAGGAAGGATAAATGAGTTTCCAAAGGTCAGCTCTCTACTTATTACAGAGCTGGAACGAGAACCAGGGATCCTGTGAGCCATCAGGGCGCACTGCCTCTTAGTTGATTTCCTGCTTTTTCTGTAATTCCTAAGCTGCAGCATTCACACTGTATTTACATATTTTTATTTGGAAATATGATTAAATGCCAGACTTTCAGCATAAAGTCACCATTTCCCTGGCCTTGAAAACAAAACTGTCTTTCCCTTCCTCTTCTAATTAGCTGTGTTTTGAGACCTTCAGTTAACCTCTCGATGAACAAGACTATGAACTGTCAAAGCTTAAGCAGAAAAAAATTGTATCAGTAAGATTTTTTTGGATTTCAACCAGACCAAATCCTAAGTTTTAAATGTAAATGTGCAGGGTCAGACTACATAGGAACAACATGACAGAAGCTCAAAAATTATTTGTGCATAGTGTTTGAATCATTAATATTTAGGGAAAAAATGCCCTTAAAATTTTATAGCGGCACTTTCTTAAATTCAGGCTCAGTTGTAGTTTTACAAGATAGGAATCCATGAGAGCAAATGAGAGGTTCAATCCCACTCTGGCAAGGGAATACTGAAGAGCTTTAATTACACCCATCTATAGTTACAGAAAATGTGAAGCTTTTGATTTAGTATTAATACTTTTATCTACCACCTGCATTTTCAGGAAATCCTCACAAGACCATGATGTTTATGGCATCTACACAAAGGCAAGTGATTCATACAGACATGTAAATCCTTTTATTCAGTTCTCCCAGTACAGAAATAGCCTAAATTTCTTGAGGTAATTAAATCGTCAGCTGCACTATAATCTTTAAATAGAATTAGGCTCACTTTGAAACTTACTTTCAACCAGGTTTTCCCATTACATTAATGAGCCAAATAGGGATCAATGACGATTATAGCAAGTCAATGTGCCAGACCCACAAAGCTGTTTGTAAGCACTTCCACTTTCCCGTTCTGCTTTTCAGACTTGTCTCCTGGTCCTCTCCTTTAATGAAACATGTTTAACATGCATCTCACTCTCCTCGTGGAGCTGCTTCCCATTCTTTTCACCTGCTCTGAATGCCTCAAATCTTAACACTACACCCTCAAATCAATGGTTTTTTACAAAATGTCCTTAGAAGCACAAGGACATGATTTACTGAAAATTTAATGTAGATGACATACCGAGACATTAACTTAAGCTTTATTTCTAAATATATATTATTAGGGATTAACAAAAGGGAAATTGCCACATCTCCAAGAATAGTAAAGACAGTAGTCCTAAGGACTGAAACCTGCTCATGGCAAAAGAGTGGGGGGAAAAAAAGATTGTTTTCTGGTGTTGCTGGGGAAACCAGTGACAAGCAGCAAGATTAACAACAAAAACAAAAGCAACAACAAAGAAACAAACAATAAAACAACATGCAATACATCATTCTGTGCCAGATTACCTAAGTCAGTTCCTTAATTATAAATTTATTCAGAACATTCTGGTTTCAAAGTGAATGCTATAGAGTTAAATAATGTTGGCACAAAAGTATAATATTTAAATATTAAGTAAGTTCCACTACATTTTTTAGCTTCCTCCTCCTTCCAAAAACAATTAGAAAGGAAAATTCTAGGTTATGATAGTCTAAGAAAAAATAATTAAGCAACTCTTGGTTTCAAGGTTTACATCAGAGATGATACAGTTAGAGTCCAAACAGCTTGTACATTCTAGGAATAAAGTCTGTGACTGCCAATAGAACAGGGCAACTTTGGGAACTGTGTAAACATCACGACACTTGAGTAGCACCTCACAAACAAGCATGTGTTTTCTTGTTGCAATGAATGACCAATGTTACAACTTCTACCAATATGCAATAATCCACTAAGTTTAAGTGTTTTAACTGGAAATAATTGTATTAAAAAATATTGCTTATACTAGTATTTTAAAGGAAACTTACCTCCTCTGCTTATATAATAAAAGGCTCACTACACAATGTAGCAAAAGAAAAAAAAATAAAAAAGAAATAATTATTTCATTTGTGTCTTTGATGAGATAATAGCCATTTGCATTGTTTCAAAGCAATATTCCTTTAAGTGTCTCATCCATTGCTTAATTATGCATAAAATATTGGTTTTGTTGTGTTTAAGCAGAAATGTTTGTCATACTAGTATCATAATTTAAAAGTAAGCATTAAATCACCTTTCTTTCAATAAGGAGAGAGTATAGTCAAGAGAGTCAGTGGCAGGTAAGAAAATTACTTCATTTTTGCCCAGAACATCTAGGTCAAATTCCTAATTAAAATTTTATTTTGAGGAACTGAAGAGACCGCTCAACAGTTAAGTGCACTGGATGCTCTTGCAGAAGACTGGGGTTTGAATCCCAGCTCCTACATGGCAGCTAACAAGTGTCCATAACTCCAGTTCCAGGGCATCCGATACCCCCTTCTGTCCTCTGCAGGCACTGTATGACACGAATGCACTTATACATGTGTAGGCATAACACTCTTACACATAAAAATAAAAAACAATTTAAAATTTTTATTTAGAATATTTAATCAAATTTCAAAGCAAATGTTAATGAAGCAAAGTACTACTGTCACAAAGGTATAATCTTTATTGGATGTTAGGTATATTCTATTAAATCCTACAGCTTTCAAATATAGTACTTTTTTGAAGGTTTTGAGATCACGGGTTTAAGAATGAGACCATTTGCTAAGACCATTACATATGCAGTAAGATGAAGGGCAGGTAGAGATCAAATACAGGTTCTCATAAACATTTGGGTCACCAAAGTTATAAAACTTAAGGATATCTGTACAAAGTGGTTTGATATAAAGACACAGCACTTTGCCCTTTCTCTACAAAACCTATCAGTCTTGGTTCGAAATAAAGGTCAGTTGCAAAAATGAGCAGCTGGTAGACATGTTCAACATCCTTCACTGCAGGGACAGTTACTCTGTCCATGAAACCAATGCTGCTCACAGAATTCCCAGGCCAAAATTCCTGAATTAAAAATATCAAAAATGCAGAAATGTGTTCCTGTACTAAGAATTTCTCATCTTTGCAGGTGAATTCTTAAAATTTATGTCTTAAATTCATGTTAGTAATTTCCTTTCTGAAAATAAAATAACAAGGAATAAAATATGGCATATAAGTTACAAAAAATAGCCATAATTTTGGATTTTTGTAAATACTATGGATACTAAGCACTGTGAAAGACACATAAGATTTTGAAATATAATGAAGTCTCATAACACCTAAAAGTTTAGAAATGTCACTTATTTTGTGGCCTCAATGAATTTTGGTACTGCCAAGCTATAATTGAAAAGGTAAAAGGCCACTAAACAGCCAAGCATAAAACCATTTCCTTCCTCCCTCATATTATCTTAATTACTTGTATAAGCAGAATACAAGTTGTTACAGAGAGAGAAGGGCACCTTCCTTGGCAGGAAACTGAAGAAACTATTTATGCACAGGATATAAAATCTTTCTAAAAACTAACTGAAGGTAAGCCACAGACAGAGCTCAATATGTTCCCACTATGGGAAGCGCCAAGTATTATAACATGACATATTCTTCTCTTCAACACACCAGTACTACAATGGAAATGAGTAAGCTTCCACAATTAATGAATGGTTCTCTCTCAAAATATCTGACTTATACGGTTGCATAGATCTGCTGCTACAATCACCAGAGTTTAGGATGTATTGATCAAATGAACAATGCAATATTATTCAGTGTCTGAGGAAGTGTAAAAAGTTTCTGTTTCTATATGTGAAGATATTTTGTTGTACAGTATACCTGAAGATCTATTCAAGATGGCTTATCATGCAATAGTTTGTAAAAAGTAGAAATTTCTTGGTTGTAGGAAAAGACTGATTTCAATAGCATGTGGACTTGAAAGGCAGCTTTGCACATTGCATTTAGATTAATAAAGAGGAGCTGGGGAGAAAGCTTCAGATAGGATGAATCCGTGAGCAAATGTGTTAAGGTAGATCTATCTGTCTGTAATCTATCTATCATCTATCTATCTATCTATCTATCTATCTATCTATCTATCTATCTATCTATCTATCATCTATCTATCTATCTATCTATCTATCTATCATCTACCTATCATCTACCTATCGCTATCTTCTATCATCTATATCATATATCTATCATCTATCTATCTATGTATCATCTACCTATCATCTACCTATCATCTATCTATCTATCTATCTATCATCTATCTGGACACACAAACACACACACACACACACACACACACATTATTAATTTTTTTCTCGGGAGAATCCTAACACAGTGTTAAATAAGGAAGCTGAAACATTACCTGCATTCTAACATGAGGATTAGCCAGCTCAGGCTTCATAGGTTCTGAAAAGACAGAAACACAGAATTCATACTGAAGAAAGGATAAAAATGGTTAGACAAGAAAGTGAGACCTTATATTGAATCATTAAAATATACGAATGAAAAAAATAAATTCAGAGAAAGTGAAGTGGTAATTCTCTATTCTGTCTACCATCAGCAGTTTATTTTAGCTTTAAATAAATGCCATTAAAATTTATGTGTTGAGAGTTTAAAAAAAAAAAAACACTTCAAGTTTCCACAGGTCTTTGCTATGGGTACAGTTCTACATCTAAGAAGGACCTTAATTGTTTCTTTTGAAAGGAATTTTCCAGGCCAGCACCATTTGCCTAATGCATCTTAGTTTGTTAGAGAAGCCTATTAAAGCCATCTTTCTAACTTGTATATGGACAGTTATTTTTGTGAGTGTGGTCAATCACTACCCCATTATTCTGTGTTAAAGTTTTAGAATCTTTACCTGTTCATCAGGTTCTATTTTTTATCTCCTTTTCCCATCATCTGTACAAGAATACATGCAGCATTAAGTGCTGCATACTTAAGGTATAAATTTTCTGTTTGACTAAAATAGTTTAACTTACTTGAAATAATGATCATATTTTTTGCTAGGTGTAGACTGAACTAAATTCTATTAATCTTACCCAACCCCAAATCAAATGTAGAAACTCTAACCACCAATGTTATTATATTTGGGGTAAAGGACCTATAAAGAGAGACTTATAGTCAAGTTGGATCCAATCTAATGACTTTGCATTAGTAAGAAAGCAAAGCATACAAAGTGTGCACCTGCTGCTGTTGACAAGCGAGAGAGAAGAGCCTCGGGAGAAACCAAAGATCCTGATTCATACACTGATCTTGAACTGACAGCATATACAACTGTGAGGAATAAGTTTTTGCTTTTACATCTGATCTGCTACTTTGTTATGACAGCTCTAGGAAAACAATACGGTCCTTGTTTTTATTGAGTCTTCTCTTATTATTTGATGTTGATGCTCTGAAAAGTAAGAAAGAAAATATCTACTTTTTATGAAAACTCTTCTTCAGGATGAGGGAGGTTTTATTTGTTACAATGAGGCTAGATTATTACATGTATGCAGAGATGAACTAATACATGAATGAATATACTTCAGAAACTTAGAGGAAAGTGCTGCTGAGGAAAACGTAAACTGCTACCTGTATAAAATCAGAAGAGAACAAGTTTATAGAAGTGATCATGACTTATTCACAAAACTCTAGTTTGAATCACATTTCAGTTGATAACTATCTATATTAGTCTTCAGCTTTATCATTTTTCAAAATTAGATAATAACAACACTTGATGTTTGGTTTTATTATAGGTAAAAAAGAGATCGTTAAGTAAGAATTCTAATTTCTGGTGACACTTGCTTAATAAATGTAAACTATTTTAATCACTTTAGGCAATTTTCTTAGAAAAAGAACAAATCAGTCAAAACTTAAACCTAAAATAAGGACAAATGAGTGATGAGAAGTCTGAAAGAAGTTGATAGAATGAAGAGGGAAGAAAAATAAAGTGCTTATTAATGGGAAAAGTAAAGCTCTGCAAAGCAGAGCAGGGAAGCCCAGCCAGTCTGCAGCTCCGAGTTTAGGGTGAAAGCTTTCCACTTGTTTTTCAGCAATGTTGAGTAACTAATCTGGAAATAAAAAGAATAAAATGGTAATATTCACATGGTACTTGAGATTAGAGCAGATAGAATGGCCAAAACAAAAAGATTCAGGGAGAATGGGCATGCATGTGAGCCTTCCTGAGAAGTATTAGGTTCATGATCCATGTTAGCTAAGAAAATAAGGTAAGCTAAGAGCAGCTTGATAGGGAGGACGATAAAGTGAAAACTGTGCTTACTTTTCTTCACTCTTATCAGTGTATTTTTTCCTTAACCAATGTGCGGATTCCCCAAATATAATATTTGAATATGCACAAACCATGAATGAAAGTGGACTGTTGTAGCTTCATCATGGTTTCAATTAAGTCATCACAATAGGACTTCACATTTATGATCCTCTCATTTCTCACCTACTGTCTTCATATACCACTGTAGGACTTATGGTCATTCAAATATTAATCCATGATTAGAGCTTCCATTACAATGTCTTTAGGTTTTATGTTTGTAAAGAAAGAGGCAAATACATGTTATTATCCTTAATAAGATATTCTCGCAGTGTAATTATAGTTTATATGGCATTAAAGGCATATCTAGGGGAACATACTTTATTTCTTGACTTACCTTCTTCCATGAGTTTATTAAGAATCTTGCAATATATAATCACAGGGGATTGCATCCTTTTTACTTAGAAAGCATGGAGCATTTCAGTAATTTTCCATTAGAGCATTAGTCATGTGGGGTTTGCATAAAGAATTAGGTGCCTCTCTCAATTCAAGGTTAATGCATTGGAATTGGAGGATTCATATTCCCAATGAGACTAGCTTGTCCTTCCTAATAACTTTCCTCATCTGAAAGAATTATTTGAAATTCTGGAACCCTGCTTCTAAAACACAATAGTTTAAGTGCTCCTTAGTATGAGAATTTGAGAAAAGCAAGAAGTGGAGCCAATGTTCAATGAAATAATTACATTCACATGATTTATATAAATTTGTTAAGGGATTGAGATATTATCATGTATGAGAAATTTATATTTGGAATTTGGAAATTTTATCATGTGCTGCAACACAGAAACAGTAAGTAATACTAAAAGTTGAAGATCAGTTTTCTACAGCATGAATTCCCAGTGGAAGGGACTTGTGTGTCAGAAAAATTTAATTAAAAAAATGCAAGTGATACCAGGACATAAGGGAGAACCCAACACTAGTTTTCTACTAAATAGTTATCATATTAAACTGACTCCTGATGACATTATAGATTAAAGCATATCTCAACTTTCACCAAAGAAGTTTTCTTATGCAACTGATGGTGATTAACACAGAAACCCACAACTGGCAGACATATAGAGAACAAGAGGCTGCAGAGAACTTTTCCTTGAGAGGACACCTATATCCATCTTCTGCCCCTTCACCCAAGGCTCAGGGATCATTGCACAAGAGGCAGCAGAAAGATCGTAAGAGCCAGAGGTGATGGATGAGCACAGGGGAACAGTTTTTCAGAAATACAGTCAGTTACTCATGAACTCACAGCAATGGTGACAGCATGCACAAGTCCCTTGCAAGATCAAACCAGAAAAAATTCCAGCACTGACATGAGGAAGTGGGTAAGAAGCTCCAACCTCACCTAAGGAAATTCTGGCAACAGATGATGCAGGGAGGGGGAGAGACAGACTCTTTAAAGAATGGGAACCTTGATAGGTTATATATATATATAACCTATATGATAGGTTATTATATATATAAATATATATATATAATTTATTATCTATATACATATATATATAGAGAGAGAGAGAGGGAGAGAGAGAGAGATGGAGTGCCTTAAAGTGCATTAAATTGGGCAATGGGCAATAAGGGTACATGGAGAGGGGCTCTAAATACCACCGAATTATATTGTATGAAAATCGCAAAAATTCATTTATTTAAAAAAGTAAGAAAAAATTACAAGTGACACAAGAGAGGGACATATCATTGTATAAGATGGCTGGAGAGATGGCTCAGCATTGGCTGTTCTTGCCGAAGGCCCAGGTTCAGTTCCCAGCTCTCATAAATCCAGTTCATATATCCAGTTCCAGGGACTCCATCTTCCTCTTCTGGCCTCTGCGTGGCACTTATATAAACACAAGACACTCATACACATAAAATAAAAATAAGTCAAAAAATTTTTAAAGTTGAATAAGGTGACAAGGATATTGATTGGATAGTATCTTTATCCCTCAAAACGGTGTTCTAATCTTATTCACTTGGATACATTTTTTGTGTCAAAGATATACTATTAAAGTTTTTAAATTATTTTTATTTTATCCATATGTGTGTGGGCTTGAGTGTATGTGCAGGTACCTATGGAGGCAAGAACTGGGCATCGGATTCTCTGGAGCAAGAGTTACAGGTGATGGTGAATCTGTAATGTAGGTACTGAAACAGAGCTAGGATCCTCTACATGAGCAGCAAGTGCTGATAAATGCTGAGCTATCTCTCCAGCCCTGAGTATTATAGTTAATATAATGTACTTCATAAATATGTTTCACACATCTTCTTTACAGAACTTCTAATTAAATATGCTTAATAAAATTTCCTTAAGAGGCTGGAGAGATGGCTCAGTGGTTAAAAGGACCGACTGCTCTTGCAGAGGACCCAGGCTAGATTCCCAGCACCTACATGGTGGCTAACAACTGTCTATAACTCCAGTTCCAGGGGACCCAATGCCTTCTTTTCACCTCAGCAGGCATTGCATGACACAGGTTCACTTACATATATGCAAGCAATACACTCATACACATAAAAATGCTCCTTAAATCATATTTCCTTTATCAATTGAGGTCCACCTCAGTCATGTGGCTCTGTGTTCTGTATGTGTACTCTTTATAAGAGCATATTCCATGCAAGGTATCCCAAGATTAAAATGAACCATAGTGACTAGAGAAAGTCTGAGTGTCATTTTCCCTTCAGATTTGAGCTTGAAGGTAATTACTTTCAAATCTACCATTACAATCTATTTTAAAGTTACTTTTGTAATAGCTAATTTAAAAATAATAACAATAATTTCATTACTTCATCACATAAATAACATATTTACCATTAAAAAGAACCAAGATTAAAGCATTAGAAGCATGGAATGGCTTCATATTTCTGTAAGCCTTCTTAATGGCTGACTTAGTAGAAGAAAGCTAGGTCCTTAAATTTGCTTTTGTATTTAATGTACTGAATGATATTTTGTCTGAAATATAAGAAGACAATTGTGCACCACGGAGATACATAGTTAGGAAAGGGAGGTGTAATTGGATAGCATCAGAAAACTAGATGGTATAGAAAATCTCAGCGTATAGAATATTTAGAATATAGTATGTATTCATTTCTGTCTAATGCTATCAGTATTGTTTCATCATAAGTTTTCAACGTGCAATCTGCCTTAAAACTAGTTTTCTTCCCGTGGTATCATTTTCACTCATCACTCCCTATGACAACTGATATTTGAGAAACCAGATCTAGATGATGTAGTGGGTACAATGTTGCGAGACAGGCTTCGTGTCACAAAGTGGTGGACAAAATTCCTTGATCACTGACTTCATAGACGACTGAGCTTGGCAAATAGGTCAAGATGTGTTACAATGTCTGCCTAGGTAAAACTGCGAATCAAACAATAAATCTGTAATGGTAGAATGGAATAATTTGTAGTATGTTTCTGAGATTAATTCAGAGCGTTAATGCATGGGTTGACATCTTAAGTTATTAATAGGTGTTAGAAACTAATAATGTGTTAATTTTTCTCATTAAATATCTCCCAATATTATTGTAAATATTATCTGGCACATATTTCACACTGATAGACTAGGATCTCCTTGGAGGCAGAGGATTTAGCTAATGCAGTTGGTGTCTGGAAAAGATTGGTTAGAGTACTCCCTGTATAAACCCAAATCTATAGACATTCAAGTACTGCATATAAAATAGCAAGGTGATTCCATATAGCCTACAAATGCCTACCTTTATACTTTAAATGATTGCATATGATGTATAATAATATAATGGAATCTTGCATAAATGATTGAGGGAATGATGATAAAAATAGTTTTGAGCACATTAAGTTCAGATATAACCATCATATGCCTAATTACATTATATAGGTCATATCAATAATGATATATTTTTCAAATATTTTCAATCTAATATTGGTTGAATCTGTAGAGACTTGTCTGCATTCATTTAATATCTAAGGTATAGCACACACAACATCAAAATTATAGTTTATATTTAAGAATTGCCAAGTAACGGCTAGAAAAAATTTTACTCTATCTATATGTGCCTTAGTTGTATTATCATGTGCATTTTATAGTTATATGTCAAAATTCACTAAAAAACTCTATAGTTATCAGAGTAAAGTGTGGAGGAGTGTTGCAGAAAGAAGCTACTTTGATGAATGGTGAGAGGCACACATGTCTGTAAATATAAAAATACATGTTTAGCATACAGTACGAAGGTACATTGGTCTAGGAATGTGACAAAAGGAATTTTCCCTCCAGGATCTATGGCCTCTCCAGTCACACGTATTTGGAGTGTAGCTCTCACCACTCATCAAAGAAACTTCTTTTTGTAACAGATAGACTATTAAAAATGTTCCACAACTGGCCACATAGAGCGAATAAATCTGTGAGGTGCCCAGCCCTAAGTGATACATCTACACTGCAACCTCTACACTTACGGCTCAGAGAACATAGTGGAAAAGGGGGCAGAACAAATATTAATGCATCTCTCAACTGTCACAAGTGATGCTTCCTAATGCAATAGATGGTGATTAATCCAGAAAACTGAAACTGGCCAACCTCTTGAGAATAAGAAACTGCAGAGTATTTTTTCCCTGGGTAGGTTGCCTACATCAAACCTCTGACACCTAAGGCTCACAGACCATTATAGAAGAGGGGATGGAAAGACCTTAAGAGCCAGAGGTGGTTGACAATCACAAGGAAACAGTTTTAAGGACAACTGGTCAGTTACTCATACAAACTTACAGTAATGATAACTGCATGCACAAGATTCATGCAAGCTCAAGCCAGACAAAATCCCAGAACAGAAGTGGGAAAATGGGTAAGAAACCCTAAACATAGCTGAGGAGCTATTGGCACTGACAACTACTGGGGGATGGACAATCAGTTTCCTATAAGGGTATGTCGCTATAGGTTAACCAAGCTTCAGTGAATGGATGCACATTAAAGGACATTTGGGGGAACAAACTTGGCTCGATAGTCCTTAATATATGACAGAGTACATGAAATCTGGTGGGGGCGCTAAAGAGGAGTGCAAATAGGGAAGGAGAATGCAAACATAATAAAATATATTTTATGAAGCTAGCAAAAAATCCAAGAAAAATAATATTAAATCGACATAGGACAATATTAACACAAGCTAAATTTTGTAACAATTTGTAAAAACTCCTAGGTCCATTTTTAAAGACTTCTTAGATTACCATGGATTGTTTGGAAGAGGAGCAGGGCTATGTATAACATGAACTGAAATCATTTGTGCTTTTAAAAGGGAAGGAAATATTTGCTGATGTTTTCAAATTCTTAAATACAGCCATCCAAACACTTTACACGAATAGCTGCAGTGTGGGAAATGGCAGAGAATATAGTACCAGGAGTTGACAGGGTCCAAGTCAGGCTAGAGGAGAAATATTTTTCACCACGGTAATTTTTGGAACATGTCAAATTCCACAATAAAGAATACCACCTAAAAAAATATGGAAAATAAATTATATGAAGCATACAGTTCTGAACCCAAACATCTGACCTCTGACCAGAGCCAATAAATAAAATCATTAAATCACTGTGTCAATTCTATCACATGCATCTTTGTTGTGTACCTTTATGCTATTACTACTGTTGGGGGTTTGGCGCCTGAGAATATAAGCTTGTGGGTATTTTTTCTTCGTTTTCTTTTGTGTGTGTGTGTGTGTGTGTGCATGCACACACACCTATGTATTCATGGATTCTTTGAGATAACAATTTTTAAGATACACATAATATCTAAATTAGGTAATCTACTGGGTATGTAGATCAGGCAATATGAACAACACATTGTACAATATGAACACCACATGAAACAATATGAAATAATAAGTAATATAAAGTATAACATTCAATATAAAGTAAGATTATATAGCACATATAGCATAATACATAACACTTTATGAAAATATGTCTTTCCTAGATTGATAGCTTTCATGTTATTAATAGCTTACAAGATCTTTAAAGGACGATGAGTTAATTAAAGTCATTCTTCTCTGTCAATAACAAGCCATCTATATTTTCCTAACTAGTCTTTTATCTTTGTACAACAAGTAATTAATGTTGATATGTGAGTTTTAGATTTCTCTTTGGATTCCTTTTTGTGTTGCAGCTATTAAGTGACTTTATGTTTACATCTAGTGCACCAAGTTAAATATTTGCTTACCTCAGCATTTTTCAAAATAGAAATAGGACGGGAAACACAGTTTAGGTCTTGGCAATTGCTTTTACATTCAGTGGATGCTAACGGGTATTCAGTCACAGGCTATCTTGGTGATAGGAATCTGTCCTTAAAATGAAATTGACTAAGGAGCTGAGATAGAAATAACATGAATGTGTTATCAGCATAAAAATTCTGAAATCAAGCGCACTGATTAAAAATTCACAGACTTGACTCTAAATTTTCTAGTGAAAGAGTCATCATACTGAAATAATCATTATCAACTTTTCCATCTTTATTATCTGTTCTTGTCTCCTTTATAAAAACCAGAAAATTAAATGCAAAATCTTTCCATTAGTGCACTGTTAAAGCTGTAAATTTAAAAACAAATCAGAGAATATGAAAGTTTAGCTCCTCTTAGTCACATTAACTTGTCCAGCACTGATTATATATAATTCCTGGATTGCTGGTTAGTACTCTAAATGTACACTTTATTATAAGGCATAAGAAACGTAGGGAAATTAATGCTCTTATGAAAACCCTAACTTTTCACGCATTTGAGTTATGAAGGTTAATACTTGCAATCTTAACATTGTATTAGCATAGAACTCTGCAATTTAATAAAATAAACTGGTAGAGAAAATGAGCTATACTCACTCAATAAAAATGATGCTATGTTCTTGAAGGGAGCACTTACAACATATGAATTTAAAGTCAGCAGATGAAAACTTTAATGACACAGTCATTTTTACAAACACTGATAAAATTATCTCTTAAAATGATGCTTTCATATATACCTTGTGTTATATGCAGTTACTAAAATCTTTATCCTTTACATAGATAAATTTCTTTAATATATAGAAGAATATATATATCAAATATGCTTTTATTTCTATTCATGGCACTACTAAAAAACCAGAAAATTATGACATAGATTGTGAAGTTAATATCATTAATAGTTCATTGATCTTCTGACAGCTATCAGGGTCCACAGAGTAAGAGATAGAAAAACAATACTGTAAGTGATAAGTAATAAAATGTAGGTCCAGGGGGCCATCGGTCTTCTAAGTATTGTTCAGTGATGCATGAAAGGTATTTACAACAGTGTCTGCTCTAAAATAGTTTCTCAGAAAGACACCTGGGTAGTCAATCAACTTACATGGTGTCTTTCATACCATAAAAGTTCAGCATCCCCTCTTTGTTGATGTTGAGATTTCCTGAGAAAGGCCCAACAGCAGGGGAAATTTGCACAACACACATAGCAACTCACTTTTAGGAAAGAAAACAACCCAAAGCTGAATGTGCTCCAGAAAGAAAAACACAGTTGAGATGATATATTCAGAGACTCTAGCCTTCAGGACATTGACTCCATTTGCCGTACAGGACTAAATAACAGGTGCAATAATTCCACAGTTAAAATCTGCTCCTTCCATTGGAAAGCCCCCCCTCTCTCTCTCTCAAATATAGTGCACTACATTCTTTAAGTAGATACAAAAGTATTAAAGTTAATTTCTTTGTAAGCGTGAAGTTATAGCAGTAGTTTGAGTTCTTTACAATTGAGGTGTGATGAGATGTTAAACCTATGACTGCCACGTTCCTAAACCAATGGCACTTCCTACTACATTCTAGATACTTATCCTCATAATCACAGGTAAATGTAGATCTCACAACTCATCAAAGAAGTTCTCTTTTGCAACAAATGGAGATTCTTACAAAGTTCCACAAATGATCAAAATGCAGAGTAGCGATTATGTGATTCTTAGCACTGACTGATACACCTACAGTGTAATCCCAAGACTTAAGCATCAGGGAACAAGGTGGGAATCAATTGAGAAAGACAACCATCATCAATTTCTGGCCACTGCATGCATGCACACATGTGTGCATAGAACTACACATGTAAATACACGTATGTGCTCACACAACCAGTCTTCTATCTAAAAAGCGAGGATAGGACTCAATTGTATGCATGTCCTCAAACAGGGCTAAAGGAGCTTATCTTAACATACACCAGGAGAGGGATAGGAGTGACAGCTTTCTTGGTAGTCTTAGATGTTATTTATTGGAGGGAAGGATCAATTTATGAGAACACCTTTGAAGGCTGTAAGTTGTGTTTTCAATCCTGTCCCACCAACAAGTGGCTGCAACCATCATTCACAGCAAAGGAACTCTTTATTAGCTCTGTTGCATGAGAAGTATTTAGTAGGCCTACCTCAGATTAGAACTGGGTTTTTTTCTAGTATATATTAACTTTGTCAAGGCTCATGGGCCCACTTTGCATGATTATAATTTCACAGCTTCTTCATCCTTTCATTTCCATTTGAACAACTAACAATCACGAATATTTATAATAACATGGTCAGGAATTTCTTCTTGAATTTCCTCATGAAATAGCTCCTAGTGATGTGAACATTTACAAAAGTTCTGCCTCTACTAACTGAGGAAAACTGCCTGGACTCAACTATACAGTGACTTTATTATGTAATGTGTGGCTTGTGGGGTGTGGAAGACAAGTTTTCATCATGCTTGAAGTGATATCAGTAACATTACGGTCTATGTAATGAGTTTCCATTTATATTTACAGTGGTCTGAATATTAGTGTTGTACTGCTATTCCCCCCACTTCTGATCTTCAAAAATTCAAATGTTGAAATCTAATCCCTATATGATGGTATTAAATGATAAATTCTTTGAGAATTTGGACATGAGTCCAAAGCTTCTGTAAATGGGATTATTAGCCCTCCATAAGGTGTCCTAAGAAGCTCTCACATTTTTCTCCACCATGTGTTCACAGAATGACAAGTCAACAACAACTCAGAAGAGGACCCTCACCACAACCCAACGTGCTTGCACAGGTTCTCACATATGTACCTTCCAGGCCTCAGAGAAATACATCTCTGTTGTTTGTATGTAGCACAGCCCATGATTGTTTATTACAGCAGTATTAGTGGATTCAAACTATATGCATCTGGAAAAGAAATGCTTTCCATGGTTACACACGAAAGCTTTCTTCTTGAGGTTACATCCATCTGCTATCATCTATGTAACATATACATGTAGACAGAGAGCTGTGGTGCAAAATAAAGGTTCTGCTCATAGCTTCACAAATACAGCCTATAACCTGTTCTGAAGAGTGAAGCACTTAAGGGTTGAACACACTGACGACAGGTGTAATAATTACTTATTGCAAGACAAAGAAAGGATTAAAAATAAACTCATCAGAGGAGCATCTCATGTAGATCATGAAAGCAAGTTAACTTAAACCCTCTTAAAATCAACTTTTTTGGAACAATGTGAAGATATGGCTTCACTATTAAGGAAAATGTTGTTGCACTATTGCTAGAAGCAAAATGAGCTGTAAAACATATCTAGCAATCATATTTCATCCAATTTGATAATACCATTCTCCCTCCTTAGAGTATAGTCCCTTACACGGAAAGAACTGTATGGGAAGTAACCTCTCAGACTCTCTCCTTTCCATAGCAGTGAACAGAGAAGGGTTTCTTCTATGTTATGAAAATAACAGTGTATGCTTTTTCATGAAAGGAGTGGAATATTTAAATGAAGGTTTTATCACATTTTTCATTCCAACAATGTGCTAGAATACCCACTAGGAAGTACAGGGCACCGATAAACAGGGGCACTATAGGGGAATTTAAGAGGAAGTAGAGACGGAGAGCATAGGAGAAAAGGAAAGAAAATCAGAAAAACCTGAAACAATTTTGCAAATATATATACACTTTCATTTGTCAACAAACATAAAATTTGATAAGCAACGTCATCTCCTAGAATTTTCAAGATCAGCATTAATATTTGATGCTTTATAACACAAGTGAGTAGAAATAATTAGTAATACTCTTATTTTCTTCCTGGGCAGACTTAATTTTTCTATACCATGAAAGTAACTATTGAATTTTCTTTGAAACTATTAAAAAATTGTGAGATATGTACTCAAGGAGCGAAAGAGCAATTTATGGAAAATAAGTAACTGTGAATTATGTATTTGATAATGTGTTAAGGTCCAGAACCTATAAAGAGCTTCCAAGACATAACAAAATAGTACCTCAAATAACCCTTTGAAGCCTGAACTTTGAATAGATGGTTCTCAAATTAATAAAGAAAAATGACCAACAACCCTACAAAAAGATGCTCAGCAGTCTTTGTTGAATGAGGATGCTTCACTGGTGAGAGCTGAGGGATGCATTAGTTTTCTCTCTACACCCTGTTCTGCTATGTTCCATGAGCCTTCAGTGTAGAAGTTCTTCTGTAGGTGTGTCATTTAGGGATGGGAATCTCATAGATATTCATTCTCTGAGTGTGACCAGATGTTGAACATTTTGATAGCCTCAATCTTTTGCAAAAAGAAGCTTCTTTGATAAATGGTGTGCAGCATTCTTGTCTGGAAAATAAAAGGATCTATATTAAGCATACAATGAGGAAGGTGCATCTTCTTTAAGGGAGGTACTCTAGATAGGCTGACTAGACTCCAGTGGATGAGCTTACATGAAAGGACATCTGAGTACAAATGCTTGACTGGAAAGGACTTAACATATATGACAGAATACGTGAAATATGGTGTGGAGGAGGGGACTGTGGGGGCCATGGATGAGGGAGAGGATCTAAATTTGATTAAGATCTATTATATGAAATGCACAGAATCTCAACAAAAATTTCTTAAAAAGAATAAAAGTATAGTTTAAAAAAGATGCTCAACACCACCAATTATTATGAAAATGTAAATCAGAACCAGAACCAGATACAATGGTTTCACATTCATCCAGATGGCTAATATCATAAAAACAGAATAGCACATATTAGTGAGGGTGGGGAGAAATTGGAACTCTTGCATGCTGTTGTTAGAAATACATAATGGGTTTATTATGGAAAGCAGGAGCATAATAGCTCCTAAAATTTTAAAAATAGGTTTGGCAGGTGATGCAACAATTATTCTCCTAGGTATATATCAGAAGAATGGAATTTTAAGGCAAATCCACATCCATGTGCATAAAATTATAGACAAATGGATTTAAATTTTTTTTATTTTTGCTGTTGTTGTTGCTTTTTTTCTCTTCTCTTTTTCTTTTTTTTTTGTTTGTTGTGTGTGTTCATTCTAGAATAAACAGTGCTCTTCAAATAAAATTGCTCTGGGACTAAATTCTAGTCATCATTAAAATTTCACCTTAACATGAAAGGCAATCTATGCTATAACATAGGCCATTTTTGAAAGCAATATGGTAACTGAAGTAAGTCTATACACTTTTATGAAGACCTAGAGTAGACTGATAGAAAAAGAAAGAGGAATGAAGGTTTTGAGGGAATGAGGTAAGAGAAAAAGTGTGTGTGTGAGTGGGGGGGTAATAGGTATAGAGTTTCAGTTTCAAACTTAAATTCAGAGGTTGATTTTATAAATAAGTTGAGCTAGAGTAAACTAGATACTTGAAATAGTCTATTTATGTTATGTATTTAACCATCATTAGAAAACTAGACTTGGTGGGCTGGCCAGAGAGGATCTGGAGCAGAACTGGAAGGCTCGGCCAAGGTGAAGGGAAATAAGCCCATGGGGTTTCATGCTTTTGTAAGTAATGCCTCCTCGTTGTCATAGCTCTGTTGGGAAAATAAATATTTTCCCCTAAACTGTTTTTAATAGGATCTAGTTTTTAATAGGATCTTCATAAAGAAAACCATGGGTCATAAGGACAGGGTGTCAGGAAGCTGAGAGCATATACAACACAGGCCTCCCAGAAGTAAATTTGACTTTACAAATGTTTACACACATACACACAAAACATATCTAAAATCACAGAGATAGGTGATCTTTTTAATCTTTGGAATAATGAGTTTAGCATGTCAGAGGAGGGCTATTATCCCATAGGAAGTTTTGTGCTCTGTACCAGAAGTAATCATCTCTTAAAATTATACTTTCAAACACTGAGGCCTTACCACATAACAAAAATTGAGCCAGGGATCAGGGATAAAATATCTTGGACAGAATTGTATAACTGTATAATTGTGTAGATATTGTCTTTAATTTTTGTAAAATTTAGTCATAAAAACTCCGACTAATTGTTGAGAAGAACAATAGTCATTGGAACTTGTTTCTCCAAGGACATCATAGTGCTTTAACATCTCTGTGAGAAGGAAGTATAAGATGAAAATGGTTAGCAAACACATATATCTACTATTTTATACGTAGTCCAGCCTTAGTAAAAACTGTATACTTAACAGTTTTAGCTCAATAATATTCTCAAAAGAAAACCTATGTTTTTTAATTTTTTAATTATTTTTATTTTGTGTGTATGTGTGTATCGCTTGCATGTAAGTGAACCCATGTCGTGCAGTGCCTGTGGAGGTTGGAAGATGGTGTCGGATCCCCTGGATCTGGAGTTATGGCCAGTTGTTAAATGCCATGTGGGTTGCTGGGATTCAAACCCAGGTCTTCTGCCAGAACAACCAGTGTTCTTAATTGCTAAGCCATCTCTCCAGCCCCATAAAAATACTTTATGTTTTTAAATGTTAACACAGACATTTAAATACTATACAATTTAAATAAAATTTTAATTAATACACGTTTATTTAGAACCTGTTTTTGAAGGAAATCCTATTCAAAATCTATGTATATAATATTAACATTTCCTTACTGAATCTTGTATAAACAATTAGCATTTTACATTTGTAAAACACTTTAGACCAAAATATATCATTTTGATAGCATTTCTTAAAAGTTTTTTATTGAATTTTTGTGTATTTCATAGAGAATATCTTTATATATACATATATATTGTTTTTTAGAAGAAGCATTTCATTACAGCTTTAACATACTCAACAGTTTCCAGAGCAAAGACACATCTCTTTTGAAAGTGGTTATAAAATTTTTTGGTTCTTAATCAATCATTTTTATACTCCCTTCCCCATTGGCAACCTCCGATACTCCCCACCCCACTGAATTCATACACTCTCACTTCTGTTAAGGCATATCATATCAAGTTAATGTCCCCAGTCGTCCCTCAGTGCAAGTTCAACCGCTGGGATCTAGGTAGCCATCTTGATAGGTTTTAAGATGTTCAGATTTTATAAGATTATAAGGAAGTATCCATTTATCAAGCCTTTTAACATATCAACAAAATACATTTATGACTCCACCTAAGTGCGTTTGAATTTGGGCATCCCAAAAATAACAGTATAATTTTAGCTCACAACAAAACAGGATGGAAAAAAAAAATGCTGAAGCTCCCGCAGCACATGAAAACAATTATGAGACACATGGTGCAGTTGCGTGAAATTCGGCTACAAAGGGGATAAGGCAGATAGAAATTTTATATCCATATCTCTTTGGGATGAGAAAAGGGATTCTTGGCATAAACGATCAAAAGGTAAAGTTTGTTGTGTAGTTTTAAATTACTAGCTTATCAAAAAAAAAAAAGACCTTTTTTTTTGACAATAGTCTCCATCTTATTTCTTGGTTGTTGTTGCTGCTGCTGCTGTTGTTTTTTGTTGTTTTGTGAGACAGTGTCTCCCTGTAGCCCTAGCTGTCCTGGAACTTTCTATGTAGACCATGCCAGGCTGGCCTCCTTCTCCCAGTAATCCAACTGTTTCTGCCTCCCCAGGACTGAGATTAAAGTTGTGTGCCACCATGCTGGAATTTCGATCTTATTTCTTACAGTTAGGCGATCATACCATCTGATGAACACAATATGACCAATTATATTGGACTAGACCTTACTGGCTAATTAACTACTCATGCCTCTCGTTTTAGTTATGTTTATTACACAAGCTCATTTAGGCACCTGTGCTATATTGTTTCTGGTTTTCCCGAAAGAATTACTCCCCAAATTTCTGCATAACATTATACAAATTGTTTTCTTCCTTTTTTATAGTCTTCAGTTCTCTTTTATGCTTTGATTTAATAGTACTTTAAGATGCAGTATTATCTCCTCAATAAAGTTAACTCTCTTTGATCCTGTTAATCATTCTTTCTCTTGGTGCTACTGTTTTGTCTTCCAAGTCATATTCCCTACATTTATTATAGAAATAAATTCATGGTAACTGAGAGTTCTTAAAAATATAAGGAAAAGGCAACATCTTATTCATCCATGTGACACTCAGAAGAAAAACAATAAAAAAATGGAAGTTGAGTATTTATTGATGGGATGAAGTTGATTTCAAATCTTATAAAATCAGTTACTAAACAAATGTCAAATGAATACCATGCAGAGATCAGAACTTTGGAAAACACAAAATTAAAGACCTAAGCTTGTAGGATGGCTCAGCAGGTAAAGGGACTTGCTGTCAAGCCTGATGACCTGAATTCAATCCCTGGGGCCCACATGGTGGAGGGAGAAAACTGATGCCTTCAAGTTGTCTTCTGATCTCCACACAAATGTCACTCCATGTGCACACATGCACACACACACACACACACACACACACACAGAGACACAGAGAGACATGCACACAGACAAACACACACACACACACACACACATACACTAAATGAATGTAATAAAATGAAAAAAAAAATACAAACACAGACCTCCTTTTTCACCAAATAATAGGCAGGACATATTTTTCCTTTCTTAACTGAGATCAAAGATGTCAAATATAAATGTTTGTCCTATATACATATACATTTACTCCTAGCTAGCAATCCAGTGTGGATCCTGATCTAACTCCACCACTAACCCACTGCTTTATTCCCCAGGCTGCTCTACTGTAACATCATCATCACAAATGGCCTCAAGTCTATTTTGGAAGGAAGTGAGGTATGATTAAAATATGTAAATATGCAATATAAGGCTAAATATGAGGATGCTGCTACAAAGCTGTTCTCTTTGGTTTTCTTTCTTTGTTCCAGGAATAAGGTTTTCTGCCTCTCACTAGAATCTCAAGCAGCTGTGCTCTGATGCTGCATTGTAAGTTCGTACGCACTTTACCTTCTCTGATTCAGCTCTGAGTGGGTGGTGTAGTCTGTTCTCCATAATTTGTTTTCTAATGTATAACCAATTTTGTGTCACATTGGATAGTGTCTTTTGTAAAACTGTGGTTAAAATAAATTCTCCTTCAGAGTAATCACACAGTATAGTCAATACTTTTCTGTGTAAGATATGAACATTCTACTTAGTACAGTTAAGGCAATGGAAAATATTTCTTAACACACTTGAGCCTCAGAATTTATGAGACATATAGAGAGATTTATATTTAGGATAAACTGTGATTCCTTTGAAAGAATATTTGACAACCTTCAACTATACTGTATCAAAAGATCTTTACAACTTTGAAGACTGTATCTATTAGTAATATTCGGAGATAGTTGAGGTGCTAAGCTCTTGCAAGGTATAAGTGCTCATTTGCTTGTATGCATGTGTATGCCTATATACTGCTTTCTACAAAAAGAGGCAGCCTTGCAACATGTGAAAACAGTTCTCCAGTGAGCTTAACATAAAATAGAATACAAATTGTGCAACTCAGTATTTTATACGGTGCTACGGTTTGATTTTGAAATGAGCCCGGCTGGTAGGTACATATGCTGGAACACTTGCTCCCCAGCTGATGGGAAACTTAGGGAACTTAGAGACATAGACGCGTGCTGGAGGAAGTGCATTGCTGAGGTGGTGCTTGAGGAGATAGATAGGTATAGATAGATATGTAGGTAGATAGACAGACAGATAGACAGACCAGGAAGATAGATGATAAGCCAGGTTTGCCTATTGTTCACTCGGCTTCCAGACTGCAGATGCAAGGGAACCAGGAGTCCCCTGTTCCTGCCTCTCCTCCACTTCTATTATTATGGAATGTATTTTCTTAAACTGTAAACCAGAATAAAAATTTCCTTCCTCAAATTGCTTCCTTTCAAGTATGTGGTCACAGCCAAGAGAGAAACAACTAACAACATATACAGATTTGCTATAATTGATATAATTGAATGCACCAATCTCATTATTTAAAATGTAATAACATAAATATAATTTCCAAGTAGTCACCCACTTCCCAATTGGTACCCAATTCCTTTTCCTTTTCCTCATACAAAGGTTTCCTATGCTTCACCATTTAAATCACCTTCATACTAAAGCTACTATTGGAATATTGTAGGCTCATTCCTACTCTGACTGTTATTTTCTCCTTGCTTAATTTTTCTAACAAGCAAAATTTCATGGTCTATTTCGTTGGTCCACCAGTCGAAGCATTGGATATCTGATAGCTTAATAGTTTAAAATTATCTGCCTACTGTCTATATTTTTATAATACCACTGCATTTTGATCTTACTTTTAACTTCTAGTAACATATTCACTCTGAGGCAGACTGGCTAGCTGGTCCATAAGCTGGCATTTCCCACTTTGGCCAACATTTAGACTGTATTTCCCTGGTTCTTTGCATCTGAGTGAGACACTTGTCTAACCTTAGCCCCTGGCTTTTGGACAAACATGTTATTCAGCATTTTGTGACCTGACCCGGAATGCTGCTTTTTAATCTTCATGCATTCTGTTTTGTACCTCCTACTGGGCAGATGCCAAGGATTCCATAAGATTAACGTATCCTAGAGGATGACAAAGAGCTCAGGTGCCTCCATGGTCATATACAATGCAGTTACCCCTTCTGCCCTGACACACCACTTAATGAAGTATTGTTTTTCTTCTATCATTTTTATTCCTTTCATTGGTAACATAAGAATAAGAAAACATTTCAATTATTTTTCAAGTTTTTTTAATATGAGCCACCATATTATTTAACATTCACTCAATATAAGTATATTATAATAAATTACATTGCCTTTAATCATAACATTATCACTCAGTTATCTGCATTGTGTCATTCATAAAGTAGGTAAGCTGATGTCATATATTTGTAGGTTTCCCAAGGAACATAGTAATTGTAGTTATGTATCTCCACATTTTAATAAATGTGAAACAAAAAATTAAAACATACTTTTGTGTTCATTATAGAAGATAGTCATAATGTTCAAATTATTTATTATTGCATATTTATTTTAATAAATAATATAAAACCAAAACTGAAAAAGAAAATTTTAAGCATTTACAAGTCTCTAGTCACTGAAGTAACACACAGCTGATGTGGGAAAGAGTTCATAAATCATTTATCTATGGTGATAAAAACAGAAACAGAAGTCTATCTTAGTTACAGAGTCTTGTCAATACATTTAATTTTTTAATTTTTCCTTTGAGGAACAAACTAACATCCACTTAATGATCACCTTTCTGTGTCAACTGCTTTACAGCATCATATTTATACCTCACAGCAACTATGTGAGGTATTTTTAACCTGTTCTAGGAGATAAAATACTTCAGTAAAGAGCTCAAGTTATAATGTGTAGAAACCCCAGGTCCTCTTTACTCATTCATATTAATTCTCTTTAACATGTGATTCTCTAGAGCTTTCCCCCCCTGGATTTGTTCATGACATCTTGTGTTTGAAGTACTTAACTTCTCTTTTCTAAATGCCAACATACGAGCAAATCAGCTCTCATTATGTAATGACTTCCTACATCAGAGTAGACATAATAAAGCCTAAAAGTCACGTAAGAGATGGTCTATTCCTACAGAGCACACACTGACAGATTGCCACTCACTTTTTGGGATCTTTTCCAGACCACTCTCCTTCCTTCTCCCCTGTAAATTGTAGTTCTCAATATACTGTCATCAGACAGTATTGCTTATCACCTTCATTGCTGCTGTCACTCCATAACCTTGCACATTAATCGTCCTTATTTCTCAACTTTCTGAACTGTCACTCACCTGTCTGAGCTGTCATTCTCTTCTGCATGACTCATGATTTCGTTATTGACAATTACAATATATATGACTATGATCCTTCTAATCCCGGCCTCTTAATTACTTGACCTTCTCTCCTCTGAACATCTTATCCCTAACTTCCCTGAGCTAATCAACTCAAGATCATTTCTTTCTAGACCTAGTAATTAATAATACTCAATCACCCATACCCTCTGTTTTATGTATCTAGGTTTCCAACAATTACCTCCTGTCTTTGAAACTCATTTGCACTAGTATGTCAACTGTATCAGTGATTTGTTCCTACCATACTTTTAATCAATTGATCTTACATCCTTCTCAATGTCTCTCAGCTTCCTTTACTGGGCAGAATTACAGTCGTATTAAAAATCAACCCACTGCCACTTCAGCAACTGTTGGAAAGTTACAGAGAAAAACACAACTGTGAACGATGTCATTTTAATTTCAATTTGAGATACAGTAAGAGAACTCTTAGTGCTGACCACAGTTGCTATATCTCACTTGCCCATATATTTTCACCATCCAAGGGTCATCTCCTATCCTTTCTTTTTAAACCCCAAGCCCTCATCCTAACATTCCCAGCTGATGACTCTGCTTCTTTCTCCACTGATAATATTCTAGCAACCAGAGAGAATCACCAGAGACTCTCACAACCACATGCATCGACCCACAACATTACAGATACACTTACTCTGTTCTCTATCAAGTTTTTCTGAGATAAATCACATTTGCTTACCTCTAAAATTTTCTCCTAGGCAGTAACACAATTTCCTAGCACCTATTTGAGAACTATCCATTGGAGTTATCTCTACAATTATTTTTCTTTTGTAGTAAGATCATCAAAGCAAATGAAATGCTATTCTTATCTCATATTAAACAAATACTTCTCCAAACTTCATTTTACTCACTAGTTGTAACTCTAATTACCATCTCTCTTTCATAGCAATCTATCTGGAGACACTGGACTATATTCAGTAACACAATTTCCATTTCTCTTTTATTTCTCATCTGAATTTAGGCTTTTGTCCAGATCACTGTATCAAACTATTCTTGTAAGGATCACCAATAACCTGTAAAATGCTTAATCTGATGGTCACATCTTAATTCTTGTTATACATAACTGATTAACACCAACTGTACTGCTCTTGGTATTATTTGTTCCATGGGCATCCCTGGTACTACATCTCCATTCTCCTTGGACCATAGTATTGTTTCTCCTCCTTCTCTAGACCATTTAATTCTGTAGTTTACTAGCATTCTAGCTTTATTCCCTTCTTATCACTGTACACATCAATTCCTTATGACCTCCATCAACTAATGTCTTTTAATAATAGTAAAATGCTCATGTCACCCAAATACAAACTTTCTACCCAGGCATAGATTCTGAACTTTAAACCCAATTACCTACCTGACAAGTCCATTGAAATGTCAAACAAGTATTTTGAAATTGTCATTCTTAAAACTGAACTGTCTCATTCTTCTCTCTCCCTCATACATTTAATCTACTCTCTGTTTCTTACTTCTCATTTAAGTGGATGACAAATTGATCCATTAAATTTCTAAGAGAAAATTATTGGCTTCATTTCAGAATTTTGCCTTCTCTCACATCCACATGCAATCTCCCAGAAATGATGTTGTAACACCTTAGCATACATGCAGAATGTAACTATCAAAACTTCTATTGCCACGACTCGCCTAGATTACTGTAATCATCTCTTTGTTAATTCTTTCTTCTGCCTATTCACAAATTATTTCCACACAGTAGGCAGAGTGTTCCTTGTCACTTTTCAGCACTTAGTCCCCAGTACATCCATATTTCAGTGTAAAACTCAACTCATTACAAGCACAAAAAAGACACTATAGTGAGTACAGGATCAGGGTCTACTTCCTTCCTGTCTGGGCTAAGATTCCCTCACTTGTGTATTGTTGGCCATTTTACCTTCTTATTACTCAGGGGACACACCAAGCATGTTCATGTCTTAAAGCTTGCATTGATGAAGTCTTCCTTAGAATGTTGTCCTCAAGATACCTATTTTGCTTATTTATATTGATTTTGTGTGTATGAGTGTTTTGCCTGCATATCTACTGGAGTCATGGATGGTTGTTAGCTGCTATGTGGGTGCTGGGAACTCAGCCCAAGACCTTTGCAAGATCAGCCTGTACTCTTAATCACTAAGCCAGCTCTCCAGCCCCCTCCCTGTGAAATTATTAAAAATAGAATTGCTTAACATACAGGCCTATAAGAATTCTAATCATAGTATTGTAAGCAGAAACTGAACCCAGGACTTTTGCAAGAACATCCAGTGCTCTTAATCATTAAGCCATCTCTCCAACCCAACTTGTGAAATTACTAAGAATAGAATTGTTTAATATAAAAATCTACAAGAATTCTAATCATAGTATTTTAAACAAATAGGACACTTATTTCTAGTGTTGCAGTGAGTTTAACTAGATCACAATTCTTTGCTTTCAAAATATTATCAGTCAGCTCTATGTAATTTATATTTTAACTGTTTTGTCCTGGAACTCACTATGTAGACCAGGCTGCCTTGAACTCACAGATATCCACCTGCCTCTGCCTCCCGAGTGCTGGGATTAAAGGCGTGCACCACCATGCCTGGCTAGTTATCAGTTTTTAAATGTAGAAGTGTATTGATTGCATGTGTGTAAGCACACTGGTGTCAGCAATGTCTGTAGAGGCTAGAAAAGGGTGTCAGATCCCCTGGAACTGGAGTTACAGATAGGTTTTAGCTGCCACATAGGGGCTGGGAATCAAATGTGAATCCTCTGCAAGATCATCCAGTGCTCGTAACTGCTGAGGCATCTCTCCAGCCCCACATGTATTTTTATAAATGAACCATTTATAAAACCATATTAAACCATTACATCCAAAAATATATTTAAAAACGTTCATTTAAAATGCAGGTGTCTAAATCTCTATGTCATTTCCTCTCTCAGTTTAAACTATGAAATGTTTTTGCTTTTTCTTTTCCCCCAACCCAAACTTTTGTTTGTGTTTGCTTTTCTTTTGTGATGCCCGGGATAGAACTCATGGCTGTGGCTTGCTAGTCAGGTTCTCTAACACAGCTACACCAACTCTGGGAAAACTTAAAAAAAAATTTTTTTTTAAATCTTATGTGTATGAGTGTATTGCCTGCAGATATGTGAGTGCACCTGTTTCGTGCAATGCCGCGAAGGTCAAACGAGGGCTTTGGATTCCCATGGAACTGGAGTTAAAGATGGTTCATAGCCACCATGTACGTGCTGGGAATCCAGCTGTTGTCCTCTGCAAGGACAGTCAGTGCTCTTAACCGATGATCCATCTCTCCAGGCACGGCAATCAAACTTTTAATCACACATGGTTGCATCTTCTTTTCTCATATCATTTTTCACACTAAGAATACAAATAGTTTTGAAAATGTAAGTTCCCTTTTGGAGAAACGTTATTTTTAGAATTTCCTAATTGAGGTCATAGAACAAATGCATTTTGCTTTAGAGTATGGTTTAAAACTTAAAGCATTTTCATTTTGTGCATGTTCCTTTTCCCCCCACCACTAGGCTCCTTTACAATAAGTTTTCTTCATAGAGTAATTAACCAATTAAGAGGACATTCATAATATGTGATCTATGACACACATTAAAAGGTGAGAAATTATACATAGCATTCAAAGTTCAAGAAAGTATTGTTTCATTTATTATGAAAGTAAATGAATACGCTAGTTCATGTGTGTGTGTGTGTGTGTGTGTGTGTGTGTTTTAATTTTTTTGTGATTTTTGCCTCATTTGTCAGTGCTCTATAATTAGCTCAGGACCTTGTACTTACTCATCAGTCCATCTACCACTGAGCTAAATTTCCAAATTCTCAAAGTGAACAAATATAAGAAATATACAATTGCAAGCCATAATATCATATTTATTATTCTTAAATAATTTTGAAACCAATCTTCACATATATTTCCCACTAGAAATTCCATCTTCCTTCCTCTGGCCATGTTTGTAATCCTATTTAAAAAAAGATACCTATTTGACTACTCAGCTGATCTCCTTTAAGCCTTTGTTTAGATGACTAGTTAAAATCGCAATATGATCTCTTTTCTTTTTCTTAATTTTAAGTTTTTCATATCACGTGTGACTACCTATCACATGTTCATTTTGATCCACTATTTACTTACATCCATACACTCTAAGAATAATCAGAGTATTGTTCTCACTAACTGAAATATGCTGGTGTGTAGCTAAAGGATTGTTAATCATTCTTAAATATGATACTAATCTCTTGCAATTGTGAAAAACTACAAGTTTATACAACCTAATCATGTAAGTAATTTTCATAATTATTCTACACATTTTTCCATATTAAGCTTTATTCTGGGCTTGAATAGTGCAATAATGGGGGTGGGACTCTTACATACTTGCAGTGAGGAAATTGAAAGTCAAAGTTATTTAATGCTTCCTAGCCGCATAGCAATTAAAGTAAGCAGCAATGTTAAAATTAGAAACCAGGTATTTTGTCACCTGTATTTGGAAACTTTATCACTACAAATTGTCTATAAACAACTATAAACATATTTAAATGTATGTTTATGGAGTAAACCATACAGATATTTATTCACTTGTAATTTAATAATACTTCTACTATGATAGTCAATTAAAATATTAAGAGTCTGTATCTATAGAAAAATCTTAAGAAATATAAATTTGGATGCATGTGTACATGTTTATGCGATTTCACATGCAAGTGCAATTTCACATATGATTGTGTAAATGTATATGTATGTGTAGAAATCAGAGGTCAACCTCAGGTGTCCCTCCTCAGGGTCTTCCACCTCATCTTCAGAGACAGGGTCTTTCAGTGGTCTGGATCTCACCAAGCAGGCAAAGTTGGCTGACAAGCAAGTCCCAGGGAGCTGTCTGTCCACCACACCAGTGTTAGGATTACAGGCATCTGACGTCATGCACAGTGATTTTTATTTGCTTTTATTTTTTATTTTTCCACATGGGTTCTGGGGATTCAACTCAGGTCCTCATGCTTGCACAGCAAGCACATTGCTGACTGAGGCATCTATCCAGATGCAACATATAAAAATTTGAAATTAACATCTCATTACTAAGACAACAATTTGAATTAACAAAAGGAAAGAAGCAGAGCAGTCACTCTTGAAAATCTATTGAGAGAATTGAAGACAAAGTCCAAGTACAGAAAACATCCAGGGAAAATAAGCTCTTAAAGGTTAAGACTGACTGCTCGCCTTGGAAAAGGGACTATGCTTTCTGCTACTTGGTGAGAGGAAAGACACACCGAATTCAACAACAATCCAAACACTGTCTAAATGTATGAAGGATTTTTCCATCTTTAATTGTGTTTTGGACTTATTCTCTGTGAAATACACTGTGAAAACATTGAATAAAAAAGTAATAACATTATAGTAGATGATAAAGTACTCATAATTAAGATGCCTAAGGAGAGCACAGCAATCATGAATAACAAACGCTAAGTGCTTGATTGCTATCATTAGACTCTTCAACTTTCTAAAGATCTCCCTATCATGACTCTCCTGTGTAAAGATGCTATATTTAATAGAAAAAAGGACAATTTTTATTACTGTGAAACTCTGAAATATAAAACAGCTTGACATTTTTGATTCAACATGTCAGCATATCATGTTCAAGTAGACTTTATGGAGCTCAATAAAAACTTTCATAACTTCAAAAGAACACAAAGTCTTAGAAATATGTCTTAGAAGAAGCAAGCGCTCAACACTTTGGGAAACAAAGTTTGTTCTCCAAACAATAAACAGATCTCATTAAAACTCCCCTGGCTGGTAATCAGTGGCTACTTTTCCTGCAAACACTTCTCATTCCTTTGTTCCTGTTTGGTTATTATAGGCAAGTTTCGCATACATGTATGATCATCTGTTTTTCTTCACATATATGCCTTTATTGATTGGGTCTCGTGTGTTTCAGTGATGAGATATTACTTTAGAATGGGAAAGGCATTTATTGGTAATCTATCTTCATATCCCAACTTTACTGCAAGCGAAACCTAAGTGCATGATCAAATTTCAAATACAATCCATCAGAATCCAAAACTCCTGATGCCATGGCAATTGTTCCTTCGAGAAATCCACACTAATCCACATGAAGACTGAGCTAATAGGGTCCGTTAGAAAGTCTTGAACAGGCTCTAATATTTTGCTTTATATATATA
>NW_008333889.1:3028777-3046658 GCF_000622305.1 Nannospalax galili
GTTTGAAGCTCTTTGCTTAAATGGGAGATTAAAAAATTACTCCAATTTGAATTGAAAAAATTATTAACTGGCTGGGAATGTTTTCACAAGATCTTGCATATATTTAAAAATATTTTATTTGTCATTTTATTTTATAAATGAGTATGTTGCTTGTATATAGGTAGGTGCACCCACATCATGAAATGATAATGTTAGTTAGGAGAGGGCATTAAATCCCCTGGAACTGGAGTACATATGGTTATTAGCCACCATATGGGTTCCAGGAAACAAACCCAGGTCCTCTGCAAGAGCAGTCAGTTCAGTGCTCTTAATCACTGAGTCATCTCTCCAGACCTTATCATGCATATTTTAAACTACATAATTGCAATACCAAATAAATAAATTGGGCCATTGTGTTTATTCAATATAGAAAATACATACAATTCCTCTTGATTCCAAATCAATATGCTACTTTTAAAGTATGGGTTATATTGTGAAGTCAGTACATTGATACCAGTTCTATAATTGCTAGTTACTCTGCTTGTCATTTAAGCTCCACAAAAAAGTGAGAAAAACCAAATGCTAGTTAAATATGAGGCACAGTCAAACTTTTCTTGACACATAGAAAAGAAGAGTTTGGGGTCATAAAATCCTGCTGGAGAGAAAATAAGTTCCTAGATTTTGTTTTATATCTTCTTGTTCATGAGAGTTATTTTCCTCAGATCATTCCAAAATCACAGCTCTGGGTTACAGCATTACTCTCATCTGCACCACCACATACCTGAATAGATTAACAGGTATCCTCCTACCTCACTTACTAAGTATGTCTCCACAGTTCTCCATGTTCTTCAAGATGAAGCTGCTAGGATTAAATTAATCTTGTAATTCATACATGCTCTAAAGTAGTAACTGTAAAGTAGTAAAATAGTATGCCCATCTCTGTATTATTGCTGCTGTGAAGAAAAGACAATCAAACAAAACAGTCAGGAGAGAACCTTGACCTGCTATTAGAGCCTCTTATTTGTCACCAATCTGGGTTACTTCCAGAAAGCAAATTCTCTCCTCCTAGCCTCTACTTCCTGGATGGAGCAGTGTTGTGACTTTGCAGAGACTTAGCCCTGAAAGTTGTCGTGTCCAAAGAGCTATCCTCATATCCGATGTCTGCCACATCTATCTTGGGGAATGGGTTCCTGAACCATGATATTACCCTGCTGTGAGGGAAAGACTTAGAACAAAATGAAGAGCTAGTTCTTTATTTATTGCAGCACAAATTCAAAAATCTTATTCCTCAAAATTTTACATACTAGAAATAGCCATTGATATATGCCATGGGTGGTGGTGCTAAGGTGATGTGAACAAACTGTTTTCCTTTTCAATCCAATACTCTGCTAGAGTTCTAAAATGTGAAGTATTATGTACTCCCTTGACTCTACCGGAGAACATATGAGCCTCAAATCATCTGTGGTGTCTAATTTCTCAGGACCATCTTTAGAAAGTGGTAAGTATGGGCTTACCATGACTCTCAGAAGATAATTTTTACTTCTGTCTTATCTGGAATGAGTGTCCCTCAAGTTAGGAACAGCTAGCACCCCTCTATTTGGAAGAAGGAAACAAATGTATATTTTGCTGCAGAAACACAGGGGACTTGTGCCAAATAATTGAGAATCACAAATGAGAAGAGTAAAACAACTAGCTCTATAGATTTAAATTATTCATGTTTGCTGAAGTGATGTCAGCGTCCCTGTATCATCTACCTACTTGCCATGAGCCTTAAACACATACATTAAGAACCATCACTCTCCAAACCAGCATCCATTCAAATACACCACTTTGATGGTTCGGTGTTCTATTATTTAGGCTAAAGAAATCTATGACCATTTTACTCCTAATTTTCTTGTCATTTGGATTTAAGTATCCCTGATAGGGCCTGGTGAGATGGCTCAGCAGTTAGCACTGGCTGCTCTTGCAGAAAACCGGGTTCAATTCCCAGCACCCACATGGTGGCTAACAAATGTCCTTAAATCCAGTTCCAGGGGATCGATCTGTCACCCACTTCTGACCCCTATGGGCATTGCACAAAATGGGTGCACTTATAAACATGAAAATAATACACATACATATATACATAAAATAAAATTTAAAAAATGAATCCCTGATAATGATTCTAAACACATGCAGGTTTTCATATGTACCTCTTAGAATTATCCACTATAACATAAATTCAAAATAAACCCAATGCAAAAATCTTAAACAAATCCTTACTCTGCATCAATGATTTTGTGTAAATATTCACTATAGTTCAAGTGATTTTATATTTAATTTCACTTTTAAATGTTTTTTAGTTAACAAGTTAAGATGTAAAGTGCCAAAGGATGTTTTGAAAACTATGTTGGAATCTAGCCCATAGACATTGCCTACTAATACAAAGACTGATATACTTTTTGCTAATTAATTAATTTTCTTAATGATAATAGGCATATCCTCTGAACCCAGATCAAAGGGTTGATATGGATGGAGATGGCAAGCTAACATGTGACCTGATCATTACAAAATAATGACTATAATGCAATCTGTAGATGATAGTCTAGAAAAAATATATTTCATTCTAGAATTTATCATATTTTCTTTACAGAAAGATCCTAAAATGTGTTATTAGAAATTGGGTTTGTGTTGAAGTTAGGGTTGCTTTTTTTCAATATCAATGGTGCTGAATTTCTAAGAATCAGCCCATGCTGCATTTTCTGTTTCTTGTGATGACTGAGAGCAACCATCTGCTATGGGACTAATCCGAGTAAAAAGAGAAACTAACCCTTCATGGGATAAAGCTAAGTATCAAAAAAGCCCTGATTTTTATTATCCCTCTACAATGGAAACAAACACAAGTCCATCTCACCCTTGATGAGCCCACAAAGAACTAAGGAAAGATTCACCAACATCCTTTTGAAGACAACTTATTCAGTTAAACTTCAGTTTCCTTATCATATCAGAATAATGACAACATCAGGTGCAGCATTATATCCATACACTTTTTAGACAACGCCACATGGAATGCTATGAAGATTAAGTCTCTACAATACCGAAAGTTATTAAGGAACACACAGTGTTTCGTGGGTTGCTGATCTACATAATGCAAAATAAGATGTAGGGTAAAATTGTTTCAAGTGGCTGAAAAGTTTATATTCTTAGGACTTCGCTTAGCTAGAAATACTTGTCTAGGTCACTATTCGCATATTGTTATGTAAACTATTACACAAAATATCAACAACTGGAAAAAAATTTACAATTTATGCTGTGTATTTATTTTAGGTTATGTAAATAAAAGTACGTCAGTGAATAATTTCTTTTTTTTTCATAAAAGATACAAAAGTTAAGCATTGAAGTAACAGAGACTTCTAGCATTTCCTTCTCTTGTTTAGGATTGTGCATGTGGCCATCTAGAAAAGGTTTCTGTCCAGAGTGTTATGAAAGACTCTTTTAAAAGAAGCCCCAAACTTGGGATGCCAATGTATTAAACATTCAGTGAAGCATTTAAGGAAAGTGCAGGGATTACACTGCAGGGATTACATGATAAGATATCTATATTTCTAGTTTTCTTAAATAAATAAAGAGCTTTTGAAAAAAAAATGTCAGTCACATCTACCTACTTTCTCTTGCTTGACATAGTCTTCTTAAACAGGATTCATAAATGTATCATTTATTTTTAAAGCATGAATAAAATACATGTGAAATAATTTATTGCATCATACATTTGAAGACTGAAAGACAGCTTTGAGATGTTGGAATAGGTGTAATTAATAATTGGCTTGAAGTTGGGGATTTAAAAACATCTACATGTGGCTATGTGATTTC
The DNA here is from genome assembly GCF_000622305.1 of Nannospalax galili. Classification (NCBI taxonomy): domain Eukaryota; kingdom Metazoa; phylum Chordata; class Mammalia; order Rodentia; family Spalacidae; genus Nannospalax; species Nannospalax galili. The sequence continues at coordinate 3,032,606 of NW_008333889.1, forward strand.
TATCCTGTTTAAAATTTAATAATGCTATTTTAACTCTGAGGAACAAATAAGAGCTTATTTTGAAACCTGTTTAATTTAATAGGTTCTAGAGATAATGGATGATTTCCAATGTGGTGGTTTTGCAGGGAGGGAGTACAGGTGGGGCTAATAGCAAAAGATGGCCAGGCAAGAGAGGATAGATAACATCCCATCTCCCAAGAGGAGATGTGTAAACTTTTGAGGTTATTTCAAATAAAACTTTAGGTAATTTATTATGAAGACATTTTTCTTTTAATGTGACAGGTTTCCATGTGTTAATCCAGAGAATAATTTATAAGTATAATTACTACTTTACAGTCACTATTAATTTCATCGGTTATCTGTGGGGTTGTTAAAATGAAACCAAAACAAAAACATTCCTGACATTATTCTTGATAATGTAGTGCAATGCCAGCAAAATCTACTTTCCTCATTGCTCTTGAAAGTACGCACAAGATTTAGGATCTCAAGCAATTGAGGATATAATTTTAAAACTTACCAAGATAAATTGGCTCCATTTTTAAAAATAAGATTATTTTAAAAAAATAATAAAAAACGTATTGGGGTTTTGCCTTAATCTCTGCTACATATTAAAATTATTAAAGGTGACTAAATTTTAATGCAAAATTTGCAACCTCCTTCTAATAATAAAAGTGAAGACATTCGATGATGTCCAATGACAAAAATAAAGACATTCAATGACATGAAAAGTCAGAAACAGAAAAGCATCTTCTGAAATGTTTTAAGCTATTATGACTGGTAAATTCTACTAGCACAGTAATTGAAACATAGGAATATATTGCTTTGAAATCTTCTGAAAACATTTAGAAGGAAAATAGATCCTAAAACACAGCTTTCAATGGAAGATTTATTTTCACTTAATCTCTTTGTTATTTTAATCTTACTTTGGATGATAAAACTCCATTCCCTCATTTCAGGGTTAGCTGGGCAGATATATGGACTTTACACAGTTAATGACATTTTATGTTCTATTTGTAAGGTCCTCTCTGGGGTGTTAAAAGCATCACATTTTCTCTTATAACATTAGCTGAAAGAATAAATAACCAAATATCTGAATATGTTAATTGCTGTGCACCTGCATATTTATTCTGATTTTTCACATTCTGAAAGGTATTCAACTCTTGTCTTTGATGAAGAAATGCACAAACACATCCTCTTATGCTTTTCTCTGCCCTTATTTTAGCAGCTTTTATTTGTGGTTGATGAAAAGTCTATATTGAGAACAGAAATATTAGGTAACACTCACTAATTTTTTATGTGCCAGACACTTTTCTAAGTATTCAAAAAAAAAAAAAAGATGAAGTCTTTTTTTCTGTCACACAGCATCCATCTAGAGTAGTATTTTATGATCATTACATTATAGGGTAAGGAACTGGCACACAGAAAGTTTGAGTAAATTGTCCAAGGTTTGCATATAGGTAATGGGAGTTCAGACTTCCAAATCAGAGAATGTTATTCTATAGAGACTGGGTTGATTACCCCGGGCTTTTCATTTCAGATTTACAAAGGAAATGAGTAAAGGAAAAAGAAAAAACTCATCAGTGGCAAACATCCTTTTAGATGACATTATATTTTTAATCTACAAGTGAAAATTAGTTTGTAAAAGGTACTACTTTTAAAGTCCTGAATAAGGCAACAAAATAGGTCCTGCTTAGTCAAATTTGCAGCAAACTCAGCAAGCATTTTGCATATTTGTCTAAACGCAGAAATTCACTGGTCTTTAAAACTCCCAATTGTATGGAAAACAGCTAAAAGTAATTCTGTCACTGCCTGGGAAGAATCAATTATTTGACAAAGAAAGACCAGTTTAAAGGTGATTTGAAAGATTTGTACCAAGTCACTGCAAATTCTTGTGCTCTTGAGATAAAGTTCGTTGTCAAAAAGAACTTAAAAAGTACTTCAGAAGAGGAAAAAATGACCAGCAAAGGATGTATCCAAGCTCACATTGTCAGATTGAATTCTTCCACTTTCTACCAGAAAAATCACAAATTTCCTTTAAATTTATTAAATCTATCATTTTTATGACTAAACTCTTAGGGACTTAACTTAATTTCTGAAATGGCAAGGAAGATTCCTATTAAGATTCTGAATCCCAAAGGACACGTGAGCATAAATACATGCTAAGCTAGTTATGCTTTCATTATCTGGCAGCTTCATCTTACCACATGATCTTATTTCATTTCCATGACAGTAGATTGCAATAGCCCATTAGCTAGATTAAGAGGATTCCTAACTGAATTAAGGAAGGGCAAATAAGGAACCAATTGAACAATTCATAGCAAGACATTTTTATGGCATTTCCCAGATGACCTTATTGAGATAAAAAAACAAAATGTGATAAAAGTACTGACAACTGAGTTTCACAACTATTAAATACAGACATCAAAAATCATGTTAGCATGCATAATTTACATGATAAAGAGTGTATAACCCAGGATATAATTTCTTATTGTATTCTAAATATGCATTCTCATATTTCAGACCAGTGTACCTCTCACCACACATCTAAGAAGCTTCTTTTTGCAACAGATGGAGATTATTACAGAGTTCCACAACTAGTCAAATACAGAGTGTCTGAGAGAAGCTTAACCCTCAGTGATACATCTTCAATGCACCCTCTACACATAAGATGAGTAGATCCTCAACTCCCACAACAGAAGTTTCCTATGCAGCAGATGGTGATTAAGATTAACACAAGAAATCCACAACTGGACAATGTGCAGAGAAAAAGAGCCCTCAGAGTGCTCATCCTGAATATAGAGGACATTAAATTGGGCTGGAACAGTAAGGAGAGTTGTGGATAGGAGAGGGGATCTAAGTACCACCAAAATACATTGTAAGAAAATCCTAAAATTTCAATACAAAATTTTAAAAAAGAACGTATAACTCAGACAAGCTTTAATGCATATTTAGAATTCAGTACTATATGAAAAATAAAGATCACATTTACTGTCATACTTATTATTCTTTAATTGAAAAGGTATTTTCCTATTTGATATCAAGAGTGAAATCTGAAATTAAATGTTATCTTTGGATTTCAAATTACTACTTGTTCATATTTCTTTCCTGTCTTTGGTGTTGAGAATATTTCAGTATTCATTCTTTCATTCAATCATTCATTCATTCATTCATTCATTCATTCATTCATTCATTCATTATTTAAGACAGATTGTTTCTTCCCAAGGCTGTAATCCAACATGTCCATTCATTCATGGTGCAGTTGTAATGTGTGCAATGTTAGGAATAGACTGGTTAGACCAGTATCTTTTATATCTACTAGCCTAATGCCAGTTGGTAAATTACTATCTCTAGAGCCACCAAGGTTTATGTCTCTGAAATGAGCATAACCTCATCTACCCCAATAGGGTTGTTCTGAAAACTAAACGAGATATGCAAAGCTCAGCTGGAGATAATATTAATATCAAGTATCAAAAAATTAATCGTAATTTGACTCCTAGCACATTTTGGAATTTTTTTAAAGTACTGTTTCATAACAGCTCTGTAGGAACCTACATGTGGTACTAAGCAATGGATATTCTGTCTTGTTTGTGCTGACACGCACTACTGGATTCAAATTAAGGGTCCCAGGATACTGCATCCTGTAATACAATTGAACTACAAAGCAGCCAGAATAGTGGAAAAGGAAATAGTGAAATTCAGATAAAATGCTTGGTAAGAGGTCATGTGCTATATGGGTCATGGTAGGAGTTCAGTGGGTCTAGGGGAATACTGAATTGGGAGTTAGGGTTATAGTTACTACAGGATGCTCTCAAACTCAAACTGGTAACAAAAACTTAATGGGGAATGGATCACCTTAATAAATAGATTTTGTTTTAAGAAAGTTGTGTATACACATAAATTTTTAATGCCAAATTTTAAGTAATCAGAGCTAGTTTTTTTTTTCTTTGAGGTGATCTCACCTAAGAGATTTCTAAAAGAAAGAAGAATTTACAATGATCTTCAGTGTAATTTAACTCATTGCAAACCCTGGGTTTGCATTTCTATCCCTTCCTTGTGAAATAGAACAGACAGGTATAAGGCTATGAAGCTGCCAAACAGCATGTTATGTAACATATTAGAACTGATTAATTCCTACAGTTTCATTAATTCATAAATATCTTGATGCTGCAGCTTGGGATTGATTATGGCAAGGTCAACCATTTTGTCTTAAAACACCGATTTCTCATCTTTACAATTTTGGAAAAATAACCAGCTTGACACTGATGAAGGAGACAGACAATTTTAGGTTAATGTGGGTGAGAGAAATTGAAAAACACAGTCTAAATTTATTGATCAAGGCTTCATAGGATGTGTGTGAAAATGTATACTGAGACAGTTACATCTGAAAATTTCCATGTACCTCCTGTATTATACCACCGACAAGTCAAAGATCTTTTAGAAGTAACAATATAAGTCCAAACTCAAATTCACCCTTAATTCAAGAATGTCAAGTGCCAGTTTTACACTCCATTTTATTTCTATGTATTTTCTCCTTTTGATTTAGGAGTTAAGTATTTTAGGTAATCTTACTGAATTCATGCTTTATTACAATATATAAGATATTTATTAGCAACAACTCTTTCAAATCCGAAAAGGGGCATTTTCTTTCCTAGTTCAGTGATTGTCATTGAATATTTAGTGATTTATTTGATTTTTGCACTAGTCCTCCACTGCACTAGACAAAAATGCAGAAAACTAAGATGGCCCTGGTCATCTCCAGTGCCTATATTTATTTTATGATCTGGCTGTTCACTTGTTGATGTTTACCAAATACCTACTGTATCCTAAGCCCTGTTACTTGCCAATGATATACATTAGTAAACAAGGCAGATCATATTGCTGCATTTCTGAAGTGTATATTGCTCTGGGCAAGACAAAAGCTGAAAAATAGATCTCAATACACAGTTGAATAATATTATTTTATCTGATTGAGTCTGTATATAATTATCTTTTAAACTCTCTTGAACATTCATCTAATTCTCAAATTGAAGATATCTGACTTTGAACTATTTTTATTTTAATTTTATATCCATATGTGTTCAAGGATGTTTGTGCACAATTATGCACTATCAATGATCATAACTGCAATCATGGAAAATATTACATAAAGAAATACTCTCATAAGCTCAAGCTGTAGCTAACTGGCAGAGAAATGCCCAGCAAATGCAAGGCCTCAATTCCTTTCCAGTTACTATAACCTGCAATCATACACACACATGCACATATAAATCCATCTTCATTTGAATATTAAATTTAATCATTTTTCCTTTTTGATTTTCTTGAAATTCAGGTAGAAAGTTCTGTTTGTTCTGTTTTGCTGTTTCTTATTTTTTTCTGACCTGCAGTCAATGAACAAACCACAAAATCAGTGCCACCTTATCCTATCCTTTTTTAATAAAATATTTCTTAATAAACTATACTAAAAAGATTATATTCAATTTAAAAAGTGATCTTTTCAGGGATTCAATAAGAAGAATTGGAGCTCTTGTGTTCAGTTGTATTCTGTATTATTTCTTCCTAATTAAGTATATATATATGATAAATAGAATGAATCATATCTTTATACAATATAAGTCATTCAATGCAGAGATAATTTTTTTTGAGACAGGGTCTCTCTGTAATACCAGCTGACCTGGAACTTGCTTGTCAACCAGGCTGGCCTTGAACTCATAGAAACCTGCCTGCCTCTGCTTCTAAGAGCAGGGATTAAAGGTGTGCACCACGATGCCCAGCTCAAAAATGATATTTTAATAACATATTTACTTAAGAAAACAGAATATGCCCAGAGCTTTCTTCATCTACAAATGGGCAACCACTGGACACTTTGTTAACTTAGCATGTGTTCTCCAAAATATCATTTCTTCTTTCAATGGAAGAAGATCACTGAAGATCACGCACACTGGAAATAATTAGAATTATAAAAGGCACTAGAAAAAAAATGTTCAAAACCGAAAAAAAATAATTTCGATGTGTGTATAGTCTCCACTAAGCACAATGTCCTTTCACGTGTAAGATGTCTATCTCCACTATGAGGTATTTTGAAGTTTGCCGTATAAGTCTCCAGTTCCAGGAGAACCGACGTCTTCTGAACTCTGAAGGCACTGCACAACACGCGTGCATTTACAAACATACAGGCAATAAATTCAAACAAAGTTTAAAAGTCTCATGGTAGTATTAATAATAAAATTAAAATGACAAAACAATAAAAATAATTGAACAATAAATTTTCAATAAACCATATTAATAAAAATATAAAGCTCTTAGACAAATTATTAAAGCTCATTAATTTTTGAACAACTGAATGTTCTACAGATGTGCAGAGAGACTACACAGAGAGAAATGCAATTGCACAATAATTGTTTAGAATGTTCTCCTCTCAATTAATCAAATAAACCCAAATAAACCCCAAAACAGCCACTTGAGAATGGAGAAAATCTGTACTTGTTTCACTGTAGAATGGCCATTAATTTATTTCGTGGTTCTATCTCTATAAAATTAAAGGGGCAGAAGGCTGGGACTGTGTTCATTATTGAAGCATTTACAGTGTTCACTATAGCAAAATCTACATAACTCTAGCAAAATCTACACAACTTTTATTAGTTGATTAATGAATCCAGAGGTATTAAAATGACAGCACTAAATCATAGGGCAGTAAAATAAACTGGAAATTCTCAAAATACTTCCAGCATAGTTCTAAGGCTCACAACAATGGGTCTCTAACTTATAAAGATCTTAATGAAAGTGTCTCATTTGCACAGGCCTTTTAAACATGATATGCCTCCAAAATGAACTTATCTTTTCCAATAAACCTACTGTCCTCAGACTTTACCTTGATTAAAAGATTTGTCTCTGACACTCCTAATCACACACATCACAATCGCATACTTTGTCTAAATCCCATTTTCATCAGTCATTTTTTAAAGACTAGATTTTACTTTCTAAATGCCCCTTTCTGCATATATCTTTCACAATCCACCTTTTAAGCCATTGCACTAAATAGTGAATTTGCTTTTCTGCTTCAATGTTAACTCACTTCAATCATTTTCCATAGTGTAGTCACACTGTGACTTCTTGACTTGAACTTCTTCAGTGAGAAAGAAAGTCCTTTAGTAGAACAGAAAGGTTTTTACTTAATATGCTGTCTACATCTCCCGTAGATGAAACACAAGCTTCACAGCAAAACGTGTCATTCCATAGCACCTCAACTCTCACACTTGTAAGTTTTACATCTTTTAGTTCCTGGTTTCCATTGCCATTTTGAACACCCTGTTGGTTTGATATTTGATCTACCTAGTCAAACTAAAGTGGTATTTCCTCTGTGAGATTCCTTTTTATCTTTTTAGGGATTTTTTTCTAGTTTTAGATTTAGGGTTAGTGCTCATGTTAGGGCATGATTTAGTATTAGGTTTAGGGGTTTGGTTAGGGATAGAGTTAGGTTTAGGGTAGGGGTTTGGATTAGAGAAAGGTTTAGGTAAGATTTTGGTTTGGTGTTGCTGTTAGGGTTAGGGTTAGGATTAGAGTTAGCAGGGTTATGGTTACAGTTAATGTAAGCTGCGTTCTGTGACACTCCCCTGTCTCTGTGCCTTTATTATATTATGTTGCATGTCTCTATTTTCAACTTAACTTGTGAATTTCTCCAGTGTCTGACAATGCAAACTTTGGTCAACCTTAGTCCAAAAAATTACTGAAAAATTACACATTCAATATCTCTACACGAGTCTGTGAGTATAGCTGAAGTGTACATAAGAAGAAACAGTAACAAGACAGGAGAAACCTTCTTTCGAGTTGGCCAGGGCAGTACTAGAGACTCTCAAAATTACAGTCCTTTATTACCTCCCAGAACTTGATGGTAAAACCCTATTGCTGAAGACAGAACATACTTTCAACAAGATTTAGAGCAACAAAGCTAGAACTGACCTGGAAGCTACCTCTGCTGAAGGCTAGCTCTCACAGCTTTGGAGAGCACTAAGCAAGCTGCCCAGGGACAACGTCAATAACGGTCCAAACCCAGCTTCAAGGCCTAAAACACCATCAAAGACCAGCACAGCAAATGACATTTGTGCAGTACTGGCACTGTTATCTTGGGGGTAATCAGCAGCTGCCTAATTGGACTTAAAACCCATTCAGTGGGAGGAAACTCAAATGTGGTACTGTAAATCTAACCAAATCCACCTAGCTGAAGAGGTCATAAATCTTAGAGAAAACTCCAAGGCTGTCACCTCCCTATACAAATGTAATTTTCTACAATGTGCAAAATATGGATCCTTAAATCTATAGACAAGTATCCCAGTCACCACCCACCAAAGAAGCTTCTTTTTCAATAGACAGAGATAATTATAGAGTTCCACAACTGGTCACACACAGAGACTATTTGTGGCTTTCCCATGCCTTTGGCACAGCTAGGATGCAACCTCCACATCAAAGGCTCACAGAGCATAGAACAAGGGATGAAGAGAACACTAATGTATCTTTCAATTGTCATCAATGAAACTCCCTCATGCAACAGAGGGCCAGGAACACAAAAGGTAACAAATGGCCAAAGTGCAGAGGATAAGAGCCTGCAGGGTGTGGGTTCTTGAACAGGACACTTATATTAAAATCCACCCACCCAGTGCTCAGGTATCATTGCAGAAGTGGGGTGGAGAGATTGTAAGAGCCAGGGAGGAAGGGCATTACCATGCAGAAATAGTCCTACAGCCTCCTGGGACTCTTCTCATATGAACATACAGCAATGGGGTCAGCATGCACAAGACCCATGCAAACTTAAGCAGACAAAAACCCAGCATAGAACTGTGAAAATGAGGAGCAGACCCTAGTCTTAGCTGAAGAATTATTGGCAGCTGACTACTGCTGGGTGAAAAAGTGCTAATATTCTTAAAGGGAGGGACTCTAAATAGGCTGACTAGGTCCCAGTGGATGAATTTGCACTGAGGGACATCTGGAGACACTAACTTTACATGATAAGCATTAACACAAATGACAGAATGAATGAACTCCAGTTGGGGAGGTGGAGCTATGGGAGGGTGCCAAAAGGGAAGAAGGCATTAATATGATATTCTGTATGAAATCACAAAAATTCAACCTATTTTTTTAAAAAAAAATAAGTGCTACAAATAAAAAAGCTCAAAGTGGGACAGATATTCAATGTTGACTTTTAATTTTAGTATATCCTTCTCAAAATAAAAATTTGTGATACTTTTCTACTACTGGTTTAGGATTTGCTACTGACCAATTAAAACGTGTGAAGAATCTACTCTAAAAATCATACAATTATAATACACAGTTAGAAATAAATGGTATTATATTGATTATGTAAGTCCCTTTCATAAATAAAGGGGAAATATTTATATAGTACAATCCAATAGCATTAACAGGGAGTTGCATTACATAATGTCTGCAGCTTCTTTCTATAGCTTAAGGTAATTTTTTGGCTCCTTTGTTACCTTGAAAGCGTTTCTAAAATGAATGGGAGATGATTATGCTGTTTGAATTGTTTAAAACAAGATGTGAAACACGGTACATTTGATGTGAATTAATAAAAGTATCACTTTTCTGACTTATATTTAGAAAGAGAGAAATATTTTATGTTGCTGTTTTCCATTCTCTATTTCATCATTAGTATTTTGACATAGTTTTGTACTTTATGAAGAAATATAAATTTAAACCCACACCAAATGTTAATAAGAAGGCCATCATAAAGTAAGTTGTATCCAGACCCACAGGTAATATTAATACATCTATCATAATGTACAATGTATCCACACCCATACCTAATGATAATAAGAACTCTATTATCATGTAATATTGATATGGAAGAAAACTGAATTCAAGGTATGTGTCCTTTTTGCCTAATTTTATTTTAGAAAAGTGTAGCTTGGTACACTGTACTAAAGGAGCAACAATTGAGTCCTCAAAACTAAAAAAATAGCACTATCGCCTTAGATTTTTACTCAGGAGTGATTTTGGAGAAGGGCCTGAGTTAGAGTTTTGTTGGTAGTAAGATAAAGACCAAATAGCAAAGATTGAGTTCATTCAGAAAGATGTCACAGTCATCTTTATTTACCAAGATAGTGGAAAGGAACCATAGGTCAGAACGCATGAAATCAAATTCTCTAATGTTTCCATATAGTGATGCTCATGGTGAAAGAAATCAGTGAAATGTAGTATGTAGAAAACAAAAACAAAAACAAACAAACAAAAAACCACAAGTAAACAAACAAAACAAAACAAACCAAAAAACACTAAGCAAATCTATTCAGCCCTGGTGGTTATGACAGCCCAAAACTGTCTTCACGTTATAAGTGAATAATTAAAATACATCAAAAGTAAGCAAAGTCAAAGTTTACCATATATTGAAACAATATTTGTTTAGGTAATTTTTATTCTATAAGATTTGTTACTACTCTTTATTTGCTTATTTATAAATATATGAAATATTGTTCCAGAAAGCAATGTAAGCATGTTGAAAGTAATCTTTCTAACACAATGTGAAGCACTGAAAATTTTATTTGCATAGACTTCAGAACAGTAGAAATTAGTCTTGAAATTCTTATATGTTACATAGTAACTCTTGCCTTTAGAGGAAATAATTACATTGTTTATAAAGAAATGGGCTGTGATTGTAAAAAAAAATGACATGTTCTAATTATTGGTGACCTCAATAAATATATTCAACTTTCATAAACAAACACTGAAAATTATATCTTTAAAATATGAGAATTACAATCTAGACATGATGTCAAAACTGAATTTTTGCTTAATCATCCTTTGCCTTTCTTCTGATGCCATCACTGTGTAATTTGTACTCTTTTCACTTCACTATCTTTAGACAACTCCACACCTACTCACAGCTCTTAACTTCATTCGTTTTAATTTTGTTTTCTCTTGTACATTCTAATTCTAGAATTCAGTCTAATTTTATATGTGAGAATTTAAATCACTTGCATTTTCTAGGTCTTGACAATAGAGCAAGAAAGTCAGAACAAGTAAAATTCTTTCCAAATCTACCATCTACAGCCCTCTCACATCTCTCATCTCAGCCATCACACCTTGGAGCACATGGTTACACACACATGCTCAATATATGCTTCCTTATTAATGCAGCATGGCTTTTAGCACTTTATCCATCCAGCTGGCTGCACATCAAAGACTATGTACCTTAGAGTTTTTCAGAAAAACAAAAGTCAGAAAATTTCAGTATTCTCTTCAAATAAATGATTTGAAATCATTAGCTATAAATTCTGATAAAACTGTGAATTTTTTTGTTTGTTTAACAGCTTTATAGACAATAATGAGTACACGTTCTTGTACATGCACAGTAACAATAACCTCTAACAACAATTTAATTTCTGAAGCCATATACTGTAATCTCAGCCAAGACAGAGTTTCACACGAATCACTTGTGGGTAACGTTTAAGGACAAAAAACAATTTGTTTCACTTTGAGTACTCAACTTAATTTTAGTCATTTGATAACCTGTGGCTCATAAGTCTATTTGAACTAAATATTAAATGTGTATTTTTAGTAAGAATGAGGTGTTTTTAGTAAAAGAAATAAAATTCACACTAGCACAGCTGAATTCAAAACACAGTGCATTCAATTTTTAGAGATTAATACAATTACAATTAAAGACACAAACTTGCTGTTTGTTAGGTGTGAAAATATACATCATGATCAAAATACTATGAATGTTAATGAAATCTTAATATAAAAACTTAATGTGAAATTTATATTTCATACTTATATTCTAATTTTTTTCTTTGTTCTTTCTTTCTTGAGGATATCATGTCTCAGTCTCTCTATGTAGCTGAAAAGGTGTTGATGTTTAAATCCTTATCCTCCTGTCTCTGCTTTTCAAGCGATGGGATTATCACATGTGCCACCACAACCGCCTTTCTTTTAACTGTCTTTTTAAAAATATTTTATTTATCATTTTTTATTATATGTGTATGAGTGTATTGCCCGCATGTATGTGAGTGCACCTGTGTTGTGCAATGCAGCGGAGGTCAAAAGAGGGCACCGGAATCCCCTGGAACTGGATGATTTGTAGCGGCCATGTGGGTGGTGGAATCGAACCTGGGTCCTCTTCAAGAGCAGTCAGTGCTCTTAATTGCTGAGCTGTCTTTCCAGCCCCTTGACTGCCTTTTTTAAAACACTTATCATTTCATGAAAACACATCAAGACATTCCTATTTTGCATAATTTTAATTTATAAAATTTATATTCAACAAAGTACTGAATATATACATATTATAATTTATAAAATCATATGGTTAAGACATCATAATATAATTTGTTAAAAACTGAATGTTGATGGCAATAATTCAGCAAAATATAAGAACTGAATAAATTTTTTTGAGTGAAAAGCTGTATCCACTGATCTCTAAAATATACCTGTTCTCAATGTTTAGGTAATCTTTTTGATAATAACTGAACTGGCCAACATGTGAACATGATTTGAAAATGGTTTGATGACAATGTAAAATTTACATTCATGACTTTTTGCTAAAGCTTAATAAATCTATTTGAAAACCTTTTAAAATTGTTTTAGACTTAACACATAGAAACAGCAATTCCATAAGTGTGACGCTGGGTCCTTCAAATGTCTAAAAGAAATGAGTTATTTCAAAAATGAGTTTTTAAATATAAGCACGAGGTAGTTATGAAAAACATTAGAAGAAAATTGGAAAGACGTTGTTAAAATAATTGAGCTTAGAGAAGCACTGATAAGAATGTAAATCTGAAAATTGCCTCTGCATCACATAGCTGGCTAAATAATCCTAGAATTGGAGTCGTTTTTCTTTCTCTAAAAGCAAAATTGAAAATTTAATAGGTGCAGGAATAGCATGGAAACCAGGCACAACTGAATTTACATTTACATGTGACATCTGGGGTAACATAAAATAATATGGTTTTATCTTTTAATTGTCTGAAACTGAAGATCGATGTTAATTTTTAGCTTTCTCTACTGTGTTCCATTAATATATTGAATTTTGGAATAAATAGTATTTCTAATTTATCCCACTGAGCACTCATAACCAGGTTCTGACATGCCTATTTCATTTATTTTTATTTGCTTTGCTTTCTTATGTTTCCTACTTCCAGATGTCTAGGATTTTGATGTATCTACAAAACTCTGCTTTGACAATGCTACTTAATGATTCAATCATCTTCAGTTTCCATTGGATTTTTTTTTTGATCAGTTTTAAATAGAAAAATTTCTTGGTCCATGCCAGTAAGTTTTAAAAAAACCTAAAGTATCAAAACCATTCGCACACATACAAGCACACACACACACACACACACACACACACACACACACACAGGAGCACATACATATAATCAAACACATATACAAGCACATACATACACACAAGCGTACATAAAAAGAATCACACACACACAGAAACACACATAAGTACACACATACAGACAACAATAAACACACACGGTATGTATGCAAAAACCATGGAGCATTTGAGGCCTCACTGCTTCATTAATCTACTTTCACCCTTTCTTGGTCTATGACCATGAAATTTACAACACACTGATGGGAAGGGTCTTTGTAATGTGATCTGACATCCTTAAGACTTGCCATTCAAAACAGTACTACAGGAATTGGTCAAGTATTCTATAGGGAATAAGTGTTATTTTCTGTCTGGAAAAATAATTGCTAATAAGAGTTACTAACAAGTAGACAATTTTAGCTGCCATTCTGATATTAAGTCATAAGCCTTGCTGTGGAAATATCCAGGCTGCATATACCTTGACGCACTGTTTCACCTTACAAACACCCAGCCATGGTTGATGCTCCTAGGAATGCAGGGCAGCGTATGATGATTTCTATCACACAGTGTTCAGATTCCAACGTGATAACCTTAGCACTGTTTTCTGTGGAAAAACCTATATCCACAGAAATTTCTAGGTGTGCTCAAGCTCGCCCTGCATGGGTGGGACAAGCAGATGTGTGGTGGTGACAAGGATGCAGAACTCTCTCTCTCTCTCTCTCTCTCTCT
>NW_008333889.1:3046716-3049501 GCF_000622305.1 Nannospalax galili
ATTCTAACATTGACTAATACTTTCTTTAAAGCAGCTACGTAAAGGGAGAGTCATGAGTTTCAATTAAACTGCAAATTCAAATTTGGGAACATATTTAGAAAAAAATGATTTTTCAAAATCTATTTAAATCATTAAAACTTCTTTTCCTTCTTATTAAAATTAGTACTCAAGGTGAGGACGTGGCACATAGATCCACTTCTCCTAACTATCTAAATGTCTCTGCAGAAAGCAAATTCACACCACCAACAGCAAACCAAAAGAAGACTACCAGCTCCTGCGAAACTCAGGAATTCCACCACGTGGAGGCAGTATCCAGGCTCTCCCAGGCAGTGCCTTGAGTTCTCATGCCCAATGCCAGGGGGAGGCCTGAACAGGCACTCTCTGGCGGTCTGCTGAGATCTCAGCCCCTGAGAAAGAGGTCGGAGCAGGCACTCTTAGGCAGTCTGCTAAGTTCTCCAGAAGCAGAACTACTAATAGTATGCTGAGCAAGGTTCAGTTCACTCAAGATTGTATGGATATAAATATATCAGACTAATTTAATGTTCTTTTTTTTTTCTTCCTTTTGCAAAGTAATTGAAATTGCACTAATTTCTAATCAACTGATAAATTGGTCATTTACTTTCAAATATCTTTCATTAACTGTACTCTTGCATCCGACGCAGATTGTGTGTGTGTGTGTGTGTGTGTGTGTGTGTGTATGGAAACAAACTGATGTTGAGGAAGAGAGAATCAGTTTTCTTCAGGGACTAACAACCTGAGAGAGGTCATCTAATCTCAAGTGAGAAGTCCTAAACACAGATACACATCAGCACCACTGAATGGAATCATATCAATAATTATGTGTGTGTGTGTGTGTGTGTGTGTGTGTGTGTGTGTGTGTGTAAAACTAATAAAGAACAGGACAGAAAATTTTGAGGGGTTATAGGAGGAGTTGGAGGGGGACTGCAGTGAAAATATATACTCATGTATGAAATTCCCAAAACCTAAAAACAGTAAAAAGACAGTTTCAGTAATGATAATGCAGCAATTATTTCAAAAAAGAACTGTAGAACTTAAGTTTCCATTGTTCCAATGTAAGTAACGAGGAGATGCAATTTATTAAACTCAGTTTTTAGAGTAACATTTTATTATTTTCCACATATTACATAATTTTCTACATCAGTGCAAAGATTGTGTATTTCAAGTCTTGTACCCTGTATTTGGCGATTACAATTAAGTGCTATTTTGTATTGTATAGCTATACTACCCAGAAAACTAATTCATAATCATCCAGGAATTCTTGAGTCTGTTTGTAGAGTGATTGTTTATGCCAGTCCTGACACGAATTAGCTATATGTGTGACTAATCCTGTCAGAGAATCTGTTAGTCCAAACCTAAAATAGTTAGAAATTTTCTATGACACTGGAAAATAATTTAAATAAGTTAATGGCGTGCCAAAGAATCACAATGCAGTAGTTTATACATTAATTATATTTTATCTGAGTTATAAAAGTCTATATTATCCATTTTACTAACAGAAGAAAGCCAATTTATGTTTTCTGAATTTTTTTCATGACTGTTATTTTTGATTTTTGACACATATAAAATAGAAAAAACAGAAAATCACTTGAAAAATTAATAAATATGCCCTACATAACATAACATCAAAAATATCTCCTACATATTGCTTTTTAAAATATTTTATTTATTAATTTATGTGTATGACTATATTACCTGCATGTATGTAAGTGCACCCATGTCATGCAATGCTTGAAAAGGTCAGAAGAGGATGTTGGATCCTCTGGAACTGGAATTACAGGTGTTTGCTAGCTGCCATGTTGGTGCTGGGAATCCAACCCAAGAGCATTCTGCAAGGGCAGCCAGTGCTTTTAACTTTGGACACATCTCTCCAGCCGCCCCCCATATTGTTTTTCATGCAGTATATAATGTACTTTAAGCACAGTACCCCCTCCGTGCTCCACTACCCTCCCCTTAACCCATATTCTGTCTGAAACACAAAGGTAGTTTTGAAAATCAGAAATACATTTAACAAATATGAATAGTTCTCTTTTCTCTTGCATTTTCCCCTTGGCTCAGGGATCTGTTTGAAATAAATAGAAGCCTTTACTGCTTTATTGTATTTATAAGGAAGAAATAAAAGTGTTCCACAAAGCTTAAAATAGGCATTGAATTTCCAAAATCACTTAGTATTCAACTTCCTGGGCACCGATTTGGAAACTCATGGCTTGTATCTCACAATAGAATGTGACAAAGATTCTAAAGGTATTGCATGGTTCCAAAGAGGGACACTGCTCTTTATATTATACAAAGCTTCCTTGCCATCTTGAGAAGTGTTTTCTAAGGAAGAACAAAGCTTAGGTTCTCTACCAGCAGTGACAAAGCCTAGAAGCAATCTGGAATCCAACAAGGTAACCTATGGTATTTAACAAAGCCTCAACTGCTTCAACTTAAAGAAGCTGTGCCATTGTTATCGTTCAGGTATTATAATAACTACTGAAAGGAGAGAGAAGAGGACAGAAAATGTGGTTGTCTTAGTCAACTCTAACTTTGCTTCTTACAGTTAATTATATTACAATATATTTTTAAACTTTTAATATGTTTTCAGAAGGAAATGTTCAACAAATATTTTCACTCACCCAAAGATAGTAATAATCAAGCAAATGTCTACCAATCAACTAGCGAATTTTCATGTAGCATTTTCCACATGCACACTAGCAATGTTTTACCTATTATAACAAAATGAACAACTATGTTCATCAATAATTATTTCAAAGATAGAGTTCTT
>NW_008333889.1:3050451-3059584 GCF_000622305.1 Nannospalax galili
CAGTTAATTATATTACAATATATTTTTAAACTTTTAATATGTTTTCAGAAGGAAATGTTCAACAAATATTTTCACTCAAGCAAATGTCTACCAATCAACTAGTGAATTTTCATGTAGCATTTTCCACATGCACACTAGCAATGTTTTACCTATTATAACAAAATGAACAACTATGTTCATCAATAATTATTTCAAAGATAGAGTTCTTATTAATAATAAATGAAATTTGTATTCCACATATGTTTCTTCTACCTATTTATGCTTCAAGCTAACTCCTTTTTTTTTTTGGTATAATTCTTGAGATTGAATTAAAGCCTCACATGTATTAGGCAATATTCTGTGACTGAACTATACCCCAGCCCTCTTTTTCCTTTTATTTTGAGATGAGTCCTCACTAAGCTGCCAAGGCTTGCCTGGAACTCATTATTTCAGGCAGGATTTGAATTCACAATCTTCCTGCTCTAGCCTCATAAACTGCTGAGATTATAGGCCAGTGTGGCAGGGCTGGATGCTAGAATATAACTTTTATATAAAACCAGATAAAGAAAGTCCTAAAATCCTACATGAAATTTTCACACAACCACTAAGAAAACTGAAAGTGAGTAATTAAACAGACGGTTAATGAATGACCTGAAAGACTGGCTAATAAAGTTCCCCAAATGGGGACATGTTTCAGTTAAAGTGCTTGCCAGTCGAGCATCAGGACCTGAGTTTGAATCCCCCAAACTCACATAAAGCTGTGGATAGTGTCACACATGTGCTATCTCAGTGCTCCTAAAGCATGTGGGGAGGCAGACATAGAAGACTCAATGGAAGCTCACAGGTCAGTAAGGCTGGTGCACATAGCAGAGAACAAAATAATAACAGAAATGAGACCCTGTCTCAAGGTGGAAGGCAAGGACTGACTCCCAACATTATCTTCTGACCTCTCCACAGCATGCTGTGGCACATGGGCAGCCATCTGTAACTGCACACATGAACACACTCACACAAATTATATACACACAGACACAAAAGGACAAAGTTCAAAATGTGTCAACAAATTTCTGTATGTAGATGTATACAATGGGAAAACCTGTGGAATGTCAGTAACTCCCCTATAAGATGCTTCTAGACTAGGTAAGGCTGGTCATAGACTAAAGCTTGAGGTTTGTGAAAAACACTAGAAATGATTTCATCAGCCCTTTAAATATTTTACATTTGTTACTTTATCTTATTTTATGAGCACGAGTGTATTGCTTGTATCTATGTAAGTGTACCCATGTCATGCAATAATACCCACTGAGGTCAAAAGATGGTGTTAGATTCTCCTGCAACAGGAATTACAGACTGTTTTTAGTTGCCATGTGGGTGCTGGAAATTGAACACAGGTCCTCTGCAAGAACAGCTAGTGCTCTTAACCACTGAGCCATCTCTCCAGTCCCTCATCTGCCCTTTAAAATGAGTGTGTAATGATGTCCTTCCTGATCTTTTTGATGTACTTGACAGACGTCCAGCCACCTAATCACTTATCCATCCCCACACACAACTCTTAAGTTCCTCATGTGGTTCTTTTCCCTGTTACTATCACTATTTACATGTCTAAGAGTTTATTTCCTCTAAATCCACTATAATGCTTCTTCATACTTAACCATTCAAGACTAGGGTAGAACTGTTGCATAAGGCGTAAAGCAGTGAACATCATTCTGCTATTAGTGAACTGAAATAAGTATTTGTAGTTGGATATATGGATTTTTGTTGCCATAATCATGAATGGCAATTTTTGGATACCTAAACTGAATGAAATATCCCTTCCAAACACCTACACAATCACTTTCTGAGTGCATGATTTTGACAAGTAATTTACAATTTCGTGCTAGCTTCATCATCTGGAAAAATGTTCATTAAAAAAGTACCTGTTGAATTTTAACATTCATTAAACATTACCTGCTGCATATGTTCTATGACTATGAGGAATCAATCCAATCATAAGCCTTACTACAGTATTACAGCGGCTCAACAGATATTAGTCATGGTTGTTACTAGAATTAGGCAGTTTATAAACTTTGGGCATATTCTCAAATGTTCTTCAAATTAATGCTATTTATTCAACATCCTATTCTACAACAATTTCCTCTATAATTAGTTGAAACACTTTCAAGCATTGCAATGAAAAATGCAAACAAATGTCGAAAATGTTTGTACTATTCTGTTCTCTGATTTCCTTTTCTATGAGAAAGGCCATTTGCCTTGTTATCTACAAAGCCTGGCAAAATGTCTTAAGGAGATTCAACTAAGTTTCTTGTGATGTCCACCAAGAAACCTAAATATATCAACTAAAATTCACAAAGAGCAAAAATTTGCTGATATGATATATGTGCCTAGGCAGTTGTTATCAGAACCTGTGTGAAGGGAAAGCAAGAAATTGTACACAATATGAAAATTAAAACAGAATCTAATGTATTCACAACCAACTAAAATAACAGTGCAGGATAGGAATTTGCAAGTAGAATATACAGTTTCCTAAAATAAGTATTAACTTTCTTAAATTACATTATTTAACTGCAGTTACATTTACTTGTAATTTTGTGCTGTGACGGACACAGAATCTCAGTCTTACTGTGCTATTCTTCATGATGTAAGTCAATAATTCATATGAAATTTTTATTAATATTAGCTGAAAGATGTGTACATGTAAGTAAACAAAATACTCATTAAAGAAAATCTATGGAAAATAAATCAAATAACAATATTTGTTACCAGGCAGGGTGATGGTTCACACCTTTAGTCCCAGCACCCAGAAGACTGTGATCTGAGACAGGCAGATCTCTGTGAGAGCAAGGCTGGTCTGATCTACACTGTGAGTTTCAAGGCTAGCAGGGGCTACAGCAAAACCCTGCCTCAGAAACAAAACAGTGAAAATAAAACAAATATATATTTATCATTATCTTAGAAACTAAAAAATACGTGGTGCTACAAACAAATATAATTGCAAATTCAGTGAATTTACTTGCTGATTTTTTCTCATAGTGTTTTAAATAGTGTAAGTTACTTAGTTTCAAGTAGGGATCATTTATTCTTTATTTTAATAAAGGCTTAATTTGATTTTATGTGTATGAGTGTTTTGCCTGTATGTATTTAAGTGCACCATGTACATTCCTTGTGCCTGCAGAGACCAGAAGAGGGCACCAGAGTCCCCAGAATTGGAGTTAGAAATGGTTGTCCAGGGGGTGCTGGTTACCAAATCCTCATCCTATGCAAGAACAGTGTTTTAACTGCTGATCTGTCCCTCCTGCCCCTCATTTATTCTTTCCTTGTATATATAAAGGCATTCATTCATTCTAAAATTAACACTGAATGTTGTCTCCTTGACTACCCTCTCTTGTCTCCTTCCCTCTTTCTCTCACTCTCTTTAGCCTCTTCTGTGTCTGAGATAAACAGTCTTGTCTTCACTACAGTGACAGGAGGTACTCCAGGTTTCTGGCAACACAGTCTTAAAGAAATGAATTGTACCCCTTGGAAGAACAAAAGAGAAGGCATCGTGAAACTGGTATTTGAAGAGAAAAGAGATGTCTGGAAAATAAAAAAAGATTTTAAAGGGGAAATGGCAAAAGTTTCTACGTAGAGCTAGATGAGCATGAGGGAATGGGATCCACAGGAGGGAATTCTCTATTGCTGGGGTAGACAATAGGTATCTTCTGTGCCAAAATAATTTTATCTCCATTATTTATAGAGAGTTTGAACTGAAGAGTTTTAAATTATATAAAGTGAAAATATCAGAGATCAGATTAGAAGAGTTTAGTGAATCTGAAGGCAATGACAGCAGATAACAGAACCTCAAATGTACTGGGATTCATGAACTACTATTATGAAATACTTAGCACAGCCTTTACCCATAATGAGCAATGTCAGAAATAATGAACACTTTATCCTCTATTTGCTATTCACTAGAAAAATTATATTTCTCCAGACATTTTCAGGATAGAAATCCTTAAAGGGTAAATTGTTTTTCCGAGGCATGGTAGTACATGCTTTTATTTCCAGCACTCCAGAAGCAGAGGCAGGTGGATCTCTGTGAGACTGAGGCAATCCTGGTCTACACAGTGAGTTTCCGGCCAGCTGGGGCGACCTATAGGGCGACCCTGTCCCCAAAAGATGAAAATCTAAGTATTTTTTGCCATGGTCTGACAAGGAAAAGGGCTTGTATGCACACATTGAGACTAGGATCATGAGGTTTAAGCAGTCCGTGTAAACAGCTTTAAAATTTGAAGCCTTCTCGCACTCATGTGAAAATATCGAATGTGCCTGGGCCCCATCTCAGGTCTCAGTGTCTTAGCTTATTTCATCTACTGAGTCATCGAACACTGGCCATACATTTTCCATCTTATCCCTAAAGTATGATAAACACTCGTTGGCCTTGACTCCTGTCCTATTTTCTTTTTCCTAGTAGGTTTACACATTTCAAAACTGATTTGCTAACAGTTTAACAAAGCTTAGAAAGATGTAGAGGTAAATGTATTCAAGCTAATTTGTTAAACAGTATTTGCTTCACTCTAGAAACTTAGGAAACAGAGTTTCAGAGAAGTTAAGCAACTTGCTGTTTACACAGCTCAAAAGGAGCCACTGGCAGAACAACTTCCAGATGTACCTAGTTCGGAGGCAGTTTCCTCCCATCCCACACTTCTCTACACAGTACAAATCTGATGAGAACACCAAAATGACCGAATTGAAAACATTTATCTCTAATCAGTAACAGCTGAAAACAAATTTTGAGCCAACAAAGTCTACAGACCAATATAATTTGAGGTAATTGTCATGATAGAAATCATACACAGTGCTTTGTGCCTCTTGAAAGCTTAATTCAGTAATTGTATCTCTACTAGAGTTTTTCTTCACTTGCTGCTAAAAAATAATTGTAAAATCCTGCTAAGCCCTCAAAAGACAAACGAAAAGAGCTTTCACGCTGATCGCAGTCAGGATGGTAATGTATCATCTCGGCATGGCAGTGCTTAGAAATATTTCAGTAAACAGGATAAAGCTATGTTGGACCAGAAGAGCCAGTGACCTCCAGTCACCTTTATGGGAACCACACAGTGATGATGAGAAGCAAGGACATGAAACTTTTATAATCATAAAAGGTTTTGCATCATTTGAAGCTGGACTATGGGTAAAGACTAAGAATGCTCTCTCACTCTCGCTCTTGCTCTCTCTCTCTCTCCCCCTCTCTCTTCTCCCCTCTCTCCTCTCTCCTCTCTCTCTGCTCCTCTCTCTCCTCTCTCTCCAGTACAGCTCTTAAGCAATTCTTACTGTAGAAAAATGTAGAAGAAGAACTTCTGGGTTTAAGAAGTTTCATTTAGCAGTTAGGGTGTTAGGTTAATAACTGATCACATAAACAACTCAAATATATCTGTTTACTTTACATACACTTATGAGGGAAAAAGGCTTGCATCATAAAATTCAAAAACCCACAAGTTTTAGCTTTTCTGTCACATCTCAGTGAGTTTAATATCCTTCTGCCATATTATTTACGACTTCACAAAGACAGTATTTATTTCCTATTATCTGTTCAATAAATACATGGAGAAATGCAGGCTGCAGAGATACAATTTGTTAATGAAATAACCCAGAGAATCTTCATGGTGTCTAGTTCCAAAAGCTTGCACAGCATCTATTAAGGCTTGCTTCAGTTCTACAGAGTAATTCCAATTTTTATACATTGATATGTTTCAGTCAGGTGGCTCAGGTATGCTTTCTGAGAAGAGGATATGACATGCGTAATTCATGTTGTGAGGCAACATATATCTGACCACACAGGCATGTCTAAACACTTTCCTCTACTTGTTCAACTGTTTTCTATTACTTGGAAGAATGTTTCATTGTAGAAGTTAGATGGATATACAACTCACAGTTCTTGGTATTATTTTAAAGAAAATAAATAGAGCTTGCTTGTTTTAATTCTTATCAAATACCGCAGTGTTATGGACAAACTATGATCCACATCTTTTAATTCAAGTTACAAGGAGCCAAAGTAGAAGGTAAGGAACATCAGCATTCCCAAATATGCTTACCATGTTCCTACAGAGTACCCCAAAATTCTCACTTGTAATTTTTTGCAAAACACTCAATTTATACTGATTATTCCACTCACTCAGAAAAACACCAAATAATGATAATAATAAAAACCACAAATGAAATAATAAGAAAAAACATAGTTAAAATACTGTTTCTCCCCCTTTATCTTCTTTGTAAGTTTTATTTCTCCTTGTAATAATAATCCAAATAATGGGAGATAGGTTTATTGAGGTAAGAGAAAATGAAATCAGATTTTGAAAATAAAATCTAGAAACAGGGGCTGGAGAGTTGGCTCAGTGGTTAAGAACACTGTTCTTGCAGAAGAACTGGGTTCAAATCTCAGCACCCACATGGCAGCTAATAACTGTCTGTAACTCCAGTTCCAGGACATCCAACAGCATCTCTGTCTTCTGTGGGCATTGCACGACACAGATGCACTTACGTACATGCAGGTAATACACGCATACAAATAAAATAAAAATAATAAATAAAATATCTGAAAAAAATTTAAAAATCTAGAAATGGAAGAAGCCTTTCATATCTGATAGGAAATTTATTTCCAAACTTAAACACACCATTGGTTTAAAAAGCAATCCTATGAATATGTACGACTTTGATCAAAATCTCAGAAGTGTCAAATGCATGTTAGGTCTAAACAGTTTTTGTTTTCACTTTTGAAATGCAGTTTCGCTTCTGTAGGAATTGGACTTTTGTTTTCTTTGCTAAGAGTTAGGAAAGATTGACTATTTAAATTTATAATTTTTGTAACAAATAAGGGTGCTAGATTAATAACTTGTATGACAGACGACATAGAAAATTGTGATATCCAGTACTTCTATTGTCAATAATGTTAATATTGACTATTATTTATGTAGTAATCACAGTCTTTTGGATTTAACATGCATTCAAATTTCAAGTTAATGTGAAATTTATAAATAAATATAATTAACTGCACAGGATAAACATTACTGTGTTTATGATATTTTAATAGCAGTCAGCATGCATTTACTAAATTGTCTAAATATTTCTTTTGAGTATATATAAAGTTGGTTCAAATAACAGTTTTTTCAATTGTTACTTCTGTAATCTTTTTATTTCATAAAATGGTTAGTAGTATTTCACCCAATGTATTTTAAAATTCAATTTTTAATATACAGTTTTTAATAGAATTATTTACATATAACCTATGTTATGTTTTACGGGTCTCCAATTTAAACAAAGTGAATTATTATGTAATTTCCTTATTTCTTTAAAAATTATTCTGAGCTCTCTCCACCCTCAGGCTTCTCTCTCTGGGGTAAGTCCATTGGGCTCTCCGCTCCTTGACTCCCCCCGCCTAACTCACACTCCCATCTCCCCCTTCAGTCTCTCCTCCTAGCCTGGGTCCTGTCCCATTCCATGTCTTGGAGCCCCAGACAACTGAAAAACCACCACTGCTTCCTGATCCTGTGATTCCAGAGCAACTCAGTTCCTTCTCAGGTCCCCAGGGGAACTCTGGGCCTGACCCTGACCTAACCTCCCTTTGTCTAACCTGGTCTGCACAACCCACCAGCCTCTTTCCTGGACACCAAGGCTGATCTTTCCACTTCCTGGTCCTTCACATCCAGACCAACCCAGCTCCTCAGTGCAGTCCCCAGGGGCCCTTGGGGCTGCCTTCCGCCCCCATCTTCCTTTGCATCTCTGGGTGGCATGGCCACCAGCGGCCCTAGACCAGCATCTTTCCTGGGCCTGGCTCCCAGGCAAATCCAACCCCCAAATTCCTGAGGTCAAAATCTATCCTGGAGGGATCCAGACCTTAGGAGAAAGCCTGAGAGCATCTGACCCTCATCTGACTTGGGCCTCTGTTGAAACTCCTGAAGACAAAAGCAATCTGGCCACTCCAATATAAAATCAAAAACGAGAACTGGAAGTTTAGAGAAACCAGCCTTTCATGCCCAAAAAATAAACAGCAAAGAAAATTTCCCAAAATAAAAAAAAGACATGCCCATACAAATACAAGCAGCATATAGAACACCAAACAGACAGGACCAGAGAAGAAACTCTCCACAGCACACCGTAGTAAAAACACTACATGTACAAAACAAAGAGACAATTCTGAAAGCTGCGAAAGAAAAACAACAAGTCACATATAAAGGAAAACCCATTAGGATTACAGCTGACTTTTCTTTCAATGCAAACTATGAAAGCCAGAAGAGCCTGGACCAAAGTATTCCCAGTGTTAAATGACCACAGATGCCAACCCAGATTACTATATGCAGCCAAAATGTCTATTATAGTTGAAGGGGAAAGAAAAATCTTCCATGACATAAAGAGGCTGAAGGAATTCATGTCCACAAATCCAGCCTTTCAGAGAATTCTGGAAGCAATACAAAGAGCTGAAGAAAGAAATGACTATACCCAAGGGGTTGTGGAAAGAAATTCAATGAAGGTGTAACTGTGGCAAAGTACAGCTATATCATGATCACGAAAGTAAATAGAAATGAAAATGACAGGATTCAACACTCATCTTTCATTAACGACTTTAAATCTTAATGGACTGATCTCCCCAGTCAAAAGACACATACTAGCTGAATGGGTTAAGAAACAAAACCCATCTTTTTGTTGTCTGAAAAAAAACCATCTCACTTTCAAGGACAGAAAATATCTTAAAGTGAAAGGATGGAAAAAATATACCAATCATATGGTAATAAGGAAAAAAGCAGGTGTAGCAATTCTAATATCTGACAAAATAGACTTTAAACTAAAACTAATCAGAAGAGATAAAGAGGGCCACTTCTTTCTTATCAGAGGAACAATAAATCAAGAAGATATTACAATCATGAACATATGATCATCAAACTCTGGAGCACCCAACTTCATAAAAACAATACTACAGGACTTTAAGACTCAGATTAATCCCAACTCATTAATGATAGGGGACTTTAATAACCACTGTCTCCATTAGATAGATCAACAGGGCAGGGAGACATCTGAATTAAACAATACCATATATCACATGGACTTAACAGACATCTACCGAGTATTCCACCCAAGCACCAAAGGACATACTTTCTACTCAGCACCCCATGGAACCTTCTCCAAA
>NW_008333889.1:3059596-3082037 GCF_000622305.1 Nannospalax galili
TAAGGCTCAAAATCAACACCCGAAGAAGCCCTAATCACCACATGAACACATGGAGATTAAACAACACACTCCTGAATGATGAATGGGTCAAAAGAGAAATTAAGAAAGGAATAAAAGTATTCCTGAAAATAAATGAAGAGGACAATACAACACAACAAAATCTCTGGGACACGCTGAAAGCGGTCATTAGAGGGAAGTTTATAGCTGTAAGTGCCTGCATCAAAAAATTGGAAAGAACACAAATAAATGACTTAATGTTGCAACTCAAGAAAATTGAAAAGCAACAGCAAACGAAACCCAAACCCGGCAGACAAGAAGAAATAAGAGGACAATACAACACAACAAAATCTCTGGGACACGCTGAAAGCGGTCATTAGAGGGAAGTTTATAGCTGTAAGTGCCTGCATCAAAAAATTGGAAAGAACACAAATAAATGACTTAATGTTGCAACTCAAGAAAATTGAAAAGCAACAGCAAACGAAACCCAAACCCGGCAGACAAGAAGAAATAACAAAAATCAAGGCAGAAATTAATGAAATTGAAACAAAGAAAACAATACAAAGAACCAACGAATCCAAGAGTTGGTTCTTTGAAAAGATAAACAAGATTGACAGACCACTAGCCCAGTTAAACAAAAGAAAGAAAGAGCACCAAATTACAAAATCAGAGATGAAAGGGGAAACATCACAACAGACACCAGAAAGACACAGAACATTATAAGGGAATACTTTAAAAACCTATGTGCTACTCAATTTGAAAACCTAAAAGAAATGAATGGATATCTAAATGCATGGGAACCACCAAAACTGAACCAAGAAGAGATAAACAGCTTAAACAGACCCATATCACAAAAAGAAATTGAAACAGCAATACAAAACCCCTGACTAAAAAAAGTCCAGGACCAGATGGATTTAGAGCTTAATTCTATTGTACATTTAAAGAAGAGTTATATCCAATACTACTTAATTTATTCAAAAAGATAGAAATGGAGGGAGAACTTCCAAATTCCTTCTATGAAGCCAGCATCACTCTAATACCAAATCCAGATAAAGATATAAACAAAAAAGAAAACTATAGACCCATATCCCTAATGAACATAGATGCAAAAATTCTCAACAAGATACGTGCAAAAGTACGTATCACACACATCAAAAAGTGCAAAAGTACGTATCACCACACATCAAAAAGATCATCCACCATGATCAAGTTGGCTTTATCCCAGAGATGCAGGGATGGTTTAATATACATAAGTCAGTAAAAGTCATGAATGATATAAATGGGTTCAAAGACAAGAACCACATGGTTATCTCAATCAATGCAGAGAAGGCCTTTGACACAATTGAACATGTATTTATGTTCAAATTCCTAGAGAGAATTGGACTGGAGGGAACATACCTCAACATAATTAAAGCCATATATAACAAACCCACAGGCAACATCATTCTAAATGAAGAAAAACTGTAAGCATTCCCATTGAAATCAGGAACCAGACAAGGCTGTCCACTATCTCCATTTCTCTTTAACATAGTGCTTGAATTGAAACTCTTGCAAGAGCAATAAGACAAGAGAAGGAAATTAAAGGCATAGTAATTGGAAAAGAGACCAAATTATCCTTTTTGCAGATGATATGTTATTATATCTAAGAAATGCCAAAAATTCCACTATAAAACTTCTAGAAATTATTAACACTTTCAGTAATGTGGCAGGTTACAAAATTAACCTACAATAGTCTGCAGCCTTTCTATATACCAATAACAAGCAATCAGAGAAAGAGTACATGGGAACTATCCCCTTGACAATAGCTGCAAAAAAATAAAATATCTCAGAATAAACCTGACAAAAGACATTAAAGTGATCTACAATGAAATTTTTAAATCATTAAAGAAAGAGATTGAGGAAGACATCAGAAGATGGAAGGACCTCCCAAATTCATGGATTGGAAGAATTAATATTGTGAAAATGACCAACCTACCAAAAGTCATTTATAGATTCAATGCAATGCCAATCAAAATCCCCAGGACATTTTTCACAGAATTGGAAAAAACCAACCTAAGATTCATATGGAAGCACAGAAGAACTCAGCCAAAACAACTTTGAGCACTAAGAGCAATGCCAGGGTTATTACTATGCCAGATTTTAAGCTGTATTACAGAGCTATAGTCATAAAAACAACATGGTACTGGCACAAAAATAGACCCATAGATCAATGGAACAAAATTGAAGGCCCAAGTATGATTAAATATGATTTCAGCCACGTGATCTATGACAAAGGGGCCAAGAATATTCACTGGAGGAAAGACAGCATGTTCAGCAAACAGTGCTGGCAAAACTGGATCTCCACCTGTAGAAGAATGAAACTAAACTCCTCTCTTTCACCCTACACAAAAGTTAATTTCAAACGGATCAAAGACCTCAATGTAAAGCCTGAAACTGAAACTGTTAGAAGAAAACATTGGGGAAAACCTACAAGAAATAGGTGTAGGAAAGGATTTTCTAAAGCGGACATCAATTGCTCAGGAAACAGGGTCAAGAATTAACAAATGGGACCTCATTAAACTAAAAAGCTTCTGTACACCAAAGGAAACAACCATGGAAGGAATCAGAAAACCCACAGAATGGGAGAAAATCTTTACCAGTGACATATCCAACAGAGGTTTAATATCTAGAATATATAATGAATTCAAAAAACAGAGAATCAAGACAAGAAGCAACCCAATTAAAGATGGGCTAAGGAGTTGAACAGAGCATTCTCAAAAGAAATAAGATGGCTATGAAACATCTTAAAAGATGTTCAACATCACTAATAATTAGGGAAATTCAAATTAAAACCACTTTAAGATTTCATCTTACCCCAGTCAGACTGGCTAAGATCAAGAGAGCAAAGGATACCAAATGTTGGAGAGGATATTGGGAAAGGGGAACACTCATCCACTGCTGGTCCAGCTGCAAACTTGTCCAACCCCTATGGAAAGCAGTGTGTAGAAATCTTAAAAATCTACAAATGAACTTACCATTTGATCCAGTTATACCACTCCTGGACATATACCCAAAGAACACATTCTTTTCAGAGACACTTATACATACATGTTTGTTGATGCACTTTTCACAATAGCTAAGAGATGGAAGCAACCTAAGCTTCCCTCAGTTGACAAGTGGATAACGCAAATGTGGTTCATTTATACGATGGAGCTTTATTCAGCAATAAAGAAAGATGAAATCATGAAATTTGCAGGTAAATGGATGGAACTAGAAAATGTTATACTAAGTGAAGTAACACAGACTCAATAAAAATTGACATATGTTCTCCCTCATATGTGGATCCTAGAACAAAACCCTGATAAGTGAGTATGTATCCAGACATAACTACAGGAACCAGGAAAATGGAAAGGAAACAGGGAGGTAAATGAAAGAAAGAACCTGAAAGAGAAGAATAGGAAACAGGCCTTAATAAGGGAGATATGGATAAAAATTGGGTTAGTTTAAGGGAGGGGGCAGGGAACTGTATACAAGGAACCTAAGGGATAAGGAGAAAGGAGCTCAAGAGAGGTAGGACTGTAGGAGAAGGGTATTTTTAAGGGAGAAAGAGGGAAAATGGTGGCACCTTAAGTGGGAAAACTATGGTGGAGGGGTGAGACAATGCAAGAGATAAATAATGCCTAGCTAGTTTTGAAAACCAGAGGGAACCATATTACTCCTATAACCTACTGACAAATTACACATAGCAGATCAAGAAATGCATGTCTAGGTAAGGTTTATCTGAGAATAGTTGGTCTTTGCCCAAGATTTATCTACATGACACACAGTAATTAAAAGTACCAGACTGGTGGACCTAACTTTCTTGGATGTTTAACAGACATACTTTGAGGCCTATACTAATTTGGTCAGAGGGACAGAAAGGACAGTTTTTGCTCCTTGCCCTCTTAGGTCGACTAGTTACAGGGGGCTATGAGCATCTCTCAAAATGTCCTGTAGTTGTTGTGGGTCACCTTTCCTCTTGATCAAGGAGGCTGAGGAGACCCCACCAGATTGATTTGAACCAGTGTCCAGTCTACAAAGAGGAGGGTCAACATAGAGGAATCACTTCCTCCATGCTTCCAAGTGAAGCCAACCATGGTTGAGTAGGACATTTGACTTATGTTCACACAGGTGGAACTGGTAAAAGAAAGGAGCCAGGGGCTCCTCCCAAGCCCATGTGGTCCCTAAGGAACAGATTCTTAAAGACCTTAAGAGTAAAAATAAATTGGTTTAACTGAGCCAACTATATGGCCTTAACCATGGAAGTGGAAAATATAAGCAAAGATTAAAGGGGTCAATAAAATTTCTTAAGAGTCCATATGCATAGCAAAGGCTACATAATAAGCAACAATGCCAGATAGGAGATACCTTCTTCTGAGTTCTTGGCAAGGGTGAACAAAGGGACTCGGAAATTGTAACCCAGCATAGAACTGGGAAAATGAACAGCAGACCCTAATCTTATCTAAAGGAGTATTGACAACTGATTGCTGCTAAAGAAGAACAGCTGACCCTCCTAAAACAAAGACCTTTAGCTAGGTTGACTATATTCAATGGAAGGGCAAGTAGTGGGGAATGGCTGTCGGTGCTGACAACACAGAGGGCAGGAGCCAGGATATCAGAGTATAAGGGCTCTATCGGGGGGAAGGGGGCTATGGGAGGGTGCCATCTGGGAAGTGGGTGTATAGTCTAATAAGAGGGTTTGGGATTTTCTGTGTTATATACACACACATAAAAAATCAACAAATTTAACAAATTTATTATATTTGAGGAAGAAGCATGGAAATTTACGTCATGCTAATTAGTACAGGTGATAAACATTACCATTGAAATCTACCGGATGACTTCATAGACATACACATGCGTTAGGATCCAAGTGCAACCGATTATGACTAGTAATAATCAGATGCATATAGATTAGAGATACATGTGCCAACATCTCAGTGTTAGTAGAGAAAACAATGAGTCTTTCTGCAAGGAACAATATATTCTAAAATGAAATGGATATCTTTTTTAAAGGTTAAAAAACTCATTCAATTTTATGTCTTATAGGGCTTATACTGAGTTCACTATTGTATTACTGTATTAACTCAACTGTGAATCTAGAAACTTTCACCCACTTGTGAAAGAGATGTACTCTTGCTCTGGAGTGTGTTACTGAATACGTTAACTCTGTAGTGAAATGCTTCTTCTAGTCATGTAGTTATTAAAACTTTAAAAAAATGATTAAAAATTAATAATAATTAGTAGATGTGAAAATCATTACCATTGAAATCTACCTGATGACTCTATATCCATGCTCAGATGCCAAGGAGCTCAGAAAGTAATCGACTATCACTGGCAATAATCAGATATATAGAGATTAGAAATGCATGTGCAAACATCTTAATATCACTTGCGCTGAAAATGAATTTTTCTGTATGAAACTGTGTATTTTAATAATGAAATGGAGATCTTTTTAAAGGTTAAAACATCATTTAATTTATGTCTTATAGGGTTTATACTGAGCACAATATTGTATAACTGTAATAATTCAACTGTAAACCTAAAAATTTAAAAAAAAAATTAGCTCAGAAAATTGTTATTGAATATGTCAATGCTGTTGTAATGAAATGCTTCTTCTAAGTATGTGGTTATTAAATAAATAATTAACAACAAAAAATATATAATTCTAAATGCCATCTGGGCTCTAAAATTGAAAAAAAAATTATTCTGAAGTGGTTGCTGTATGGACTAAGGCTTCTATACATGTCAATACTCATGAATCACAGTCTGGAGGTAGAACACTGAGCGGTACCATCAGCCCAAGTATCACCTAAATCTATAACAATGGGCTATCCAGATAGAAAGTTAATACTTTTACTTTTTATGTGTTTTTACTAACTCTCATAATTTCATTCATGCATGCAATGTATTGTGATCATATTAACCCTCTAGTCCTCCCATTACCATTTCCAGGCTCCACTCTGACTCCCCAATATCGTTTTATTTCCTTTTTGTTCTTTATAGCCCACTGAATGAAGATCTGTGCTGCCCATATACACAGGGGTATGGACCACCCACTGGCACATGGTCAACCTATCAGGGGCCATACCATTGAAGAAAACTGAACTTCTTCCTCTCACTGCAGTTGGGATTAATTCATAAGGAAAATGTTTATAAAATGTGATTTTCTAAATGTATTTTACATATATTTCCTGACTTTAAGGGCTGCTGCTCATGATTCATGATTTTCTAATTTAACTGTGCAACTTTCACTTTCTGTTCATTATCCTTAATCTGAAAGCAATTCTGAAAATAAAATGTTCTAGAAAATAAAACAACTATAAACATAAAAAGTGTTTTCAGGATTCTGTTTTTCTTCTCGAACACCTAGCTTATCTCGATTCTTTTGCC
Source organism: Nannospalax galili (assembly GCF_000622305.1). Lineage (NCBI taxonomy): Eukaryota > Metazoa > Chordata > Mammalia > Rodentia > Spalacidae > Nannospalax > Nannospalax galili. The sequence continues at coordinate 3,066,005 of NW_008333889.1, forward strand.
CTTTGTCTCTATCTGTCCTTCATTATGTTTTTATGTTCCACCATGTTTTGCAATTTTCTGGAGTAAAAACAAGAATCAGAAAAAGGTATTTCTCTCTATGAACATAGACATGGTATTTTTGTAGAAAATATTTTTGAAGAATCTAGTAATTATTAGCTGATTAACAGCCTGGGTTCATAAGGTCAGAGAAATTTTACAAGTACTTCATATTTTCCAGATTGGTAAGAAGAAACTTCACTAGTGAGCTGCACGCATAGCGACAATATTTTTTAACATCTCTACTTGCTTTTTCAAGTTTTACTTCTGAACTTTACTGTGTTGTCATTAACTTTTAACTTTTTGAAAACATCAAATATTTTCTAGAAATATATTCCCATAAAAATTCAAAGACTAAAAATCACTGATCAAAATAGGAATTTTAACAACAAAAATCTTATTTGGGGTTGAGAAATGAACACAATTAAATCAGACTAAGTTGGCTGAAGTCATTATGTGTAAATTTTTGAGGCATTGTCTCAGTGACTTTCACAGAAGAGACACTGAAATGTGTCCACAAAAGCACATGATTTCTTACATTAAGGCAAAGGACACAATTCTTGGTGGAGAAACTGTAAGAAGAAAACCATGAATGCAAGAGATAAAACATTTCCTTGTCCTACAAGTTTACTAACTGTCAGTGTTTTATCTGCCATCCCAACCATGTTCAAATAACTCTGTCATAAAATCATTATTCTTCCACATTTAAGGGTTCATCTTATTATTCTAGAGGTCAAGAACTCTACCCAAGGTGACACCATGAAAAGACCAAATCTACCTATCACAGGCATAGAGGAAGGAGAAGAATTTCAGGTTAATGGTATTAACCAGATCTTAAACAGGATTGTAGGAGAGAATTTCCCAAAATTAAGGAAAGACATCCCCATACAAATACAAGAAGCACATAGAACACCAAATAGGACAAGAAAAGAAACTCCCCATAGTAAAAACACCAAATGTGTCGAATAAAGAGAGAATACTGAAAGCAGCAAAAGAAAAACAAATCGCATATAAAGGAAAGTCTATCAGAATTATAACTGGCTTATCAGTGCAAACTATGAAAGCCAGAAGAGCCTGGACCAAGGTATTTCAAGTTCTAAATGACAATAGATGCCAGCCCAGAATACTCTACCCAGCAAAAATGTCTATTATAGTTGAAGGGGAAAGAAAACACATCCACAAAACCAGCCCTTCAAAGAATACTTGAAGCAATACGAAGAACAGAAAAAGGAAAAACTATACCCCAGGGGCAACAAAAGAAAATAAATAAAGGTGTAATTGAGGAAACACAAAATTAGACAAAGAATGTAAACAGCAATCAAAAGGATGGCATCCAATGCGCATCTTTCAATAATAACTTGAAATATCAATAAACTGAACCCCCCTTTCAAAAGACACAGGATAAGTGAATGGATTAAGAAATAAAATTCATCATTTTGCTATCTGAAAGACACCTATCTCACCTTCAAGGACAGGCACCACCCTAAGGTGAAAGGATGGAAAAGAATATTCCAAGCAAATGACACTAAGAAAAAAGTAGAGGTTGCAATTCTCATATCAGACAAAATAAACTTAAAAGTAAAACTAATCAGAAAAGATAAGGAGGGTCACTTAATTCTGATCAAAGGAAAAATTAACCAAGAAGATATTACAGTCATGAAGCCAGCTTTCTAAAGGCAAGATCATTTTAAGAGCTTGCCAAATCTAGAGAAAACTAATTTGCTTGAGGCTGTATTTTACTGTAGTACTTTTAAGCAAAATAAGAGAGACATTTCAAAATTCCAAACATTAGATGTGTCTTAGATTTTTGAATGCTGCTCTTTCTTTGTTCTTTTAATTCATCCTGCCCCCTGCCCCCCACCCCCGGCACTAGCAGTGTGTAACCTCTTCATATCCTCTCTTGCCTGCATTTGGCCGTGTGTTGGCCCTTGAGTCATTGGACACTAATCATCCTGCACACCTGACCAGGACAACTTTGCTTGGACAGAGACTCACCCTTGCCATCTGTGAGACTCAGGCCTAGTCAGTCCTATTTGCACTGTCAATTAGCTTAAAAAGATGTAGGATTTCTGACCCCTTTAATTTCCTCATTTGGGAGAATCTAATGGGTATAATAACTTCTTAACCAACTAACTTAAGAAAATCTCATAATACTTGTGGTAAAAGGCTTATTCCCTTTCTATATTGAAGTCCCTTTCCATAATTTTGAGACACTCCTATCAAGAGACAGGATGTAATTCTCTCAGGGAATCTGATTCGAGAATCATACTTGGTTTGTATAATAGAATATATGGACATATGACAAGGCTCTGCTGGCATCCACTCTCACAGGAATTCTGTACTTCATGTGATCAAATCCTGGCTAGCACACAGGAGAAAGAATGTGTGAAGAAAAGCCCCTGTGTTCCCCATCTTTCTTCTGAACCTGCCTCAGACTCAACAGTCGCAAACAATCCACCAACTGACCATAAAAAACGACATAGAGCAAGTCTGAACAACAGGCCAGTCTGCCCCAGATCAGAACAACTATGAGCCTTCAGAATCAAAGCTTAAATTATTTTAAGCCACTATGTTTAATGCGGCAAAGGTTGATATAACATTTGATCATAGTTTATTAACTCGTTTGAGATACTATCTCTATTTCCTCATAGGAATATTCAACAGTTAAGATTTTGTAAACGTGATGTGTTCTCTCTTCTTGTTGAAATGGATAGAATACATCTTTGGGCATAAATCAAAAATTGGAGATTTCATAAAAAGTATCTAATAGATACTGTCTGACTTGGTCATTTGACTGCATAATGTTCCCATTTCTAAAATTCAGCCCAATGAATAATAGCAACATCTAGGTAGTATAGATTATTACTTAGAACAAACTACACTAAATAACTGTGACATATCCAACTGGACTTCAACCACATCAACAAATATAGTTTAAACTCATTAAAGTCATCCAAAATTTCCACAACATTACTGAAATTTGTTTCTCAGAGAGTCTCACTATGTAGCACTGGTTGGTCTGGAACTCAACAGGTATATTAGGCTGACGTTGAACTCATATACACCTGCCTCAACATCCTGTGTGCTGGGATTAAAGGAATGTGCCACGACACCCAGCTCACATCACTGAAATTTCTTAATAGTAAACAATAAAGTTAAATAACTCCAATGCCTTAAGTTTAATAGAAAATAAATGCTAAACAGAAGCATAAGTATTCTACTTATTTTATCTTGACTATTTAATTGTAACACTTATGTACACACATGAGAAACATTGTCATGACGCACAATTTTTTTTCAGAATCACAAGTGGACCGAAATTTTTCCTGACATATCATTTTCTTAATCCATCCCATTCGCTTATTAAAATCTCAGCACTGTCCAACTTCTAAAAAAATTCCCCTCAATGAGAAGGCCGAGACCTTACTCAACAATCAAAACTTAGTTAGCAATAACGAAGTTGATTCCTAAGTGTTTGTAAAGACTAATTCTGTAGAATGCCACTGGGAAACTTCTGTGATGCTTGGTTTTATTTAGCAGTGTAATGAGATGTCAACATAGAACTCTAGAGGAGAAATATTTTGGAAAGTTTGAAAGAGAGACAGGAATTCTACAAGGCTTTACAAAGCCAGTGAGAGCATTGAGAAGGAAAATGCAAGTGAAACCGTTTTAAAAGTTGGTCAGTGTATAAAAGAGTGAATTAAGAAGTAAAAACACAGTTAAAGCTTTAACATGGCTTTCTTAAGATTACGGATAAAGCTCATGTTTCTGAATTGAAAATCTATCACCTGCTAAATTTTCTTATTGCCACATTGACTAGTTTTATAATTTACCTTGCACCTTAACAACTTAGGAAGGCTTCATGTGAGATAAAATATCATAGCAGCATCATAGTAAGTGCCACAAGAAAGGAATGGAAAGTATATGAATTTATGACTTGCTTAACTTGAACACTTTTTTTTTAACTAAGCAGAACCTACAGTCTCATAATTCTCATGCTCCTGAAAAGGTCACTCATAAAATTATTTTCTTGATACTTTGCAAAGCTCTGGTTCAGAAAATTACTACTCCTTCGAAGTGAAAGCTGATATAACTAATTATAGCAAGAAAGACCAATTCCTTGTTTAATAATAAAGAAATAGCAGTCTTTGTCCTAGAATAGAACAGCATGTGGATTTGAAGCATGAAAGATTGAATCAGTAAGCTTTGATATTCTATTATATTCAGAGAAAAAATATCTCCAAGGACAATAATATTGACAATGGTAGAAAGCTTTTCAAGAGCATTCCAGCATCTCAGCAGAGACAGGCTGCAGTAAAACTTGCTTGGCTACGCAGAATGGTAGGTATGAATTTTCTTCGTGCAGGCTTTCTTAGGTACCAGATGAGTAAGTGAGATTAACCAGTTTCTCTAGTTTGAGAATGCTGGGACTAGTATCACTCTCTAATTCACAGTAGAAGAAAGAAGGAACCAAAAGAAGGAAAGGAAGAGAGAGATGATGGAAGCAAACAAGGGGAAGATAAGGGAAGAGAGTGAGAGAGGATGAGGGGGAGGAGCTGAATGCGTGAGAGGAGGCAGTTGTCAATTTATATTTCAGTGCTTTTTGACCTTAACTGGCATCAGAATAAGCTGAGTGCTTTGAGCAGATTGATGGAAACCACCTCCAGAGTTTAAAACACAGTCTGTTTGGAGCATGTGAGTTAGCATTTCTGACAAGTTGCTAGGTGTGTTACATTTCCATTACTTCAGTGAACACTTCAGATGAATCAAATTGAAAAGAAGAAAGGTTTATTTTGGTCCACATATTTGGGGTTTTCTGTCCAGAGTCATCTGGGTTACTGCTTTGGGTCTTGTAGTAAGGCAGTGCATGATGGCTGTATACAGTCATACTAGCTATTCACCTTATCCTGACCAAGACGCAAAACCTGAGCAATGCAGCCAGGTCACAATATCCCTTTAAAGTGCATCCCCTAAGTTCCTCTGACCAAGCTCCAACTCTTAAATGTCTATCAACTCATGACAGCATGAAGGCCAAGGATCAAACCTTTAACACACAGGCATTTGGGAGAAATCCCAGATCCTCAAGAGAGTGTCTGGTAAAGCTGATGCTACTGTCTAGTGCTCACAGTTGCAGAACTTGGGTGTATGTCAGTATCTTTAAGGGGTCCCAGGAAAAAGATGTAATTTCCCTTATTTTTTACATCATTGAGAAAATTGTTTCAAAGGGCTGAACATATTCTGCTTGCAAATGTGCCAATCATCAGTGCTTCTATTTGAACAATGATTATGAAGACATGCTTTATATTTCATTATATATCAAAGGTACAAACTAAAGGCAAAAAGATCTGGGAGCAGCACCCGATAGCACTTGATGAGCTATAGACTGATATAGAAGACCGGGTGATAAAAGGTATTCTCATGTGTTATGAAGACAAGTTTAATTTCTCAAGATGCTTCAGAATATGTTTGGAAGCTTTCTTCCAAAACATAATTAAACATTTTTAATTAAATTAATAATTATTAATTAAACATTATTAATTAAAACATTACTAATACAACAACTAAGGATACCACTGCCACCACAAATAAAAACTATGGAAATTGAGTCCTTACTCGATACCTGGTATGTAACTGTTTCATATGCTTAGGGATATTTAATCCTTCTAACAACTAAACAGAATGAAATGACAAGGCTCCTATGGTACTTTTTTTAAAGTCAGATCACTATTTACAGTTATTCATTCATACAGCCACTTTGAGACATTGACACACAGAAGAAGAATATTTACATTCACAATAAATGCAGAAAGTACAGAAAGTATACTCTCTTTTTTATACAATCTAAAGATACTTAGGAATGCAGAGGTGAACGTTATTTTCTGTTACTCTGATCAATGTCCTTGAAAATAGTTCTAAATCTTAGAATATTCAAATGGATATGCAGGCTTGTATAGACAATCAGAAGAGAAGCTACAAATGTAAAATGCATCTTTACTAATCCTGCCAAAATAAAAACTTTTGTCCTGACAAAAAGTCATCAAATGACTCTTTTAAATTTTACTTTGGAAACTAAAAATTATTTAAAACAATATATCTAGGAGAAAACAGATATGCTGCATAACAACTTCTCTGAGTTTGTGAAGATTATCATTTAATGATTTTTATCTTTAACCTTAAACTTCTTCCAAAATGGGAAAATAGTGGCTATATTTGGAAATAGTGTTCTGTGTTACTTTGGCCAAAATCATCTGTTTGTTACTTCACCATATACAGAAGTAAGACTTACAGTGACTTCAAAATTATAGATGAGTTTGATTATAGCTGTAGGAATAATCTATTCTTTCTCCAATATTGCAGTTTTCCCTTTATGAAGCAATTTTATCATTTGTCCCTGTTGTAATCTATGGAAATGTTGTTTCACAAATACAGTTTTTTTCCAGACACATTTGACTTGTAATATTTATCTCCCATCTTTGATTTATAACAAGCGTCTGTCACACAAAATGTAATTCATTGGCAAAAGAACTTCGAGTTATATAAAATTTAGAAAAGGGAAGGGAGTGCTGAGTTTCTAATGTCTTTCTTTCAAGTTCTTTCTATCTCTGATAAGCTGTGACCTTGCAGACTTCACATTATTAGATATCATTATTCTCACATATTTAATAAAAACATTAGACTAGTTAAACTCCAGAATCTACGCGAGCTCTCTAAATTCATAATTCGTTCTGTACAACTGGTTTGGGCACTGGGATGGTTAAAAGCCAGCCCACATAAGAGCACTGAAAATGTTCTTGGTTCAGAGAGATGCTCTGAAATACTGCTTACATATGGGTCCTAACAGGAGCAATACCATATTATATGGTATGAAGTGAAACCAAGAGCTATTTTCCTATAACTCTTGCAGACTCAAATATGCAAAGCATGCACAAAATATTTTTCAAATTCATTTAATAATTTGTGCGCTGTATTATGTAGTATCAACGTGCATACTTTATGCAATAGTTCAATAATTCTACAGTGGGGATAATGTAATTGGATAAACAGTTACAGAAGCTGTTTGTACTTTTAGGCAATATTCAATAGTGATATTAATTATGATAGGTGAATTAGGTAAACAGTTCTCTGCATTATCCACTTTATATATAGATATATGATGGAGATAAATTATAGCAACACATCAAAATTTATATTTGTTTTTAGCTTTGGATTCCAGATTGTGACAAGTAAAATAAAGTATGTTTAGAAATGAAAGACACAGTATAGGAATATGTAAATAATACATGTTATTTCAATAAATATACCTTTGCATATAAAGTAGTTGTAGCAGTTACCTGTTTCATTCCTACACTTTCTACTACTCAGGTATCCCATTCAATGGTTGGCAGGACATGTGTCTTTGTTTCTAATTAATTAATTAATTAATTGTTATATTCAAGTTAAATTATTTACCTGAATGTTGGTTTATAAAAATGACAAATTTAACTGTGTAGCTTGCACAACAATTTTAAGTTGAAAAAGCTCATATACTCTCTACAGCTACAATTTTGATGAAATAGTAGCTCAGATGTTTATAAAAATTAAACCTGAGAAGAAACTCGGCTGCCCGGCTACATGACCGAAATGGTGGCAATGTTCATAGTGTTTATTTTTAAAGAAAGTAGACAGGGAGCTGGAGAGGCGATTCAGCAGTTAAGAGCTCTGGCTGCCCTTGCAGAAGACCAGGGATCAGTTCCCAGCACCTACATGACAGCTAACAACTGTCTGTAACTCCAGTTCCAAGGAACCTAACACTGTCTTCTGAACTCCATAGTATTGCACAGCGTGGGTGCACTTACAAACATGCAGGTAATACTCTAATACACATAAAATAAAAATAATAAAATATGTTTTAAATGAAAGCAGAAAGCTGTAGAAATAAATGGGTTGGCAGAAATAATAATTCAGTTTATTAAAATTAAAAGAACTTCCCAAATCCTTAAAGATTTTAAAGCTGCTACATTTACAAACTTAAACATAACTTCAAACAACCTGGCAACAACCACAAAAAAACATTTACAAGACAACAAATTTTGCTTCATTTCTTTACTGTGGATTATACTTATGGTTGCTTCATTTATAAATATATTGCTCAAAACATCCTAATATCTGCTGAGACAATCTCCACGATCCTACATAGAAGTGAGAGTGACACTGATTATATGAAAAAGAATTATCATAATAACAATACCAGCTTCCTACAGAGTCTTGTTCTAAAAATCAATCTGGTAATTTATATAAAACATTTAACATAGAATTTTGTACACAGTTAATATTATGAAATTTCAGTTATTGTTAATTGTTGTTTGATTGCTGTGTAGAAGTCATCCTTCCAAATATAAACCAATTATTTAGGGTCTTTTATTATCATTTTTCATTTCTGTACTAAAGATTGATGCAAAGCTTCACATATGTTAAGCAAGGATTCTACCACTAAGATATATATCTAGCACTTCTCCATGAGGCCCAAGGACTTTTGCCTTCATGAATTTCTTTCTCCCTTAAACAATCAACTACTCTATTTTATAATTGTGCTAGTATAAATATGAATATATTAATACAAAACATCAATTGTCCAACTTAAAAGTTCACTATTCATTTTTATTTAAAAAGTAAGTAAAAGCCAGATATGGTGGTACCCACCTTTAATCCTAGCAGTCTAGAGGCAGAGGCAGGCAGATCCCTGTGAGTTCAAGGCAGGCCTGGGATGGTCTACATAGGATACATAGTCAGTTCCAAGGCAGCTGGGGCTATATAATGAAATCCTCTCTCAATGTCCCACCAAAAACTCAATAATCTCTTTTCATAAAAGCTCTGAAATTATATTAGTGTGGGTCTTGTATAATATGCTAGCCATGCTTAATGGATAACTTTGGGAACTTGGATTCTGGGGAAGAAAATAAAGGTTAAGTTTCCTGAAGACAATGAAGAATTTTACTGCAACTATAATTAATGTCTATAAAGTGATGAGACTATGATTACAATTCATCCAATATAAAAATAGCTTTTAAAAGAAAATGTATTCATAGCACATTTTCACCATCCAATTTTCTTTCTTTTAAGTAGATTCATAGTCACTATACATATTAAAGACAGAAAATATTCTTCACATAATCTACAAATGGAAACAGCTTAACTGTTTTTCTTGAATCACAGTCCAAAGGCTCTTTCTGTCCAGTCAGCAAACAGAATAAAAAAGCCAGTGCTCAGTGTTAGCATGTGTACTTAGGATCCTCTCTTCCAGTACAGATACTTTAATTCATTCATGTGTTTGTCACAAGGAATTCATCTTAGGATTTGAGTTTCCTTATTATATGCTTCTTACTGTCTGGATACAACACAATGAAATTATATTATAAGTCTCCTACTGACAAAAACTAGACCATTCTTACTTAAGTTAACCTAGTAAAATGAATATTTTCTAAACTATTCTAAAAGAAAAATTTGTTCCGTATTGAGTAAGCCTTCTCAGGACTTACAGTCATTGTCCCAACGGGAGGACTAACACTTTTTAAACTGGTTCATTCTTTTTACAAATATTTTATTTATTATTTTATTTTATGTGTATGAGTGTATTGCCTGCATGTATCTGAGCGCACCCATGTCATGCAATGCTGCGGAGATCAGAAGAGGGCTTCAGATTCCCCTGTAACTGGAGTTAGGATGGTTCATAGCCACCATGTGGGTGCTGGGAAACAAACCCGGGTCCTCGGCAAAAGCAGCCATTGCTCTTAACCACTGAGCCATCTCTCCAGCCCCCTACACTGGTTCATTCTTAAAATTATCCTGACTACAACCTAAAATCTGAAACCTTGGCAGGAGTTTTTCTTTTACATGTAGATTTCTGTATATTTAAAAATAGTTCTAAATGTGCCAAAAATAATTGTCTATTTCTCCACGAAGATTTAGTTCACTATTAATCTTTAAAAGAAACTTTACTGTCATTTGGATCTATGTTTCATTCCTCTACCAGAAACATCTAAAGCAACACAGCAGGTATACATGAGCATACTTAACCTTAAAAATAACAATTTGGCATGGCAAATGCTATGACATTTATTCTAGGAGACTAGCTTATCACTTTGCCATTTAGTTTCTTTTATCTTAATCTGGAGTACGGATACCAAATCTAGAGCTCAGTTAGCCACAATGACCATAAAAGCAAACCATGTTTTAAATTCATCAGAGACCCAGATAGAGAAGCCCATGACTCAGGTGACTCAGGCTTGGAAGATAGTTCAGTCAATAAAGTGTTTGACTTGAAAAAAGACCTTAGTTTACTCTCCAGAACACAAGGGTGAAAGCTGGGTGCTAAGAGGGGAGGCAGAGGCTAATGAATCACTGTCAGCTCATTGCCCAGACAGCCTTGCCTCATCTGTGAACTCCAGACCTCAATAAGAGACCTTATCTCAAAAATCAAAATGAACTTCTGAGGTATGATACCAAACTTTCTCCTTTGGCAAATACAAGCACACCCACACATATATATGCACCTACACAGAGACAGACAGTCAGACAGACAGACAGACAGACACACACACACACACACACACACACACACACACACACACACAAAGATGCCTGTGACCCTGAGGGAGAAATTGCCAAAGAAGCTCTGGAATACTGAGTTCAAAGGAAAATCAGTAAAATCCTAATTCTAATTCAAGGAAATATTCAGAGTAAATGTAATGAGGGGAGTGAAAGAGAAAGGGAAGGATAGAGAAAAGGAAGCCTGACATCTACTCCACAGCTAGGACAGTCTCCGTAGGGAGCCAAACTCACTGCCTCCTAATATCTTGGAAAGGGATTTGCCTAACTGTTTTTTTTTTACCAAAATACCAAAATGATTAAGAAAACAACAACAAAGCATAGCAAAACAATAACAAGAAAGGTAAATGGCAGAGATTCTAGTTACCAATGAATTTTTCCTCAACTCCTTTATGGGTATTGATGATTAAGTAAGAACCTATAGACACAGCAGACAGAATGTAAGGGTTATACTTTCTAATAATACTGCTAAATTATTATTAATTTTCATGAGTAGGAGAAAAATGGCTCTTAGTTTTCCATGTAGTTTCACCAAAATTAGGTTTTGAAAGAAATATTATTTACTTTGTTCTAAAAAATATTATTTTGGAATTATTAATGCCAAAACTAAAAGAAATGCTTAAATCAAAATCTTTGTCACAGAAAACTTTGGAGGACTAGTCCTTAACACTTATTTTTAGACATCATTAGCAGGAACACTAGAAATGTATGGCTGCCTAAGGAAGTCATCCAAATCATCCATCATCCAAATCACACTGAATATTCAAATTAAAATCAGGAATCCATCAATGACTAAATAGCTAGACTGAAAAGTAAAAAAATCCAGATGATTTTAGTCAGTGGATTTGGTGCATTTCAAACTTCTTGTCTTTCTCCTTATGAAGATTTGTTGATTCATTATTACACAGAGTAGTAATATGATTTTAATGCTAGTTAAATAACTTCTTGTCATAATCATTATTCCAATACAAAAATGAAATCACCCCAGAAAAGACTGCCATGTAGAGGCCTGTCATACCTATATATGAAGACCATACCTTTATGTGAGGGTACAGGCCAAAGTTATTATGTGCCTTTAGAAATACATAATCTTACTAGCCAAAGCATTAACACATAATAACTAGAACTTATCTACTCAACATATCTGCTAGCTAAAAGTGACAATTAAAACTTAAAATAATTAATAGTAAATAAGAGTAATAACCCAGCTCTTCAATTATCCCTGCCACATTTCAAATACTCAATGGTCATGACTGCTAGTAGCTATTGTAGTAAATGGAAAGCATAAAGTACATGCACTTTCTCATCAAGTTCCACAGTAGAGCACTAAGCTAAATTATATCATCAGCATGCATGGAGAAAGTGCTAATTTTAAAATACGGACTAACACTTTTACAATGATCTTTGCTTCACGGGGCAAATATCACCTCCAAAAAGGCCCCAAAGTATTTCATTCAGAACATGAGAGGCTTGAAAATCCACAAGAAATAGAAACTATGCACAAACAGTAATGAGTAGAAATGTCAGAGAAAATCGAGTTTCTGAAATATATAGTATTGATTCACAGAAATTACATTAAAATAATCTGATTTTAAAATATCACCATGAAAATGCCAAGTCTAAATTTAAAAATGAGCAATGGAATCTTTTTTTCCTTTTCATCTCTACAAAACCCAGCAGCTTAAAATATTCTTAGAAAATAATTGCTTGTGGAAGAAGAGTTTAGAGTTTGGGCATTCTAATTGTTCATTCTCGACATTTTTTATTGATGTCTCATTTCCAGGTCTGGCACTGGTTTCTACCAGCACAGCCAACAGATCCAAAGACCATTCCAATGGCAAATGTTGATTCCTCATCTCTCTAAGTGTTGGAAAACTACTTCTTTCAGCAACTATTTTAAGCACAATATGAAATTTATAGTTATTTCCAAATTTATGTGCTGTATATAACAGGGATAATTGATTCTTAGATGATTTTAGTGTGAACTAGAGGTTTTTCTTCAAATCAACAATTGATTTTCAAATATGACCATAATATAGACAGCTATTGAGACATATTTTCTAAAAGGGAAAGATATTGCATACCTAAATCTAAGCAACAATTAATAGAAAATGTATGCTAAAATGTCATTATCAAGAACAATGATAGTATTATCTCATTTAGCATATCCAAAATGTCATTCCATTTTTAAGTGAAACTCATTTTAAAGATATTAAGTTAAAGAGAAAGTTCCTGAATCCTTAGTCCTAGGAATTAAACTTAAATCCTCAGGTATGAGAAACTATAAAACTTGAAGAACAAAAGTCACATTTATGAGAATGACCTTAAACACTTCAATTCAAAACCCATGATATATAAAATGCACCTTTCCAATGTGGAAGAAATCTCATTCTCAAATGGAATACTTCACTTTCTTTTGTTTGTGTTTATTTTTTATTTTGGTGATTTTATTTGATTTTTTTTTAAGAGGCAGGGTCTCCCTGGACCCAGCTGTCCTGGAACTCACTATGGAGACCAAGCCGGCCTCGTTCTGTTAGATCTGCTGCCTCTGCCTCCTGAATGTTGTAATGAAGTGTGCGTCACCACACTGTCACTCCACTCTCTTATATCCTGTACACAAATGCAATCCTGAAGTTGCCAAAAGAAAACTGAAAGACTATATTTCTTCCCAATAGTGAAAAAGATATGCCAACCTTTTCAATGTGTGAAAAGTAAAATGAAATGTTTAGTATTCTGCATTAAAAGTCAAATTTCTGTAGCTCATAATGCTGTACTCAAGGATACATCAAAAATTACTAGACACCCACATTGTGGGTCATCTGACCCAGTGGTCTCTGAATCTTCCCTTCGGGAACAATCAGCATCAATGCACTCTGAATCACTGGAACATCCCAACTTACTGTGTAGAGGTGCTCATTACAAAAGGTAATGGATAGGAATAGACCTCCTGTCTGAAACTCAGCCTGTCTACATTTAGACCAAGGATGCACTACCTCATCTAGAAAACAGATATAAAAATTAAACAGATTTTATAAAGTTATTATTAGGCATAAACAGCAGACTCCATGTCAATTTTTTCCTTCAGTTAATAGAAACTATTAAACATATAATTCCTAATGTTTACATTTTTGCTAAAATGCACTACCCATTCCTTTGTTTTTGCTATCCCCTCCCTTTGGAATGGTCTTTCAATTTCCATTCAAATTCCTCTTCATAGCTTATATTCATTCTTAAATAATTCATTCAGGACTCATCATCAGCAAAGATTCAATGAAACGTCTGACTAGATTAAGTGTCCTTCCTTAGTCTCCCATAAATTCCCAGCATAAGGTCATTACTATATTTTTTCAGATTGTAATATGAAATAAAGGTATGTGTATTTACATGAATGTGTGTGACTACTCTAACATATTCATTCTGGAAGGAAAATATGCCTCATTAATATCTGTATCCTCAACATTTAGCAAGAGCCTGGCCCAGAGTAGATACTCAAATATTTGCTGAATAAATGAAAGAACAGAATCTTGATATTTTCTAATAGCTCTTCAAAAAGAACATTATAACATTCTTGCCGCAGAAGCTGAACTGAAGTGATGTTTTATTGAGTTTGCTTCCTTGGCTTCAATATGAATTCTTATTGCTATATACTGAAAATCATTATCTCCATGTCAAGATAATTCCCCTTTATAAATAGAATGCTGCATATTTTCACAAAAACCAACAGAAATCAGAGGAAGAATGTATTCAGCCTTCAAAGATTAGAGCAAATCAAGTTAGGGGCAGGTCCTTCCTTCAAGACTTTGTAATTTAGAAAAGAATACAATAAGTAAGAAGAGTTACACAACAGAAGTTTTCTATATGTATGTGCACCTGCACTTTCATGTGCACATTCTTTACATTACATTCCACATCATTTACCTAACAAGCATATTTTCTTTAAATATTTACCACATTAATGCTTTTTGAAAATTCCTTCATCATAGAAATAACTTTTAATCAAGTTGAAAATAATGTTTAGAAAATTAATTCTGAAACCATGTTTTATAATCTTCATGTATACTAAATATTAAGGTAAATGAAAAGGTCTTCTGTATTTTATAATCATGTCATTTTATTTCATATATAACTAACTGTAATCAGATGGAATGACTTTCTACAACAGAGATAATGCAATAAATAATTTGACAACCATAAATAATTTTCAAACCTATGTTTTATGTAAATAATACAGCATTTGCATTTTGAACAATGACAAAATAAACATCAATCATTTCTGAGTGATACTGGTTATCAGAAATATAAAAAATAATTCTGTATTAAAGATTCACATATAATCAAACACTATTTATGTAAGGCAGAGATAAATTCGGTTTATAACCAGGATAATTATTCGTTAAATGACAGCAGCCAGAATGATGATGAAGACTATTGGTACTTCACATTTCAATGAAGTTGATCAAACAATTAGAAATGGGAAAGGCATGTATGTATGACCCTTTTTCTTCTTCCATCTTGACAGTGAAGGGAAAAGTCATCAGATTGGCATAGCCCAGGATGTTCAAATATAATGTAGTACCTGTAATATGCTCATCCTTCTCTCCTCATCCCCTCTGGATTAAACATCTGGTTTTCCTGAGTAGGTGCTCAGGTACAATGATCTGGATATATCCTCTCACTGATAAGACTCCTTTGTTGCATTCTTCAGAAGAAATATTGCATAGATTATGTTTTTTGGTACAGTTATCCTAATGATGTATGAGCCACATAGATAACTAACACTCAAACAGCATATTTTATTAGCTCAACAATGAAGTACATTAAGAAATTTAAAAGATATGATACAACTTATCTTTTTTTATTTTTATTTTATGTGTGTGAGTGTACAATCGGCATGTGTGTAAGTGCTACTATGTCCTGAAACGCCTGAAGAGATCAGAAGAGGGCTTCAGAGCCCCTGGAACTGGAGTTACAGATGGTTATTAGCCACCATTTCGGTGCTGGGAAGGGAATCTGGGTCCTCTGCAAGAGCAGCTAGTGCTTTTAACTGCTGAGCCATCTCTCTAGCCCCACAACTTATTCTTAAGTAGCATAGATCAACAGTGTAAGAAAAGAAGCACTAAAGAGACTTTATAGTATTGCAAGTGAAAATAAAAGAACTACTGTTTTATCACAAGACTGATACAGAGCCAGTGCACCAAGGCTCAATTCTAGGATAAAAATTACTGATGTCATATCTGGTGTGTCCTGCATCCATTATACTCTCCTCTGGTGAAATTAATTTCAGATGATCCAAATCAAGGCAAAAAGAGAATTAGGCAAACACTTCACAGGGTAATGTTTGACTAGTGTAATAAGGTTAACTCCCGTGAAATAAAGTCAAAGAAGGGTCATAATTACTACCCTGAAAAAGAAC
>NW_008333889.1:3084006-3091612 GCF_000622305.1 Nannospalax galili
ACCAAATGAAAGAAAAAGAAGTTGCATAGAGAGGTAGGAATTTCTTTCATTGATTACAGATAATGAATAGGATTTGGAAAATAGTTTTATGGTGAATCAATAAATATATCAGAAAAGTGTCAAAATTCAAGAAATTAATTTTTCATGTGATATTACTCAGTATTCATTGAATTGCAGATTGCATCAGTGGGCTTTTTTTCAATGTAGATATGTAGTTATCACAAGATGTTTAGTTCAAGAAACACCTAGTATTTTGACAGAAGATCCTAAACTTGACTGAACTTTTAACTCTATAGCATAAAGAAAAAAAAATTATTCAGCACCTGTAACCTTCAAAGTAATGTTCCAGGCCTTGTTGTAAAGCCTGTGGGAGTGGCTTTAACTAAAGCCTGTAGTTGTTTGAAGTGAGAACGTTTGTCACCTGGCACATGAAATACAACATGGTTTCCAGGTGGAGCATTATAAAACCATTGGTTCCTCTTCCTATTTGGATCCCAGGGACACCACAAATAAACGGAAATACAATGTGAACTTAGAAACAACTTACTAAAGGTAAATTGTTTGTGAAACTCTTCAGAAAAAGATTCTTTCATGAACAAGAATCGCATCTTTGCCAAAAACAGAACCTGGATAAAAGTTCAAAGTTTGTTTGTTTGTAATATTCTTGATTTAAAACAGTCATTACTTTAGCACAGTGTGTGTGTGATAGCTGGCTGGTGTTTTCGTCTGGACTTGTGGTGCAGCCAAAGGACAGCTGCCCTCCTTGGCAAACCCACTCATCCTTTCTACATAAAGATAAGAGGGCTTGTTTATTTTGTGGCTCAATTCTTTGGTAGGAGCATAAAGTTCTTCTGAGACACCTGCTCGAGTACACGAGAGTGAGAACATGGATTATTTTGTTGAATCCTCTCTGACATTATTCCCCAAAACATCATATATCAAAACTCAAAATTGCTTGTCAGAACATGGTCTACTGATTTTTGTTATTCATATCATGGCTAAGATAGCCTGCTTCATTTTTCTGTTAGCCAAGTGCTTTAATGTAAGACAATTCTTGTTTTAACCCTATTATATTGAGTAATCATTTGACTGAATTTATATTTTAAAATGAAGCAAAGCAAGAGGGAAAGTCAATTCATAAAATAAAGAAATTATGTAGTCTAGATCCATGGGGTGGCGCTTGACACCGAATAAGTGCACACAAGTTGCATTCTTTTCTTTCACCTAACAAAAGTCAGAGTTTGTCCTTACACACATTTATCTGCTCTTCTCTCCACTCTCCTTGGTAAAATCCATTTATATTTTGTTCAGAAGAACATTACAGAAGGTTTACAAGTCTTTTTACCATTTGTCTGAATTAGAATAAACCATCTCACTTCAAATCAGGGCTGCATATGTTTTATCAGGCCTCCATATCATAACACTTAGTAACATGAGGGTTAACATTAAAATATGTCAGAACTTCTAGGATTGGATATAGAATTTGACTATGGAGTTCACTTTTCAAAACAAACTCCAGAAAACCCGTAGCCATAGAAAGTTAGTCAGCATCCTCCAAAATGAGAATACAATTTCAATTCTGGACCATGTTAGTCTTCAATAATGCTTTTTAAAAGGTATTTTCTAGGGTTGGAGAGCTGATATAGCAGTTTAACAGCACTGAATGCTCTTTCAGAGGACCCAGGTTGGATTCTCGGCATCCACATGGCAGGGGATCTGATGCAGGGGATCTGATGCCTTTTTCTGACCTTCGTGGGCATTGCACAACATGGGTGTACTTACACACATGCATGCAATATACTCATACACATAAAAATAATAAAAAATATTTTAAAAATAAATAAAACATAAAAGGTTTTTTTTGTACTTAGATATGGTGGGAAAATGTATATTGTACACTTCTCTATAGCTACCAGCAAATAACATGAATCAATTTTAGAGAGAATAACAGCAACCATTTGGTGAATGTTTACATAAGATGTTTCTTAAAGATAAATGTGGTGACTCATGCCTATAATCCCTGTGGGAGACAGCCAGAACTGAAAACATAAAAGGTTTTTTTTGTACTTAGATATGGTGGGAAAATGTATATTGTACACTTCTCTATAGCTACCAGCAAATAACATGAATCAATTTTAGAGAGAATAACAGCAACCATTTGGTGAATGTTTACATAAGATGTTTCTTAA
The DNA here is from genome assembly GCF_000622305.1 of Nannospalax galili. Lineage (NCBI taxonomy): Eukaryota > Metazoa > Chordata > Mammalia > Rodentia > Spalacidae > Nannospalax > Nannospalax galili. The sequence goes on from NW_008333889.1 coordinate 3,086,196, forward strand.
AGATAAATGTGGTGACTCATGCCTATAATCCCTGTGGGAGACAGCCAGAACTGCCTTGGTTGAAAATGTTTGAGGCCAGTCTAGACTACATGGTGAATTCAGTTGAGCCTGGGTACATAATAGCTTTTAGCACATCCTGAGCTACAGATTGACATCCCATCTAAAAAAAAAAAAATAACGAAAGCAAACTTCTTCAGCTATACTCAAGTATAATGTAATAATCCACCAAGTGCTGCACATCTGAAATCACACATGATTGAAATTTTATTCTTTTCTGCAAAGTAAATTATTTTAAATCAACTTTCTTCTTATATATAAGAATTATATAGTAAAGAAGAAATTATCCATTTTTCTCATTCTGAGATTTGCATTACCTTGTTCTTCTTCATGCTGTCTTACTTTTTATAAGCTCTTCTGTTCCGTAGGAGTGCCAATCTAATACCATGTTCTTTTTTTTATTATGCTCACTTGATCCATTATCCTATACCTCTATGCAAAAAAGCTCAGCCCACCTATTTCTGACAGTGCTGGTAAATCAATCACTGTAAAAGCACACAATCCCAAAGTCCCAAAAGGATGTAGTTGTATTTTCTTGCTTAGTTGCTTTCTAGAATACTAGGATGGATAGTTTTATCCTTGAAACCCTGTCCCTTAACGCATGCTGCATTGCTTTGGCAGTAATTGATTTGTCACATATATTCAAATTTTCTGATTTTGTATTTCTGTGTACATCCAGTAAATAATTCTGAAAATTAACACTTGACTACTTCCACCATCATTTTTAATTGGCTTGTTTGTACCTCCTTCAAGCTTCCCACTCCAGTCAGTAACAGTTTAACATAATAATATCAATGGTAGATTGAACATGCACCCTCATAGATCAGTAGTTCTCAAGATGTGACAAGAGAAGATGAAGGCAAAGGTCAGAGGTCCCTCTTCTGAAGACCATTTAAAGTGTTCTCAGTAAACTCTAGGGAGTCACACCTTTATTAACTGTTAATTAAATGTTACTGCAGATATGCTTACCTTATGCATGTATACCATAATGATGTGGAAGTTGATAGTTTCAATCAAGTAATTTGCATTTCCAATAAAACAATGTTAGATTCTTACTGTACTCTTATCTTGCATGACGAAGACTCACTGGATGTGTAGGATGGGTATGTACATGGTCGAATCAGAAATATTTCAGCTTATATATCTCAACTGCTACAAAATTTGGCCTAAAATGAGGCTTCTTTTTGCAACAGATGGAGGCTACTGCAGAATTGTACATCTAGTCATGCACAAAGAACATACACCTGGGAGATGCCAATACTAGGTGACACATCTGTAGTCGAATCTCTACAACAAAGGCTCATGGAACATAGTAGAATAAGGGGTAGAGAGAGGGATAAAGCACTCCTCAACTCTCACTAGTGAGGCTTCCATATACATCAGAGTGTGATGCACACATAAGGCCACAACTGGCTAAATTTTAGAGAATAAGAGACTGTAGAGTGTAGGACCATTGCAGAAGAGGAGGTGGAAAGATTGTAAAAGCCAAGGCTGGTTCATGAACATAAGGAGGTGGAGGCTTCTAGGACACTGGAGGCTTACTCATGTGAGCCTGTGGCAGTAGTGGCATCAAAAATGGGACCCATTCAGCTCAATTAAACAAGGGCCCAAAGGGGAGGTGAGAAATAGGTGGCAGGCCATCACTAGACTGAGAACTATTTAAGTCTGATTGCTGCTGAGTGAGGGAGAGTATGACTTATATATAACCACTGGATGGGTGACTAGATTCCACTGGACACATTTGCACTGAAGAACATTTGGGTACAAACACCTGAATGAATAGGATTCATTATGTATGACAGAATGCATAGGGTTCCGTGGGGGATAGGGGGAGGCATGGATGGGGGCAGGGGACCTGTATTTAGGTGGGAAATGGTGTATGAAATTCAAAAAGCTCAATAAAAATGTCGTAACCACTGAGACATCCCTCTAGCTCTAATAACTGATATTTAAATACAATCTCTAAATTATTCGTCTCTATATTTGGCATATTTTTGGTAGATCAGTGAAAGGTTATTGCTAGAAAGGAGATAAATTTGATATCAAATATAAAAATATTTCATTGATTGAGGAACCTCTTGAACTACTCGGATAAGCACTTCAAAGGGAAGTTTCTGATGCCTAATGCTGCGGGTTTTGTTATGTAGCCTTCAGCTACACACATGCACACACAGATTTATATCTATATGAGTTTTTGAGTAGGGTTATTAAATATTTTCCTTTGTTTTTTCCACATTACTTAGGCATTATTTATCTTCCCTTCATCTCTCTTCACCTGTATACCTCCTCCTCCATCCCTAGTTAAAGTAACCCCCATTTCCCCCATTTATCCCTTGATAACACCTGTTTCCTAATATCCTCTTTCAAGCTCCTTCTTCCCCTATTCCTCCTGGTTGCCTTCCATTTTCCTGGCTTCTAAGGTTATACCAGGATGTACACTCGCATCAAAAGATTTGGATCTAGGCTCTACAAATGAGAGAGACATATTATTGTTTTTCTGAGTCTGGGTAACCTCACTTAGTAAAACACTTTCTGATTCCATCCTCGTACCTGAAAATTTCATTTTTCTTTACCATGGAGTCGAACTCCATATTGTAAATGCACCACATTTTCATGATCCATTAATTGGTTGAGGGACAATTCAGTTGTTTTTATTTCCTAATTATAAAAAGAACAGCAATAAAAATGGCAAAGCAAGTATCTCTGCAATAAGATTTTGAGTCCTTTGGGTTTATGCCAAGTTGTGGAATACTGGATCACATGGTGGACCTATTTTTAATTTAATTGTTCTTAAGAATGCTACACACTGATTACCAAAGTGCTGCAAAAGTTTGAAATCATATCAAGATTGCCTCCCAGAACTTTGAAAATAAGATCCTACTGCTGAAGACATATGTTGAACACAGGACTTGCAACAATTGAACTGGAATTGACCTGGAATCCTCTTGCCTGAAAACTAACTGTCATAGTACCAGAAGATACTACACAAACTCCAAGAGAGAAAATCAATCAATTATCTTGCCCAGCTGTAAAGTGTAGGAACCATAATGACCAATCCAGCAAACTGTCGCTATTAGTGCTATAGTGACACTTTTATCTTACGGGTTATCAATAGCTGTCTAGTTCAATACGAGGCATGTTCAATGGGAGAGAAATCATGAGTATTTCTGGAAACATAGTCAACTACACATGGCTGGAGAGGTCATACACCCCAGAGAAAAACCTACTTCTGTCAGTTTCCTAGACAACATAATTTCTTACTGTATTCTAAATGTATATCTTTATTTTTACAACAAGTGTACCTATCACCATTCACCAAAGTAGTTTCACTTTGCAACCTATCGAGACGACTACAAAGTTACACAACTCATCACACACAGAAAATAAGTCCTGTAAGAGCCCAACCCTAAAGTGACACATCAACAATGCAACCTCTACACCTAAAGCTCAGGTAATGCAGTATTGGAGGAAAAAAAATTGTAAGACCCAGAAAGACAAGACACCTGCTGCTAGTTAAGGATAGGGAAGCAGCTCCAATGAAATCTACACAGTACGGAGTCGAATGATATCTGCATAATGACAATATTAGTTGACATTCTGAGGTGGATGGGGAGAATCACACGGGGTTGCACCTCAAAAATGAAGAGCTACAGGCCATCAATGGATACTGAGGGATGGAGAATCAGTTTTCTCCAGGGACCAGCTCCCTGAAAGGTCATTTAATCTCAAATGGGCAGCTCTAAACAGAGGCACACATGAGCACCACTAAATGGACTCAGTGAATATATGTATATGCATATATATGTTATATTATAAATGTGTGTGTTCATAAATGTAAGCTTTTATATATAATAATAGTAATCAGAGAAGAGGACAAGAAATTGAGAGGAAGTAAGGAGACGTGGGAGGAGTTAATGGGGAACTAGGAGGGATGGAAATAATGCAAAACAATGCTCCTGTAAGAAATTCTCAAAAAATTAAAAAGAAAATAACACTGAAGATAAAATAGCAAGACAAAACCCCTGAATGTAGGCTCTTAAATTCCAGGGCATGGAAATATGTTCAGAGGAGGCACCTCTAACTTTTGATGTTGTAATTCTATGTTTCTGGGTCATTTCTTCATGTAGACCAGATGCTTTTCCAAAGCAGAATCACTCACTAAAAAACCTTATTTACTGAGGCTTTCCACTTACTCCATAGATTGATACATTTAAGGCTTATCTATGCTTTCTGAAGTAGGTGTTATAATTCTTCTCATATTACAGCTGCAAATACTAAATGAATCTATGAAATGAAAAGCCAGGGCCAATGACATGATGCAGCAGGTAAAAGTGCTTGCTGTCAAGTTTGACAATCTGAGTTAGACCCCTTGAACCACATGGCAAAAGGGAACGAACTAACTCCTGCAAGTTGCCCTCTGACCACGTGTAGCACACCTGTACCCACTCACATATGCACACATATCAAACAAAATAAAATAAAAAATTGATTTTGAACAAAGAAATAATCTAGAGTTAAAGATACTATGGAAGCACATCTGTTATGTAATAAGCACACTTAATATTTAAAGTGTGCATTCTGAATCATGTGCAATTCAAGCACATAGCTCAAGAAGGAGAGCTGACAGTTCAAAGGAGATGAGTGTGCTCTATACCACCAGGATGCCTCACACTATGTGGAACTATGAAGCATCTCAGAAAGAGGGAGCTAGGAAGGGCTTGTTTGTTATAGGAGTTGGGCCTTGTTAGCTGATATTAAGGAGGGTCCAAGAAATGAGAATCTATGTTGGGTTGGAACAGTCAGAAGCAGGCATATTTAATGGTCACTTCTATTTATGTTTCATGGTCAGGAGAATAGAAGCAAGACCATTTGAATTTGAAGAAGAAGCAGTATTTTCTCTTCTAAGCCATGAAAGGGATATGTTTGGTCATTTTTGTGCTTGTATGATATCTGTTTTGATCCTTGTTCAAGCATAAATTATAGAATTGCATTTTTTTTATTTCTTATATAATTTATCCAATTTTTTATTTGTATGTTTAAACGTATCACCTGCACACAGATAGGTGCATCCATGTCTTGTGATGTCGTGGAGGTCAAAAGAGAGGGTCAGATCCCCTGGAATTGGAATTACAGATGGCTGTTAATTGTTGTGTGGGTGCTGGGAATCAAACCCAGGTCCTCTGCAAGAGGAGTCAGTGTTCTTAAACACTGAGCCATCTCTCCAGGGCCAGAATTGTCTTTTTTAAAAGTCCCCAAATGAAAAGAACATCTGCTTTAACAGACTTTCATCTGTTAAGATATAGATAGATAGATGATAGATGATGATAGATAGATAGATAGATAGATAGATAGATAGATAG
>NW_008333889.1:3091849-3110350 GCF_000622305.1 Nannospalax galili
TATTGTGAATATCCTTAAAATCTATAGCCTAGCCTAGTAATATATATATGTATATATCCCCTGTACGTATATACACATTTATATGTATAAGTGAGATTTATTAAGGTTTTTTTTAATCATTACTGACAAGCTTAGGTCTTACATATTTTATCATCAAAGCTCATTTGATGCCTTCAAATATGGGAATACTGTGTATATATCAGCATATGTACACATACCTAATATAAGTCTATGTTTATACATTTGTATTTAGGCAATGTGCCCTTGTGTTCCTTAAATGTATGTCTGAATATATCTATATTTATCTATATCTATATCTATCTATCTATCTGCATATTTTGGTAACATTTAAAGTAATGTACACAGATCTCAAAATTGGAAACTGGAGAATGAGAGAAATAATGGGAAATAATCAGGAGACAGAAGTTAAAGAAATCTGAGTAGTCTGTCAAATGGTTTCTTGATTTTTGCACAGCTTCATTTGAAATACTATATTTTAGAACATACTGCCAACAGTCTCTACTTCACTGGAAATTGCCTCATTGCATTTTAAAATAAAATAATAGTAAATTTCATTCAGATGACTATGAATGTACTTTCACTCTTTACATAAAAATAATTAAGTCTAGCTAGGCACGGTGGAACAGTCCTTTAATCCTAGCCCTCAGAAGGCAGAGAAAGCTAGGTCTCTGTGAGCTTGAGGTCAGATTGAGCTACATAGTGAACTCCAGGCCAGCTAGGGCTGCGTAGTGAAACACCACTGCAAAAAAATATAAAATAAAAAATAAAGAAAAAATGAAAAAGAAAAAGAGTAAAATTTTTTGCAAAATCGACAGGCACCATACTAGGCACACTTCACTTGTCCCATTTAGAACCATGTGGGGTCTGAATAAACTGCCTATTTCCATAGGGCAGAGCTGGTAGCTACTTTCAAATTACTTCCTTTTTATTTTAGTGGAATACATATTATGCTGTCTGACGTTTTGAATGAAATTTGTGTGACTTAAAACCAAAAAAACAGAAATACTGTATTTAAGAAATATGGTAGATCAGCATGTGTAAGCTCTAATTTAATTACAATTTTCCACAAAAACTGTCTTTAACTGTAAACATGAAAAATAGTAAGATGACTTATGAGAGACCAGAAATAATATTCACTTTAGCACCCACAATTAAGAATTTCCTGCAAAGGAAGTCATTTCTTTTGATGTTTGTTCTTATATCCCCATTCAGATTGATGTTTTGCCTTCAAAATACATACGAAATATCTTTAAATCAGCATATTTTATTGTAACTATAATGACATTCTGATAAAATAAACAGTACAAATGGAAAGGATTAAGCATGGTCCTCAGGATACATCTTCCCAATAGTTATATATATACTACAAAATACAGCAAGGTGGTAGAAAATCAATTGAATTTCAACTTTAATATTCCAGTTCTCATTTATACTTTCATATATGTGTGTATGTATAAGTATCAAGATGTATCATTTTCATACATGAGTATTATATTTTCTTTGATTATTGTTCTTACATACGTATCTACACATTTATAAACACATACACATATATACATACATATATATGTATATATGTGTGTGCTGAGTCCATTTAGTGATGCTCATGTGTTTAGGAAAGACCACTTTGTATTAGATAACCTCTCAGCAAGCTTGTCCCTGTCCCTAGATAAAACTGATTGTCCCTTCTTCAGCATCCATGGATTACCTGAAGCTCTTCAAATTGAGGTAAGATCTGTGGAATTTCCTCCATCTCCACTGGCATTTTAACTGGTATTGTTATTAGGCAGGTCTTTTTAGATCACCATACTATGGAGATTTCGTGGGTTCAGCTTCCCTACCATTTCTAGAATGTGTAATCTAGCATCAGGCATCCTGTTCCTGCAAACAAGACCCTGATGAAATGAAACAGTTTCAAGTTTACTGAGTTTTCATATTGCTGCACTTGAAAATGACCTGATTATAAACAGAGTTGAAAGAATAGACTGCGATATTATATAGATTTCAGAAAATGAATTATTTTACATGGGAAATATGTGAATAAACCTGACGGGATGTTAGGAATAACTGAAAAGACTGTAGGCAATATTATGCCCTTTCATAAACTCAACAAATTGATTTATTAAAATTTGCCAAAATGTCTATCATAGTTGAAGGAGAAAGAAAAATCTTCCATGGCATAAATAAGCTGAAATAATTCATGTCCATAAAACCAGACCTGCAGAGAGTTCTTGAAGCAATTGAAAAAGCTGAAGAAAGGAACGACTATGCACAAGGGGTTATGGAAAGAAATCCAGCGAACGTATAACTGTGGAAATGCACAGCTATATCAAGAATGTGAACAGAAATTAAAATGACAGAATTCAGTACACATCTTTCATTAATAACTTTAAATGTCAATGGACTGAACTCCCCAGTCAAAAGAGAGGGACTAGTTGTATGGATTAAGAAACAAAGCCTATCGTTTTCTTGTCTGCAAGAAACTCATCTCACTTTCAAGGACAGGAAAAAATATACCAAGCCATTGGTACAAAGAAAAAAGCAGGCATTGCAATTCTAATATCTGATAAAATAGGCATTAAACTAAAACTAATCAGAAGAGACAAAGAAGGACACGTCATTCTGATCAAAGGAACAATAAACCAAGAAGATATTACAGTCACGAACATATATTCACCAAACTCTGGTACACCCAACTTCATAAAATCAGTACTAAGGGACTTTAAGAATGGACCTAATAGACATCTACTGAATATTCCACCCAAGCACAAAAGAATATACTTTCTATTCAGCACCCCATGGAACTTTATCTAAAATCAACCATATACTGGGCCATAAAACAAACCCCAACAAATACAAAAAATTGAAATAATTCCACGCATTCTATCAGACCACAATGCAATAAAGCTTAACATCAACATCGGAAGAAACCCTAGTAACCACATTAACACATGGAGAAACACAGTCTGGAATGATGAATGGGTCAAAAAAAATTAAGAAAGAAATAAAAACATTCCTGGAACTAAATGAAAAGGACAAGACAACATAACAAAACCTCTGGGACTCGTTGAAAGCAATCCTTAGAGGAACGTTTATAGCTCTGAGTGCCTACATTAAAAAATTAAAAAGAACACAAATAGATGACTTAACATTGCGACTCAAGACACCTGAAAAGCAAAAACAAATGAATTTCCTTTTTAAGAATGTTATGAACAGGATAAAAGGTACTGCTTATCTTGAGGGAGAGAGAGAGGGATACACTTAATATGAACAGAACAGGAGGTGCATGTTGCTAGATGTCAGGTAATAGCCACAATGTAGCTTTATTATACATGCTAGGGTCACATCTTAACATTGCATCATTAGGCTACTAACTTTTAATACATGTATAAAATGGTAAAGAGGACAATGCTTTTGTGAATAACAGATGTTAGGTAACAAAATAATAATGACTTAAAACTGTGTACCTGGAGTTTAACCAATGGTAATAGCTTTTAGTTTAGTTCTCTAAACTCTTAATATCAAAAGATTAGCTTTTAAAAATATATTTCATTGAAACCTAAGGTCCTCCCTTATAACTTAGTTCAACTTCATCACAAAAATTATCATAAAATGACAGAAGTTTCTACGTACTACCTAATTTTCCAACACACAAACTTTTAAAAGATCTGAAGTGTTTTCCCCTTTGTAATAACTGACATTAAATTAAAATGTATTTTGTAAGTTATTTTAAAAAAGTATAGTGTTTAAATAAGCTTAAGAAAAGCATGTCAAAATTTCTTCTAAATTATGTTTACTTTCAGAATATATTTAAAGCTCTGTATCTTTAATAGAGACCACATAATATAAGTTTTTGAAGCAGCAGTGTTGGAAAGTGCTGTGAATGGTGCCAGAGAAGAAAAGCAATCACCAACCTTTCCCAGCTGTGAAATCTGTGAGCTAAAATAATTACTGACCTGACAATATACAGCCCCTGTACTAGTGGCATGAATGTTATAGGAGTAACAAACCATTTTTATTGGATTTAAGGCCCTCCTCCCAAGATAGAACCTATATCTGGGATTATTATCAGGGCTAAGAACCTGTGGATCATAGGTTGTAGAGGAGAATCTACTATTATCATTCTACTAAATAGACATAGTGTTAAACTGACTCCTAATGACTTTTTATATTCATAGATTAATGTATCTCTCAACTCTCACCAGAGATATTCTTCTTGCAGCTGACTGCAACACAGAGATCCAAAATTTGTTAACATGCTTCAGGTGCTCATCCCTAAATGGGACACATATATCACACTGTCTTCTACTAAGTCTTATAGGTCATTGTGGAAGAGGGGGCAGAAAGACAAAGAGCCAGAGTTGGTGAAAAATTACAGAAAATATTGGTTTCCTGACAGCAGGACAGTTGCACAAATGAACTCACAGTGTTTGTGACAGCATGCACAAGACCTATATCAGCTCAAGCCAGAAAAAAAATCAAGAATGAATAGGAGATGGGCAAGAAGCTCCAACTTTAACTGAGGAACTACTGGCAATTAATAGTTGCTGGGAGAGAGAGAGTCAGTTGTCTCTAAGACTATTATGCCAATTTGGTTGACCAAGCACCAGAGAATGGACCCGCACCAAAGAGCATTTGGGGGACACAGAAGGACATGAATGGGGTGGGGGGTAAAGTGGCGGTGGATATGGGGCAGGGTCTGAATATGAGAAAATGCAATGTAAGTAATTCTCAAAGATTAAAAATTTATTTTCAATTCCAACAACTAAACTTTTATTTGTTCTTCAGATCCAAACAGGTCAAAGAAAATATTTCCATGCATTTCACAGCCTGCTTTCATATTGTTAATATTAAGATCAACACGATCATAATTTTAGATAGTTCTCTATAATGCAGGGCTTAAACCTGTGTTTCATTAAGGAACTCCTTTTTAACAAGATTTGGCAATTAGCAGATTACTCAGAAAGAGTAAGATGAGCCTTATAAGAATTTAATTATCTATATTAATATTTCAGTTTCTCATTAGATTTAAAATCACATATAAAACTCAGAATAATTATCAGATTTTTAATTATATTGTGGAGATTTTAGAATCTTTGGTTATTTTTCTCCAATATTACTGTAAGATTTTTAATGATGAAAATTGGTGTAGAGAAAGAAGTAAAGGAGAGGTGAAGGCATTTGAGAGCATTATACTCTAAAGACCTTTGGACTTCAAAAACATCTCCTCAAAATTCTACTTCAGGATGCTTTATTAACTAGCTCTGAGATTTTGTGCGGGTTCCATAACTACACCTTACCTCAGTTTCTTTGACTATAAATGAAGCAGTGTTTACAAAACAATTTCTAAAGAGTACAAGTTTAAATTCTGTGATTTTAATACCTTTGGGCCAAAAGAAAAGAACCCAACATTTGTAGGAGTCCATAGAGAAAACTGTTTTATTGCTAAATAAAATGTTAATACACATTACTACATTGATCTAACTTAAGAAGAATAAAATGTGTTTGCTTAATTTTTTCATTCCCCAAGCACCACATTTGGTAAAAACTGGAAATATTTCTATAAATTCTGAAGTATTAGCTAAAACACTATGTATATTTTTCCCAAAATTCAATAAACAAGAATAGAATTAGATAGGGTTATTTTATGTAAAATGTGAGGGGTGGGAAAAAAGGTCAGCCTCTAAAATAATGTAAGGAGAGTAGTTATGTAACTTTACAATCCAGTTTCATCACATGCATAGGACAGAGAGCATCGGGATATTTTCCCCTGAGATAGCCTTCATGAATCCCAGGTTTCTTCAACTTTGAGGTACAATACAGTATTACCTGGTAGGAATATGGTCTACTAGAAACAGCACACTACAGTGAGTTGTCACACTGAATTCCCTTAGCTTTAAGAATATGTGAATACACACTTTGGTGACATTAAACTGAATATAAGAATTTGATGATGTTAATTCATATATATGCATGTTATAATGTTATTTCATACATTTATGACATGAATTTGGCTATTGTTCTTCTAAATCCAAATATCCTCAATTATCCATTCATGATTATGTTTAATTCTCCAGCTTTGTGATTCTTATCAAAGCTCTGCTTCTGTATGTTTTCATTATACATCTGTTACCCGCATGCTCCCAATTTGGTTTTATTGAAAATAACCTATCATAGGACAATCTGCACATTTTTTCAAAGCATCTGAACCATTTTTCTCTTTTAAGTTCACAAAAGCACCATAAACTTGGAGAGAATACATACGTACCTACTACAAAGTGAGAAAAAAGCACAGAAATCTTCTAAATAGAAATCAAGGAAAGTGTGACAACTATTATGATATTAGAATCAAACATTTTTAATCTTAAAATTCATATCCAAAGTTTTAAAATCACCCTGTTAGGTCTGAAAGAGTTCAATATCTATTAAACACCAGCTTTGCATTTTAAGCTAAACTGTGGATTCATTTTTTTTCATTATAACTAATTTTACTTTTATCAGGAGCAATTAAACTATGCTTTAAAATAACTCTAGTTTTAGATAAACTGGTATATTCAATTAGTTATAATCCTTTAAAAATATTTTGTTAATTTTTATTTTATCTGTATGAGTATATTGCCTGAATGTATGTAAGTGCATGTATGTCATACAATGCCTGAAGAGGTCAGAATAGGGCATCAGATTCCCTGGAATGGAGTTACAGAAGTTTGTTAGTGGCATGTGAGTTCTGGGAACTGAACCCAGGTCCTCTATAAGAGTAGACAGTGATTTTACCCTCTGAGTCATCTCCCCAGTCCCCACTAGGTATAATTTTAAGCTGAGGTAATTATAACAAACTTAATATCTAAAATGTATATGCCATTAAATATTTTATTTTAAAATGACCATTTATAATTGTTCAAAATATTACAAAACATGTACTTATTTTAAATAGCAGCAATATCACACCACCATGTTCATCTCTCTCTAATGTCTCCAGTTTTCCTTTCTTTTCACCTTTTTCTGTCTCAGATTCATCCATTACTGCTCATCTTGAGATATGAGGCTGTGTGCTAAGGAGCTCTCCATGGTGTGCAAGTATCACCCCTCTCCACAGTCAGCCACTTACTAATATAGATCTTTTGCTACATTTGTGCAATGAAGTAGCAAAATCACTCCCCAGATGGTAAACACTATAACTGCAGAAGCCATTCAACTTTGGAGGGTAAAAAGTAAAACCATATATTATATTTGGAATGGCACTTATCAACATCAAATGTAATTCCAACAAGAGCTGATATAGACTTGGGAGACTGACAATGGAGAAGGTAAGTGCAGAAACTGGCTCTCAGAAAGGGAAAGCTAAAGGGCAAAAGATGCAAGTAGAATTTTCTAGAGCAAAAGCTTTACAAATATGCACAGATATGAAGACGTGGTCCTTCACTCCTGAGATTCTTTTCCCTACTAGACAATTCCTGACAAGGCCAAATCTAGCAGCTGAAGCTAGTAGAAGAAAGTGAAAGTCTTCGCTCTGGTCTCCAATGTCCTGTATCATTTCATCCCACACTTTTCACATTCCATTTGCTCCTGAGCCCTGCACTCAATTTGCTTCAATTACAGATGCATTAGACAGACCAAATCAAACCTCTCAGCATGACATCCCACGTCTGAAATCAGAAGTCAAAATGCTTCCAAATCCTTTAGTTTTTAGTGCTTTTGTGAGGTCAAACTGATCTCATGTGGCATATCTCCATGGAAACCTATGTGAGCTCTACTGCATAAAATTGCTTTCATGTTTTGTATGTAAAATGTATATATAACATAAATGAATTTCATGTTTACACTTGGCTAGCAAACCAAGTTACCTCAATATTTCAAAACCTGTAACAGCCTGAAATCTGCCTGGTATGAAGCACTGTGGATAGGAGACATCCCAAACCTGCACTTCTCTTCTCCTCCCTCTAAAATCATCATTCTGACAGTCTCACTCCTCGAGGTAGCCATCAGTTTAAATGCTAGCTTCTTGGAAAGACCTTATCTACCTCTTTCCAAAAAGCAGACTTCTGACCCCAATTCTTTTTTCACAGACCTCATCACAAACTCTCCTTATATTTTGTATTTGTGTGTTTATTTTCTCTCCCTCCCACAATTCTAGTTCTGCATGTCTCTAGAGTTAGGAAGTTCAATACAGTTTACTGCTGTGGTCAATGAGGAGTAGTTAAGTGTTCAACAAATCTGTTAAATTGAATTGAACTCTGAGAGCCACACTTTGATTTCCTGAGAGTATGTGATATTGTTATTACTTTCCAAAAGCATGATTACTGATCTTCTTAAAAGTGAAGAAAATGAGGGTGGTGAGTGAATTAGAGCCACATAACTTCGAAGAAGAGAATATCCAGTGGCAGGAGAAAACCTTCCTATTTGACATTCTTTCAACTTCAACATTATTTTTTGTCATTATTATCTTCTGATCACTCATCCCCTAGTCCTCCCCCTGAACTTGATGTGATTCAGGTTTTGTTTACATAACAGACTTGTCAAAATAATCAAGGCAAAACTACTTTGCACCAAGTGAGAACATGTATCTATATTCCCATTTACATCTTGTACACTACCTTTTAATCTCTTATAATGTGTATTTATTTCTACTAGGCAGAAACTTTAACCAACTAAATCACAAGGCCCCTGAACTGGATAACACTTGCATCTACCTTATGCATTCCTTGAAGACAACAGCTTACTGCCTTTATGGAAATTAGTAAAAGTGGATGAAGAAAAAAAAAACATATCAGCTTGTGCCAATGTATAAAAAACAGAATAGGGGGCTGGAGAGATTCCTCAGTGGTTAAGAGCACTGGCTGCTCTTACAGAGGACCTGGCTTTGATTCCCAGCACCCACATGCTGGCTAACAACCATCTGTAACTCCAGGGGAATCCGACACCCTCTTCTAACCTTCATAGGCATTGCGTGACAAAGGTGCAGGCAATACACTAATACACATAAAATAAAAATAATTTTAAAACCAGAATATCTTTTAGTGATACAGATCAAGATAACTTTATGGTCCATGCTCTCTTTGAGATGCTCATATTAAAATGTGAACTGTGCTTGAAAGGTAAGGCAGTGTGTTGCTATTTCGCTTAAATTACACGGTGTCTCCATCTGCTCCCTAGGGGCATTTAAAATTTATTAATTCTTCATCAGAAAGCAAGCAGATTAAGGATGTAGTCAGTGACAACTACTAATTCCGATCTTTGTGGAAGCTCTAACCATGGATGATAAACTGGAGACATTCATAGCATTTTCCAATCAAAATGGAAAGGTGGAAAGGGTAGACTGTGATATATTGAAAGATCGAATCGACAGATAATAAATTTAAATATTTTTAACATTAAAAAAGCATATATTTGACTGAGAGGTATGTTTCTGCCTGATGAGAACTGCTCCATGACTAAGGATTTCTCTGTGGAGTGTGTCTATCATTTCACTCCATGATCAACAACAAATCTTTTTCTACATACGAACATTGACCAAAGGAAATTACTCCTCACACTTATATACTCATCTCAAAATCTTTTGAATACAATTGAGAAAGAAAGATATAAAACCACACGAAATATAGAAAATGGCATTAAGATCAAGTGTGGTTGTAACTAGAGATGAGGCAGGCTTATAAGTTTGATAAGGCTTTATGATGAGGTTAGTGAATAAAGACTTGCATTCAGAGTTGGAGAACTACAGTGTAAAGCAGCAAAACAATCCTCTGAAGCAAAGAACCCACGACTGTGCACAGAAATGAAGAGACAGTATTTTACTCTTGGGTATCTTTCAGAATTAGACAATATCCCACATGCCCAAATGTAGCTGCTGAAGCTAATGATAACAGTCTCTCTCTCTCTTTCTCTCTCTCTCTCTCTCTCTCTCTCTCTCTCTCTCTCCTTCTTTCCCGCCTCTCCCTCCTCCTTCCCTCCCTTCCCTCCACACACACACACACAGACACACAGACACACAGACACACACACACACACACACACACACAAACATACACCACAATTTTTGCTCAGAATGGGGCAAAGGGAATGAATTATTATAGTTCTGACAGAAGAATAATACTTCTTTCCAGCAAATGTTCTTTTCACCACTCTTATTCTTTCAGTGAAAGAGAAACTACACTGCACTTTTCCAGGAATCCATAAACCAACTCTTTAAAGGTAATTTAGGAAGCATAATTGCTTGATTTTCATTTGCATCAGTCCAGGTATCATTAATTAGTTTTCTCCAAATGGCCTAAAAGTTCACTGAAGGAGAATACATGGTTGTGTGATAGTGTTTGGCCATTTTCATGGTATACCCCAGGGTTGGGTAAAGAAACACAGAGTACTTAATAAGAGCTTATTTTCACAGTAAGAGTGAAGAACATGAACAGTGAATTATAGAGTCGATAACTAGGGAATGAACTATATTAATAGAAAAACCAATCTCCGTATTACTTCTCCGTAGCATCAGACACAGCCTCTACAAAATTGCTAGAATCCATTTCTAGATATGTTTGAAGAATTTCAAAAATTTCAAAGATTACTGATACTACTGGATTATGTGAACTGGGACAAGCTACAAAATTCTCACATGTGTAAAATGGCATATTTTCAGTAAAGGCTAAGTTTTGTTCCACTAGAAATTGAGCAGCCAGGTAATAAGAAATTTGAACTTCCTGGCACAAGGCACTTAGGAAGTTAAGGAAGAAAACTCAGTGGCTGTATACTGAGTTGGAGGCCAGCCCGAACCACAAGAAACTAAAAAGGATGGGCGGAGTAAGGTTGGGGAGAAAGAGAAAAGAAAGAATCTGAACTTCAGCAGCACATTCAAAGATAAATATAGGGGCTTCATTGAGGGCTGAGTTGGTAAAGTGCCTGTCATCCCAGAAACAGGCCTTGAGTTTGAATCCCCAGCACCATGTAAAAAAGCCAAGTGCAGCACATGTAATCCCAGTGCAGGTGAGGGAGAAGCAGGATTCCCAGAACTCACTAGCCAGCCAATGTAGCCAAACTGGTGTGTTCCGGGTTCAGTGAGAGACTCAAAAAAATAAGGTGGAAAGCAATAATAGAGGATGTCTGATGTTCATCTCTGACTTCCACATACAAACACACATGCATACACACATGTGCACACATATATACACATACGAAAAAGATAAATATAATTGGGAGGAAAACTCAAAAATAAATGATATATCTACAAAAATAAAGAAGTGTTTTGTGTATTAGTCTGAAGAGAGACAAAACGAAAATAAAAATAGCATAGCAGACCTACTGAAAGTTTGAATGTATCACCTGCTGTAGGCGGCATCCTGAGCCAATACATATTATTTTTTCTGGAATATTTGCATTTGGACAGCAAGTGAATACAGTTTTGTTTACATTTCAGGTGCCAACATATAACTTTTAGAAGTGTATTGTCAAGTATTATTTCTACTTAAAATGATAGACTAAAGTAGATTGAAACCATTTAAATTGTGTTTATTTTTAATGCTAATGGAAGAATATATATTCATGTATATATAAAATTTGTCTGCATGTCTTTAAAAGTCCAGGTCAATATTCAGTAATGAACATTCCCTACAAAGAACTTTGTGTAAGCATTACAATATACTGAAATAAAAAATAGATGCTACCCTCAGAGTGTTGCTTTTCATAAGAAAGATAAATTTATGTACCTACCACCTTATATCGGCTTTCAGGGTAATATATTAGCAATACTTATGGATAGGAAATGACACAAATCCACACATTTTTCATAATGGCTGGGAAAACTGGTAGTTTGTAGAGAAAAGATTTTACAAAATAATCTTCTTAAATTCCCCCAAAGAGACATAGCCTAAGTACTGACAGATAGTAAGAAAGTGTTACTTAAAGGCATTCCATTCTTCTTTCCAATAATATATATTTGTAAGAATATTGCCATATATGGTAGATATATATGCATCATAATTTTCCCAAATTGTGGCATTCTAAGAAGAAAAAATACAATGTTAGAAAAATGCAATGAAATTTACTTTGTTTTTCTTTTTTATTTTTATTTTAGTTTGAAACTGAGGATAAAAATCAGGCATTTTCCCATGCTAAGCATGCACTTTATCATTGAGCTAACTTCTTAACTCACCATTTGTTTTGTTTCTTAAAAGTGGACTTGACAAACTGTGTGTTACGGTACATGCCTATAATATCAGAATTTAGGAGGAAGAGGCAAGAGGATCAGGAGTTCATGCCTAGACTCACCTACACAGAAACATGAAAGCTTAGAATTGTAGCTTCCTAAATCTATTACAGTTAAAATACAACAGCAGTAGCTTTTGAGGGCTTTATAAGTAAACACCTATACTATATTATCTTGAACCAAAGTTGTAATTCTACTTTGTTTTTTAAATTAATATATACAATATATGTCAACTTTTAACTATCTCGTTTCTTCAGAAATCAGAATATGATTTGTCGAGTTGAAAAATCACAAAATTTCATCTTAAATATGATTTTACAGATATGACACACAGCAGTTTTTTCTCCAATATGGAAAACTTCAGTGAGAATAACTTGGTTTTAATAAAGAAGTAGAATGGACCACAAACAACATTTCTGTGGTTCTTAAGTTTTATCTTATGAGAAATATGGTTAAGAAACATGATTAAGTACACAAATATTGCCTAGCATAACAATTGCTTAAAGTATTCAGCCACCTGAGATCACTAGTAATTTACAACCCATGAAGTACAAACTAGAATTGTAAACTGAGGATCAGGTCCATTAATTAAATTTTACAAAACAATCTTAATAGTAATTAATGAACATTTGGAGATGTCCTAAATTTAGCACATGAAAGCACTCCACCTGAATAAAAAAAAATTACCTGAATATGATCTTCCGATGTCTTTATGACAAAAGAACTCTAGGTTCCAATAATTTAAAGCAATGATTAAAGTTTACATTATATAAAGGGAAGTGCAGGATAGAGAGCATATACAGGGCAACCTGAGCCTTGTGTTGGTCAGTAACTGTACTCAAAAAGAAAGAATGAATATAGGAACTGTTATACATACACAGAACAGTTAAACATTTTAAAACTATTTCTTTCTGTTATATTGGTTTTCAAAATATGCTTTTAATGTTTGCTACTTTTATTAATACAAAACAGGTATCCTTAAAACTCTATTCCAAAAGCATTCATTTTATTGGACGATTAAATACTTGCATAGTATGCAGAGTTATGTCAGAGTCTAATGATTAAATTGATATTTCAGAGTGGAAAAACTGATTGGATAAATGTACAGTAGTTCTAAGGTAGACACATGCATGTTTCAGATCAAATAGCCAACTGGATATTTTTTCTGGTGACCTCAGGAACAGCAGTTGGTTCTGTTAGACATGAATAACAAAGCTTCTTTCTATATTTTTTCAGGAAAATAGCATATACACCAGCTGGTACTTCTGATAACTACTGTGTGGCATCACAATTTCAAATCCCATATCATCAATTAATGAACATTAGCTTCATTAAAAATAATAGCCACTTGGGGCTGAAGAGATAGCTCAGCGGTTAAGACCACTGACTGCTCTTGCAGAGGACCTGGGTTTAATTCCCAGCACTCACATGGCAGCTATAAACCGTCCTTGACTCGAGTTCCAGGGGAATCTAAAGCCCTCTTCTGACTTCCATGGCAGTGCATGATACGGGTGCACTCACATACATGCAGGCAATACACTCACACACATAATCCATCATATAGCTTGATGACTGCCAAAATTAATGCACATTTTTCAGAAAGTTTATACTTTATATATAACCTTTTAAACTTGCAGCATAAAAGATAAAGTCAAGGAAGGACATGTTAAATATTTTTCATTCTTAAATAACGTAGTCCCAAGGCAACCAAATGTAAGACACCAAAAGTCAGACTTTTAGGAATTTATTCGTCCAGGAAATTAAAATGTATTATAAATATATTTTGATGAAAATTAAAGGTATTGCCCTTAGAAAAGTATTCTCTATTGTATAAAGCAGAAGCATTGCTAAGAAGTTTGTTCTCATTTTGACTGCAACAACACTGTAACATCCTAAAAGTATGACTGTTTTCCATCTGAATCATAAATCAGCTTAGTCTCTTAAACACTAAAATTTTCAACTCCAAGGAAACTTAAAGTCTTAAAATCAACTCCCATGTTGCTTCTAATTTCTAAGAAAAAATGTGAATTGAACTGTTCCAATCTATGTGTTTTCAGAACACACAAACCAAATCCATTACTTAGGTTTTGCTCAAGTATTACAGTTCAATTTCTTAAATCATTTGCGAAATAATTGGTACAAGCACCTAAGTTAGCATAATAAAAATTGTCATTAAGAGTAAACATTTCCCCATATTTCCTGAAAACAAACATATATTTCAAGATAAAATAGGAATTGGAAGTCATCTCCAGAAAAACAAAGTTAATCAGTAATTTCTCAATTCTAGAACGGAACTTTTAGCTCCTTGAAATTAGTAGTTGATTGTCATTCACTGTAATAATGCCTACACTCAACCATCCAGACAATACATAACATTAAAAAACTCACTGAAACCTCATGCAAAAACCTGCCATACCACAAATTTTAAGCATATATCCTTTAAGTAGTGCTTCCTTTGTTTTCTTCTTAACAGAATCTTCTTCAGTATAGTTCAAATGTGAAACCGTAACAGTAATTTGCACTACCTAACTCCCCTTTAATGATTCTAAGTGATACACACACAAGACAAAGTACAACTCTTCTTACAGAGGGTAAGCGCCTGCAGAGCTAAGATGTTCTTCATCCTTCTTATTTCTGTCACAAAATTATCAACAGGATAACAATAAGATATAAATTTCAATCATTTGTTATTTTAAATCCAGCAGGTTTTCAAATAAATCTCAGCCTTAATCAAAATGAGAAGATTGTATTTAACTTCAGCAAAACCTCTTCATTAACTCAGCCAACATTCCTCTCATAAAAATATTCTATTAGTTAGCCACACAGCGTGAGAAATTCTGTTCAGCACAAGAAGTCTAATAAAATTACACTGATGTTAATCACAATATCATTTAAAGGAGCCAATTAAATGAACTAGAAGCAAAAAAACCTTAAAAAACAGCCTTAGGAATAACTTTTTTCTTATAGTCATTAACAAATACTTATTGAGCTGATTGTCTAAGCAAGAAAAGCTAAACAAAGCGTTTACATCTCTGCCGGACTTATCTAAGAATTCCTAAAAGTAGCAGGTTCCAACCATTCCATTTTATGAGATTTTCTAATGTGTAAAACGCTGCTACTTTTCTGCAGGTTGATTAACCTTCATAATCATTTCATGTTCTTTTTTTACAGCTTCTAAAGAAATTATTATTTTAGCCCTAAAACACTATTTCAAATAAGACATGAATTCAGAATGTATTCCTTTGTTTTGTAAAACTTCATAGAAGAATGAGGGAAAGAATTCTAAAAGGAAATTGGAGTTCAAAATTCTACACTGCAAGTGGCCCATAATAAACATTCATCTCACAGACTCTTCTCTGTCTTCAGTGTGTATCTAGTGGACAATGTGTGGACTCTGCCTGATGGGATCTGTAGCTTCTAAAAGTGTGGGGATGACAGACATGGGCTTTTTTTAAAAGAAACAACTGTGAACCTAGACTTTAAATATTATTCCACTATAGTTTGTAGAGTTGATCAGTTTCAGCTCTGACATTCTAAAACAATACCAATTAACCATAATAAAAATGAATAATGTACTGGTGTGCTTGTATTTTGAAAATGATATCTATAGTCCATTTTTTAAATGATATAAAATAAGAATTATGGTTCTTGGAGGGAAAACATATGTTAACATATATTTATTAACATGGAAATAATAAACATGGAAACTTCACTCCAATGCATTGCACTACTTTCTACAGGTCTCAATAAACACATATATTCATATTTTTTAGGCAACCCATTCTCCGCTTTTCCATTTTGCTTTTACATGTTCATACCATGCTCTGTATCATTTCCTATATTCAGGAATTTTAAATTTCTTTCTAGATTTGTCACTTTCTGATAGCAGTACTTAACATTTGCCAGCAGCTCCCTAGTCCTTTGATCTCTCTGTCAAACCCATTTAACAGATCAAAATAATTTTTTCCAAATTACATTGTAGTTTCCTGAATCCATCAAGAAAAGAGAAAAATATCTGAGATATCAAGAAGCCTTAACAGAACCACAATCAACCCACCCAAGTACAACCTACACCCCCATTTTCTGTAATGGCACCTACCCTAGTGTTGTCATGGTGACAATGGTGTACCAGAAGGCTGCAGGGATGCTGGTGAACTTGCTGGCTGAAGACCCCTTCTCTGCGTAGAACATAACCGTAGCGAAAATGATGATAGCCATGGTGAGAGAAAAGAGCAAGAAGCCCAGTTCTGAGGCACAGCTCTTCAGTGTGTAGCCCAGGATGCGCAGGCCTTGAGAGTGGCGGGAAAACTTAAAGATCCTGAAGACTCGAAAGACTCGGAGTGTGACAAAGGCTCCGCTGACGTCCTCATTGTCTGTCATCACCAGCCCAATGTAATAAGGCAGGATGGCCACCACGTCGATGATACTCATGACACTGCGCACGAAACGGTAACGACTGGGTGCTGCAGCCAGGCGAAGCAAGTACTCGACAGTGAAGATCATGACACAGGCAGTGTCCAAGCAGAAGAAGGCCACTGCATATCGTTCCCCACAAGGCAGTTCTTTAATGTGGCCTGGGCTAGATCCACATGGGACTGTTTCCACCACATTGGCTATGACTGAGACGGCGATGAAGAACCCTGTCACATAGTAGAACACCAAGGCCATGGTGCTGGTGTGAGGGTTCTCGAAGGCCCGCCAGACCCTCTGCCGAGCTGTCATGGTGGGCAGTGCGCTCTCTCCTGTATTGTCAGTGTCCGCGTCATCCTGCAGGCGCTCAGCATTCTCCCGCCTGCGGTCTTTATATTCCTCATAACAGCAGTCACCAATAATTTCTGGGATGAGGCCAAAGAAGGCCAATTCTTCATCATAAGCAGAGATGCACTCGTGGCGGGGATAGTGGAGCTTCCCAGTGCGGTAAAAATTGAGGATGTGGCGGAAAATATCTGGGTCACGGTCAAAGAAATACTGTTGGGTCTCTGGATGGTAGAAAAAGTCTCTCTCTGAACTGCCCAGCAGTGTGTCTGGGTACCGTTCCAGTGTGTCCTGCCATGTTTGGAAACGAGTGCCACTCACGTTCAGCACAATTAGTGCATCCTGAGTCCTTTTTCTCTCCTGCCTTGGGGGAGCTGGCATGGGCCCGGAGGCCACAGGCATCCACCCAATGGCCGCTGCCCTGGCAAAGGGCAGCCACGCAGCAACGCCAGCCGCCATGTTTTCTCCTGGTGGAAGCGACAAGAGTAATCTGGCCAGTTATCTGGTGCTACCCAAAGCGGCACCTCCTCACGCCAATCCAAACACAGGTACACCCTTACTCTCAGGAGCAGGTGAAGTCGCAGTACCCTTCAGGGCAACTTTCCCTCACAGGCAAATATTTGGAATAAAAGAAAACAATACAGTGACCCAAAAAGCTCTCTCAAAAGAACCTGAGCAAATCTCTGACAACAATTAGGCCAGGACACCTCCTGGCACTTGTAAGCACACAGGTGACTTCAGAGACAGCAACTTCTTCAAACAGGTGTCTTGGCTTTCTCCTGACACAGTCTGATAATCTGGGGTCAGTATTTGGAGTAGGAAAGACAAAACAGGAGGAGTCACCCAGTGGTAGTGTCTTGAATGGGTCAGGCTTTCACCTTCCCTTCTTGTGGTTTCAAACCTTCCCTCTGCAAGTAGTCCTTCCCGCCAAAGGCGTCTCAAAGAGAGGACCTGTTGTTGTAGCTCTGGAGATGCGGTCACAGCCGCTATCCCACGTCTCTGGGAGTCCGCTCGCCTCCTCTACTCCTGCGGTGTTTGCAGAGATGGAGGTGGTGTGTGGCGCTCACGGCGGGAGGCGACGATCTGTAGATATTCCTCCCCCAGGTCCACAAACAAGCTCTGCGCCTGTCAAGAGCGTTGTCCAAAGGCCCCTTCGCTCTCTCAAGTTCAGTTCAGGTGCAGTGTGACAGTTACAGAGCCCGGGAGCTGGCAGCTGCCGCCGCCGTGGCGGCAGCAGCATCTGCCTCAGCGCAGAACGCGCCTCGCCCGCGGTACATACCTGGCAAAGTGCGCGCCGGGGCTGAGTTGCATAGAGACTTTGCAGTCGTCGTGCACCCGGAAAAGGAAAGGGAGAGCCAGCAGCTCGAGAGCAGCCGGATCCGAGGCGCCCAGGGAGCATAAATAAAGCTCCAGCGAGCTTTCCGTCCCCTTCCCCCACCCCTCTGTGCCTCCCCCCCTCCTTGTCACCTTCCAAAAAGCCAGGCGCAGGAGAGCTGAGCCAACAGCAACAAGTTCAAAAAGGTGCGGGGGAG
>NW_008333889.1:3110447-3131025 GCF_000622305.1 Nannospalax galili
CTGGAGGCGCTCGGTGGCGCGGGGGCGCGGTAGGGATGCTCGCTGCTTCCGAGCCAGTGGGTGGTCCTGCATTTCCCCCGAGCACCCGGCGCAGCTCTGCCGGTGCGATCGATAAATAAGCAGAAGAGAGAGAGAGAGGGAACCGCACGCACTCCCCGCCACGCAGGTTAGGCAAAGGCGTCTCCAGCTTTTCCCTCGCCTTGACCTTTCTCCGCCCCCGCCCCCTCGGGCTCTTGTTGCTCCACCCCAGCCACCCACCAGCCCCAGCGCCAAATGTCACCAAGGGAGAGCATCCAGGTGGTTCTGCCCAGGGAGGAGAGCAAGCCTCGGATGAACAAAGGGAAGCTTCAACGCTCTCGGCTGCGTTTGGTGGAGGAGAGAAGGAAGGGGACCAGTGGCTTGCTTCTGCCTCCAAGCACCGGTTCGAGACGAGCGTGGGAAAAGGGGCCAAAAAAAAAAAAAAAAAAAAAAAAAAAAGAGACTCTGGAAAAGCTGGGAAGGAGGGTGAGCGGAGCGGAACGAGAAGGAATTGGTTGCCTTTTGGAGGCGAATGGGTCGCAAGACCTGCAAAGCTCCGCAGAATTTTTAGGTGCTTTCCCCTCTTTCCTTTTTTAAAAATTTATTTTTGTTCAAAACAGATGTTAACGTTGCTGATGTGCCTATATTATTCGTCCAACTTACAGAAAAGTCATACAAGTCTCCTCTGCTTGGGTCTTGCCGCAACTCCTTTCCCTGTCCTTTGCGAATGACAGGAGAATTTAGAACCTTTTCTAAATGTCAGCGTGCAGAGGCGTGCGTCTCTGACAGCTTATATCCTTTTCACGTTCCTGGCGCATCCCTGCGCAAATCTAAAATGGTCAAAGGAGGGAAAGGTGTCCCGGTGACGGGTACGTGATGAGGGGAGAGACAGGAAAATTGTCATGGCCAACTGATTTGGTTTTCTTGTACCCCCCCCCCACCTCACAAGTCATTAGGCATCTTCCTTAAAGCTAAGCTTATAACATTTATAGCCACTAGATGGCGGAAATGGCGAGAAGTTAAAGCTACACCTAAAATAGTTGCTTTAGAAAGGAAAAGGATAAAAAAATTTTTTTTCTTTTTCTTTTTTTGACTGATTCTCAACAGAGAATCTGATCACATAAACATCCTTAAATTCTCTAATGCCACCCATCTCTTTTAGTGTTTATTTGAGACGTACTGTACTACTCAGGCCCGAGTCTGCATTTTGATGACTATGGAATGTGATGAAGAGTTTCCAGTTAAAATGTGTTTGAAAATCAAATCTGTACCGAATCACCATCAATATAATTATTAAGATCTTTGGAAAAAAATGAGATTTCGTGTTGATTTTTTAAGAAGGGCCTGACTTCTACGAGAAAAATTACTTTTTAAGACTTAATTTGGTTGACTTTGGTTTGGAAAGTAAGTGGACTGTGAAGTGCTGTGATGTACCATATATAGGTTGACTTTCAAGTCCTGGAGACATAGGCATGATACTTCAACTTTAAAATCGTAAATGTTTGTTCAAATAAAACTCATAAACTAAAACTAAAGTGTAGGAAATCTTCAGAGAATGAGAATATACAATCCTTATAATATGCAGTATTAAGAAATGGAAAGGTATGAACCTTTATGTTCTTATAGATGTAGAGGTTTAGGAATTCCTGTGTTGGTAGCAAATGAAAATGGAGCTAATACACCATGGAAGTCTGGGAACAAAGAACTGAAAACACCTGCTGTTTATCTGTTTGTGTTTCCTGCATGAATGATGCTCCTTAACAAACCTGCATAGTCTGTGAAGCTGAAAACTAGCAAATGAAAAGGAGGAGATTGTCCACAAGTTACTAACCTTTTTCCAATCCAATAAAAAGATGCGATCAAGGCAGGATGTGGGCATGGCATCCAGAGACAGGAGAGTGATGAGTATTCCATTAATGCCAATTATGGCATGCTATCTTGTAAAGACAAGACAAATGACCTAAACAGAGTCTTTAAATTTTCCTTCAAGGAGACTAAATACAAATACAAAAGCAATATTTAACAACATGAGATGCTTTAAATAAGCAATGAAACATCCACAACTTTAGGAAAGTATTGCTCCTTAAGCAGCATTTTACAGTGGAGAGATTCTGGGCTTGGTACTTAAATATAATCTAGATTCAAATTCTAGTCCAGGAAATGACTTTCTGGTTTTATTTCATTTAACAAATTAACTTCTATAAGTAGAAATTGTAGATAATGAAACAAAGCATTTTAAGTCTCTTTTGAAGATCAAAGAACATGATACTTCTGAGCATGGTGTTTTTCTTAACACATGGTACTGTTTTTTTAATGCGTAATGCTAATGCAATTCATTTCATCCAGTAAACTCATTGAATTCCCACAAATGTTATGTATATATTCTATTGTATGTGAATAAAATTCAATTCTTTCTGTCCTAGCAGGCAAATGGCTAATATTTTCATTTTCAATTATGCATTGAAGTATTATTTGTAGATCAGATATCCCAAACTCACCAGAATACTGTATTTTACTTCCTTGTCCAAAGATTTCAATTCATGCCTCTTGTTTTCTCATTCTGTATACCATAACGTTGGTAAATGGAAGGTAAGCTCGGTGAACTCAAACTGATTTCATCACTCTTTTCATTTATCTCCTTGTTTTCTCTCTTGATAAATGAAGACCAGGAAAAAAAAACCTGGTCAACATCCTCTTCGCCATTTCCCCTAGAGATATGCAGGCATCTTGCAATGCAGTAAGTCTATATATTCCATATTTATTATCAATCCATCCTTACATGGTACTTAGAGAGTTTTACCCTATTTTAATACTGTATATTCAGTTAGAGATGTGATAAATAATATAGATTCCTTATACCTATCACACACTTACCTTGATGATATCATGGCACATCTTACAAAAATCACAGCCAGGAAGAGGACATCGAGACTCTATGAGTCCATCTCATCTGTCACACCAACATGTCACAAACTGGGAGATTTGTGAACAATGGATATTTATGTCTAAACCAAGGTCAGTTAATTAACAGTTTTGGTGTTTGTGAGAGGTGGCACCTTCTGGCTGTGTCTCACATTATAGAAGGGGAAGACAGTTCACTGAAGCTTCTTTGATTAAGATATCCTTCCCAATCATGAAGGTTCTGACCTAATCATGACTTTCAAGATGTAATCACCTCCCAAAGGACTCCAACTTCTAATACTGCCACATTGTGATTTACATCTCTTTTTTTTTAAATTTATTTATTGCTTTTACTTTATGTGTATGCATGTTTTGCCTGCCTGTATGTAAGTGCACCCACGTCATGCAATGCCCACAGAGGACAGAAGAGGTCATCGGTTCCTCTGGAACTGGAGTTACAGACAGTTGTTAGCAGCCATTTGGGTGCTGGGATTCAAACTGCGGTCTTCTGCAAGAACAATCAATAACTGCTGAGTCATCTCTCCAGCCCCTGTGGGTTACATTTCAAAATATGAATTTGTGGAACAAAAACATTCAAAATATAGGCAATGTGATCCACTGACCATATTCAAATTTTATGAATTTTACAAACATTGATTTCTGTGCTTATATTTAGTTCTGTCTGGTTTTACCACACATACATATTTATTCATCATCATGGTAAACAAGGGAAATATTACCATCATAAGGAGACCCCTTTAAAGCCACAGCATCCTCCCTCTATCCTGTAACTCCTGTCATCCACCAATCTGTTCTGTTATCATTTGTCAATTTGAGAATGTTGCCAAAAGGAATCATGCAGCATATAACTTCTTAAGATTGCTTATTCAGGGGCTGGAGAGATGGTTCAGGAGTTAAGGGCAAAGGGCAAAGGCTGCTCCTGCAGAGGACCCACATTCAATTCCCACCTCCCACGTGGTGGCTAACAACCATCTGTAACTCCAGTTCCAGGGGACTCTGATACCCTTTTCTTACCTTCACAGGGATTGCACAGCTTGTGTGCATTTGCATACATGCAGGCAATACACTCACACACATAAAATAATAATAAAGGAAAAAATTAAAAACATTAAAAAATATCTGCCTACCAGGAGAAAACTTAAGGCCTGCCAAAGAAATTTGATTTAGCTAACTCTGAAGATAGGGTTTGTTTCTCTCAGCCTCTGAGGTGAACCTTACTTCCTTAAGTACCACTTCCAAATTCAGATGGATTTGCACCAAATTCCCTTCTGGGGTTTGGTAATTCTTCACACCCCTGATTCAGTTGAGTCTATGCCTCCTACTCTCTTATTCTCTAAAACTCCTGATCATACATGCAAATTGAGCTTGAATTTATTTCATTCAGTTATTTTCCTTTTGTTAAAATACTATATTAATGATTCAGATCTGACTTTCCTACATTAATTAATGTCTGTCTTGATTTATCATTGGTATTTTATTATAGTTTTATTTTTGCATTTCTCTAGTGGCTAATTTTATTGATAATGTTATTTTATATATTTGCCATCTACACATGTTCTTCAGTCAAGTATATATGTTTTTTCCCTGTCTTTGGTCCATTTTTAATTAAATTATCTTTTAATGTTAACTTTTAGGGATCTTGATTTATTCTAAATAATCTTCTGGAGTCAGATATTGTGATGGCTAATCCTGGGTGTCAACTTGATTGGATCTGGGATTAACTGAAAGGAAAGAGATCTTCTTGACTGGATCGTCAAAAGCTGGAAGACACACCCTAAATGTGGGAGTTACCTTCTGATGGCAGCCTGTATCAAAGGCCAAGGCAGAGGAGAACGCCAGGCTTCTTGCTGCTTGCCTTCTCTGGTGAGTTCATCTTGCTGCTGTAGACTGAAGACTGGCTGATCTTTTGGAATTCGTCAGACCTTCAGCACCAGATTGGGACTACTACTACCGGCTCTGTTTCTTTGGAGAACCCTGACTAACACAAATATATTGTTTGCCAAACATCTTTTCCTTGTCTGCAGCTTATCTCTGGATCCTTTTCTCAGAGTTTTCTGCATTGCAAAAAACAGAAACCTTGTTATTAAACCCTTATTAAGACAAGGTTCAAGTTATCAGTTTTCCCTTTACGGTGTTATCAATGAAGAACTCTTTTGAAACCTGATTTCTAGAAATTTTAAAAATATTTTATTATTTTTTTAAATTTTATGTGTGTGAGTGTGTATTGCCTATATATATGTGAGTGGGCCTGTGTTGTCCTGGGAGGTCAGAAGAGACTGTCAAATCTCTTGGGACTGGAATTATGGACAGTTTTTATCTGCCATGTGGGTGCTGGTAATCAAACCCAGGTCTTCTGCCAAAAAAACAAATAAAAAAACCCAAAAAACCATCAACAACAACAACAAAAAACAAAACAAAAAAAAACAAAAACAAAAAAACAGTTCTCTTAACAAATGAGTCATCTCTCCAGCCCAGAAAATTTATTTTTATAAGCATTGTATAACTTTACATTTCAAAATGAAATCCATGATCCATTTTGAAGGCATAAAATAGAAGTTTTAGGCCAATTTTCTTTTCTTTTCTTTTCTTTTCTTTTTTGCCAATGAATACCCAGTTGCTTCAGCACCATTTATTGGAAAGATTGTCCTTCCCTTATTTATCTGCTTTTGTATCTTTGTCAGAAATCAGTTGAACATATTTTGTGGATCTGTTTCTAGTATTCTCTTCTGTTCCATTGATTTCCGTGTTTGTATCAACCACTAACACCACCCTGTTTTGATTACTGTAGCTATAGTGACTCTTAAAAACAAGTGAAATAATTTATTCTACTTTAGAATTTATTTTTTTCAAAATTATCCTTACCTCTCTATATAAATTTAATAATACATTTGTCTTCAAGTGCAAAAAGTACTATGGTTTTAACAGGAATTATACTTAATAAGCCAACTTAGGAAGCACTGATAAATTTACTATGTTTGGTGTTGCCCCATTTGGTTTATTCTTTTTTTTTTCTTTCATCCACACTTTGTAATTTTCAGAATACAGATACCGCACATATTTTTATTAGATTTATACCTAAAAGCTTAACAATTGTAGAGCATTGCGTTCTTTTTATATTCTCCTTTCCATATGTTCGTTGTTCCTGCAGAGAAGTGTAATTAGATTTCTTGTATCATTTTTGTGCCCTGAATATTTATTGAACTTATTTTTCTTATATTTTTCTGTATATACAATTATGTTATTTGCACAAAAGTCTACTTTTTATTTTTGTTGTCCATAAATTTATTTAGAATATTATTTGTAATGATCCTACAATAATGTCATAAGTCTTTTTCCATTTATTTAGAAAGGGAGGAAGAGCTTTGTAGGATCTTAACCTCTGCTGTCTTAGAGATTTCATCTCATACTACTTTGCCATTTGTCTACTACAGTCTTGCCCAACTCTCTCTAGTTGGCAGAATTAAGTGTTTTATCTAGATGCTGGGTTTTGGTCCATGTATCTCTTTCCCAGCATTATTACTACTCACCTCAAGTCTTGTCTTCTTGGAGAAGGATTATATAACCTCTTCAAAATCATGTCCATTTAATGTACCCAATCACACACTAATAGATTAGATGAGATTTGCTTGTGATATTCTACATTTTGACCATTTTGTCATAACCTTGAAAGAAGACACTCTGTGTGTGTGTGTGTGTGTGTGTGTGTGTGTGTGTGTCATTGTAGTGAGAATAAATTAGAAATACAGTGAATGTTTTTGAATGAATAAATGGTCTAAGTTGATAGGTAATATTCACTTTTCAATTATAAATTATATCCTAAACCTTCAAAAGTTTCATAGAAAATCAAGCTAATTCACTGCCAAGATGAACAGTGGGGAAAATGTGTCTTTACATATTGATTGCAATATATTATCAAAATGACCTTGTGAGGTATGTGTTATGCTTGCATTTATTTTAAATGGAAAGAAACAAAGATCAAGGTGAATAAATGATTTTCCAAGATTTTATTGTACAAGAAAATGTCAGGTCACTCATTCCCAGGCCTCTTGACCTTGACCCCAAATCATACGATAATGTTGTTTACCTCTATAACACAATATGAGCAATAGTAAATTCTCTTTGATGGTTAATTGTTGTTTTCAGTATTTGTTTGAACAGATAAGTGCATGCTTTTTTAAGTGCCCCATTGGGACATTTCTGTGATGCCTCTAGCAAAGGAAGGGTCAGGCTAGTACTAACAGAAACAGTACATGTGTTCATCCTACATTTTAGCCATTTATGGTAATTTTCCAGAAAAATAAATTCAACATGAAGATGACATAAATCAAATAAGATGAATTTACTAAGTATATATGAATACATTCTTAGAACTTCTTTTATGATAGCATTGTGTTTGGTAATTTTAACTTAACATCACCTTTATTTGGGTTGTGAGTCTGAGCCTTTAATGACTGTGCCGTCTCGCCAACCCAATATCACCTTTATTTTTAAAAAATATTTTAATTACGAATGAAAACCTGTCAACATGTAAAATAAACAAAACATTTCACAAATATCTGAAAGACTTTGCCTAAAATTGTTTCAACCATGTTGTTGCAAATAACAGGATCTCATCCTCTTTGTGGCCAAATATTTGTTGTGCACTGTATCATTTTAAACTATTTATCCATATAGTTTTTGTAAATTTTTTATTGAATTTTTGTGTATTTCAAAAAGAACATCTTGATCAGTCTTAATCATCTTTATAACCCTTTCCTCACTGGTGCTCTTCCATAGTACTCCACTGCTTTGGAATTCATATACTCTGTCATTTATGTTAAGATCTATCATGTCAAGTTAGTGTCCCCAGATGTCCCTCCTTGAAATTTCATCCACTGGGGTCTAGGCAGCCTATCTACAGTCCCTCTGTTTAAGAAGTTCAGCTCTTCCTCAACCAGCAGTTATCAGTTTCCAATAATTCTTCAACTAAAATCAGGGCTTGTTGCCCATTTCTTCAGTTCTGTACTGGGGTTTTGTCTGCTTGAGATTGCATAGGTCTTGTTCATGCTGACACCATTGCTGTAGGTTCATATGAGCCTGGAGCCAGGAGCCTGTAGGACTCTGTTTCCATATGGCTGTGAACTTCCTCCCTTGGCTTTTACAATCTTTCCACCCATCTTCTGAAATTGTCCCTGAGCCCTCGGTGGGTGCGGTTTAATATAAGAGTCCTGTCCAGGGACCCACACTCTGCAGACTCTTTCTCTTCACTCTTTGGCCATTTTTGATCTTTTGTGTTCCTGATTTTCTGGTGCATGAGGGAGCTTCATGGAGAATTGATAGATGCATTAGTGTTTTCCTTACCTGTTTTCCTACATCCCATGAGTCATAGTTGTAAAAGTTGTATTGTAGATGTGACACATAGGTTTGGTGTATTCACAGACAATGGCTGTATGTGACCAGTTGTGGAATTCTGTAATAGTCTCTGTTGCAACAGAAGCTTCTTTGATGAGTGGTTACTGGGATACTTGTATGTAAGTATAAGGATTCATATTTTGAACATAGTAAGAACTTACATTTGTCTAGAGATGTGACAATCTTGGGGTTTTCTCTAAGATCTAAGACTCTAAGATCTACACCTCTCCAGTCATGTGTATATATGGCTATGTTTAGAGTACCACACATGAGTTTACACTCATTGAGTAGACTCTAAGTAAAATTAGGTAGTTTTTGATTACCTCCAAAATAAAAGTGCAGTTACTGCACCCATGTTACATGCCAACCATTTATGTGATTATTAGGCATTGAAGTTTGTGGTTGGACCATCAATCAATTCTCCTTAGCAGCTTGACTAGTGCTCTCCAAAGCTATGAGAGCTGGCCTTCAGGGGACATGGCTTCCAGGTCAGTTCCAGCTCCCTTACTCCAAATCCCATGTCCAAAGTATCTCCTGTCTTCAGCAATAGGGTCTTTTAAAGTTCTGGGAGACAATCAAGGGCTATGACAATAGCCTGTATCATTTTGAGAGTCTCCTGGACTATCCTGGCCAACAACTCAAAAGAAGTTTCTCCTTTTTGGCACTGTTTCTTGTTATGTAGTCTTTAGCTATACACATGGACTCATGTAAAGATACTGTGTGTGTTATTTGTCAATGGTTTTGGACCAATAAGATTCCCTCTGTTTTTTTTATACTAGCTAGGCATTATTTATCTCCCTTCTCTCTCTCCCTCCCTCCCTCCACTCCCTCCCCCTTTGAAATATCCCCATTTTCCCCATTTCTCTCCTGAGAATACCAGTATCCTATGGTCTTACCTCGCTTGATCTCTTACTTCTTTTTTATCCCCATAGTTCCTTGTATAACCTTTCCCCCGCATTTAAAAATCCCCATTTTACCAATTTCTCCTTTAGTAGTATCTTTGATTTAATGTTTTGCCAATTGTGAATTGTGTTGCTGCAAATAGGAGATGCGAGTGTTTCTTCAGTATACCGATTTCATTCCCTTTGAATATACACCTAGTATTGGAAATTTTTGAAGAACATCTATGTTACAGTTTATATTAATTGTCACCCAGAAATGAGCCTTAGGCATGCCCCTGAGAAATTTGATTCAGTTAAATGAGGCAAGAAGACTTACCCTAAGTGCAAGTGGCACCATTTCATGGGCCTGGTCCTCTACTGAATGAAAAAGGGAAAAGGAACTGAGCAGCAGCATTGTCATGGCCTGCCTCCTGAACGGTAATAGTTATACTAATTTATATTCTCACCAAGAATGTAAGAATACTTATTTCTCCACAAACTACCTAATTTTCTTTTCTTTTGAATAATAGCCATCCTAAATGGCAGAAGACGGTGTCCAGTTGTAGTTTGGTAATGTATTTCCCCAATGATCAGCGATTTCAATTCTTTCATATGACTTAGGCCTAGTAATGTGTCTCCTTTTGAGAAACATCCATTCAGATTATTTGCTTGTTTTCAATTAGATTTTGTGTGCTCTTGTTTGAATTCTGGATATATTCTGGATATTAAATCTTGTTGAATGAAGACTTCACAAGCATTTTCTCTTATTCTATAGCCTGACTCTTCACTGCTGATTTCTCCTTCACTGTTCAAAACACATTAATTTTCAATTGAAGAGTAACCATTAAAAATTAATGTATCTTTTTTAGTTAAAGCAACACATTGTGGGGCTGGTGGGATAGCTAAGTGGGTACAGTACTTGCTTGCTTAAGTATGAGGACTTGCATTTGGATCTCCAGATCCCACCTAAAGTCAGGCATGGTCCTATACATCTGTCATTCCAACACGCTAATGAGATGGAAAGTGGAGACAAGAGGAGCCCCAGAAGTGCACAGGGCAGTTATCCTTGTGCATTCTACACTGAACAGAAAGAGACCATGTTTCAAACAAGGGGGAAGCACACCACAGTATGTTCTCTGACCTCCACACATATGCTGTGGTTTGGTCACATGCACACACACGCACACAATCGAACACACAAAATATTTTAAAGATACATTTTATTCATTAATATTTATTTGTTAAAGGTAATAATGTACTTTATTTACATAATTAAACATAACTTAATAAAGGGATTTTTATTTATTGCCTTTCTTGTCACTAAAGATTCACTTTAATCACCTCTTAAAACTTTAGGGGTTGGAGAGATGGCTCAGCTAATAAGAGCATTGGCTGTTCTTGCGGAGGACCTGGGTTCAATTCCGAGCAACCACCACATGGCTAACAACCAACCATAACTCCAATTCCAATGCTCTCTTCTGACCTTGGTGGGCATTGCAGGACATGGGTGCATTTATGCATATGCAGGCCATGCACTCATACACATGGAGTAAAAATAATGCATACAATATTTTAAATTTTTTAAAGCCTAGCATAATGAAATTATCCATTTATTTGCTTAATCAAATAATATTAAATAACCTGATTGCTTAATACAGACATTTATTTTTATTTCTTTTTTGATTGATTGATTGATTGGAGGATTCATTGATTTATTAATTGATTGTTTTGTTTTGTTTTTTAACACTTTTATTGAATTTTTGTAATTAAAAAAAATTTTATTTATTATTTTTTTATGTGTTTGCGGGTATTGTCTGTACTTAGATAAGCGCACCCATGTCATACAATGCCCTTGGAGGTCAGAAGAGGTTATCGGATGCTCCAGGACTGGAGTTATGGACAGTTGTTACCTGCCATGTGGGTGCTGGAATTTGAACCCTGGTCTTCTGCAAGAACAACCAGTGTTTCTAACCTCTGAGCTATGTTTGTAATTTTTTCTGTCTTTTTGAGACAGGGTCTCCCTGTAGCTCCAGCTGTCCTAGAACTCACTATGTAGACCAGGCTGTCCTCGAACTCACAAAGATCCACCTGCCTCTGAGTCGGGGCAGTGCTGGGATTAAAGGCATTTGCCACCATGCCCAGCTATCTTTGTAATTTTTATGCAGTGAAATTTAACGGTGTTTAAAAGCCTTCCCCTATCTGAAACCTCCCCTTATTGCCTTCCTGCCCAATTCTCGTTATTGCCTCTGTTCTTGGTTACCCACCAGAACTTGAAGGGAAAGCCCTATTGCTGAAGTCAATACATACATGAACTATAGAACAAACAAGGAAAAGTGAAGTTTGTGGAGACTTCAAAGCCTCATATCTACTGGCCTCATATCTACTGGCTAGCATTCAGAGTGTTAGAAACTGCTATGCATGCTATAGTACCAAAAAAAAAAAAAAAAAGATTATCAACCTTACCCAGCTGTGAATCCTGTGAACTACAATAACATCTGTCCTGGAAGCAGAGGCACAAGTATTATAGGAGTAACCAACCCCCACCAATTGGATTTAAGGTCTACTTCACAGGATGGAACTCATGCCTGATATTGACATCAGGCTTGGAAATCCAAGGCTAGACAGGTCACAAAACATAGGGAAGAGCCTAATTTGGGTTTTTACTGAATAGTTATCAAATTAAACTGTCTCTTAATGAGTTATGGTTATACTCAGAGATTAATGCATTTCTCAATACTTAGCAGAGAAGTTTCCTTTTGCAGCAGATGAAGATTAACACTGAAACTCATAACTGGAAATGTGCAGAGAAGAGACTGCAAACTGATTATTCCTGAATAGGACACACATATCAAGCTTCTGCCTCCCAAGGCTTAGGGGATCATTGTGAAAGAGTGGGCAAGAAGAATGTAAGGGTATGAGGCTGCAGATGACTACAAAGAAACAGAGTTTTCCAGATAGCTGGTCAGTTAATCATAAGAACTCATAGCA
This sequence comes from Nannospalax galili, assembly GCF_000622305.1. Classification (NCBI taxonomy): domain Eukaryota; kingdom Metazoa; phylum Chordata; class Mammalia; order Rodentia; family Spalacidae; genus Nannospalax; species Nannospalax galili. Next base: position 3,122,648 of record NW_008333889.1, read on the forward strand.
ATGGTGACAGAACGCACACGTCCCATGCAAGCTCAAACTAGACAGATCCCAGTAAAGACATGAGGAAGTGGGTACAAAACCCCAAACCAAACTAAGAAACTTTTGGCAACCAATGGCTATTGGGAGGAAGAGGAAGTCTCTTTCAAAGATAGAACTCTAGGTAGGTTAACCAGGCTCCAATGAATGGACCCATGCTGAAGGACATTTGGGGAAACAAAGTAGACTTTATTACTTTTTAATGCTAGCACACACAGGAATGAGTTTCCTTTCTTCTTTCCTCCTTTCTTTCTCTTTATTTCCTAAAGCAATCACATTCAACATAAGTTAAAGGAAACGTGACTGTTTCGGCATTTTTAAGGGATGTTGAGTGCTTAAACTTTACTTGGTATTTCAAAACCTTAGCAGAACCTCTCGAATATAGTCATGGGAGCAAGTGCCATGACCCGTACTTCCCTTTGGGCCACAATTGAAGAGAAAAGTTGACAACCTGAACGCCATTTCTTTTTTCCCTTTGTCTACTCTCTAAGTCCTTTACAGGGTTTAAACCTTGAAAAGTTCATGTAGAAAAAGAAATACAACAACAACAGAAACAACCCCCCCCCACTATTTTCCATTAATTTGTTTTTCATATGCGGAAAATTCTCAGCTGTATTCCATGTAATTCTCTAAATTCTCACAACTGTTTTGAGAATTTGTCGCATTGTATGTGAGTAAAAATCTATAATCTACCTCCTCCATTTACTTCACATAGCTGAACGTGAGAATCATAAAAGTTTTAGCAATAATAAAAAAATTGAGTGCTTGACAATGAACAATTAATTCAAAATCCAATGCATAGGGAATCTGAGGTGTCTCTGGAAGCACTGGCCCATGTTGCATTGCACAATTTCAATTTTGAACACACAATGTGCAAACTTGTCAGTGTCAACAAATTTTGCCTAAAATTCCTCAACCCAGAACCTAGAACAATCTGTCTTAACTGCAGTAATGTTTTTACTGTACATACCAAGTTTTTACTCTTAAAGAACAGTATTTTAATTACATAACGCAAGGGCTTGTCACATTCTCCTACCACCATTCCTCAGCATGTGCCAAATTAATGTTCTTAGAGTGTTTCTGCTTGTATTTGATTTTTAAAACTGTTGTTTGAATTGCAGATTTGAGTTTTATTACACAAAAAATGTGTTAAAAGAATTTTGGCTTGAAAACAGGACAGAACTTACAACAATTTCTGAAATGGTCCTAAGCATGCTTTTTGTCATTTTATACTAAATATTTAAGCAAAGTAATGTTCTCTGCCTCCATGATATATATGTATATACTTATATCTACATATCCTAAATATCATGCTCTTTGTAATATAGTTTCAAATAATCATCCAAGATTTAATTTTTATTTTTATTTTAATAATGTATTGCCTGCATGCATATAAGTGAACCCATGTCATGCAATGCCCACAGAGGTCAGAAGAGAGTGTTTGATCCCCTGGAAATGGAGATATGGGCAGTTGTTATCATGTAGATGCTAGGACTTGAACTCTAGTCCTCTGTAAGAGCAGCCAGTGCTCTTAACTCCTGAGCCATCTCTCCAGCCACAACCAAGCCTTAATTGTTTATAGAAATTAATTTATTTTGATTTACATGAAGATGCATGTGCCTGCTTATCTGTATGTGTACCAATCATGTGCACATACCTTCATAGACCAGAAGAAGGTATCAGAGCCCTTAGAACTGGAGCTGTAAGTGGTTGTGAATCACTCAATATGGGTAATAGAAATGCAACCGAGGTTCTGCTCTTAACTAATGAGTCATCTCTTCAGTCCCAACATTTATATTTTTGTGTAAAAATAAGTACTTCCCTCTCACTAGTATGCAAACTTAATTTAATAAATGGTAAAATGATATGTATGCCAAAGAATTTCTTAAAAATAAATTTATTTACGATGTATTATTAATTAGCTCGATTTGTATACATATTATACATATATACGTGTGTGTGTATATACTTTGGGTTGCATAGGAATTTTTAGATGCAAAAGGCATACATGAATGTATAGAAGGCTGAAAAATTTTGTAAATACATGTAGAAAGTCTGACCATCATGTTATTCCTTGACTTCTGCTTCATGAGATGCTCAGTATTGTTCCTTAAATTGTTATATCATGTTCAAACTCACTGAGATGTGCATATGAAATATTTAGAGATCTCCTGCCTCTGCCTCCTAAATATATACAATTCTTTGTAAACTAATATATCTGAATAATGCTATCACAAAGATGATTTTGTTATAAACATATTCTTAGTTTAATGGATCTTTTTCTGTATATTTTATTGAGTTTTGTGCATTTCATATGATAGATCTAAATCAAATCTAGACCCCTCCCATACAGACAGGATTTCTTCAGTTCTGTCATATATTTCTAAGGCCTACCCGATCAAGTATGTGTACCTATGTCCCTCAGTGGGAGTTCATCCACTAGAATGTAGTCAGCCTTTCTAGAGTCTCTCCCTTAAAGAAGAACAGCTCTCCCTACCCAGAAGTAATCAGTTGCCAATAGTTCCTCAGCTAACGTTGTTGCCTATAGTCCATTTCCTCTGGTCTATGCTGGGTTTTTGTCTGATTGAGTCAGTATTGGATTTGTGCATGCTGTCACCATTATTGCAAGTTCATATGAGCAAGTAAGCAGAGGCCTGAAAGTCTGTTTCCTTACATACATGTGCCAACCATAGCTCTTACGTTGTTTCCGCCCCCTCTGCCCCAACGGTCCCTCAGCTGTGGGTTAGTGAGATATAACATAAGAGTCCTATCCTGGGACACACACTCTGCTCTCTTACTTTCTACACCTTGGCCAATTGTGGCCTTCAATATGTATTGTACTCTGTTGTACAAGGAAGCGTTGCTGGTGAGAGCTGAGGGGTGGATTAGTGGTCTCTCCACCCACTGTTCTACTATCTTCCATGATCCTTAGGTGTAGAGGTTCCACTGTAGATGTGTCACTTAGGACTGGGCATCTCTCAGACACATGGTTTCCTGTATGACCAGTTGTGGAACTCTGTCACAGCCTCCACCTATTACAGAAAGGTGCTTCTTTGATGAGTGGTGTACATTATAGTTGTTTGTAAATACAAGGATCCATATTTAGCATATAGTAAGAAGTTTCATTTATCTAGCAGTATGAAAGAGATTGAATTTTCTCTAAGACGTCTGACCTCTCCAGCCATGTATTTTTGGCTATGTTTTTATTACCACCCAAAAGTTCCCTCCCATCAAAAGAATTTTAAGTCCAATTAGATAGCTAGTAAAAAGAGCCACTGCTGCACCAATAGAGTTTGCTGTGCCTGTCATTGTGGTTATTAGACTTTACAGCTCATTTGGATCACTGATTGATTTTCTCCCTCAGCAGGGTGTATAGTACCCTCTAAAACTATGAGATCTAGTCTTCAGGTGGAGGTTTCTATGTCAGTTCCAGCTCCATTGCTCTAAATCCTGTGTCTAAAGTATGTCCTGTCTTCAGCAGCCTGTGTCATTTTGGGAGTCTCTTGGACTATCCTTCTAACAAATGGACATGAAGTTTGTTCTATCTAGCATTGTGTTTCTTGTTATACAGCCTTTAATATACACGAATCTTGATGCCTTTTAGGAAAAGAGGAGGCAAATTAGAAGGGAAAAGTCAGTTGTTAATTTATCATTATTATTACTCATTCAAAATGTGCATAGCAACAGATATGGACATTAAAAGTTCAATGATTCAAGTTACCGAAGTTCAGTCTTCTTTAAATGATGTTAATGGGAGAGACGGACAGAGAGAGAGACAGAGAGCAAAGAGGTCAAGAATAGAAATCTGTTTTAGCTCAAAAGGAATATTGTTCATGAGTTGCATTTTAGAATCTTCACCTGTGTTTTCTGAGAAAGTGTTTCTTTGTATGAAATGCAAAAATTGAGATGATAATGAGCATGGTGAGTTGCTTTTAGACTCTTTATCATATTTATAACTTGTGATTAAATGCTGTGGAATCATTCTACTTCCATAAACAGAACTGTGACTGCAAATGTGAAAGTAACAGTAAGAATTCTGAAGGAACAAAGTACTTAATTTTCTGAACTACAGAAGAGCATGTTCTTACAATATGGGAACAGCATCATGGAACAGAGATGAATTACTCCCAAGAGTTTATAAGACACAAAACATTGAAGAGGTCTCACAAGACTTTCATAGTCTAAGGAGCCTCATTCTTGTATAAGATTGTCAGTTTGTTTGTTTATTCTTTTAAAACTATTTGATATATTTTAGCAAGCCATTCTTTTGCATGAAGTGCATTTACTTCATCATTTTTATGTAAAATTATGTGGCTTGCTTTAATAAATCATTCAAAGTAGCGTTTAAAGAAAAGAAGAACAATGCAATACTTAAATAAATTTGGTTAATAAAAAATTCCTGTATTACCTCCTCTTAGAAAACGATATGTAAATCTCATTTTGGACTGAGCCTGCATTGAATTTTAATTTAAACAAAGAAAATTATTTATTTCATGGATACTATTAAGCAGATTTTTGCATTGCAGCTGTTGCAGTTCCTCGGGTAAATACTAATTGATGACATTTATTAAAGTTTGTTCTACTTAATTCTATCGATTTTTGGTCTTACCCCCTGTATAAAACCTTGTGGGGACAGTTCTCCCAAAGAATTTAAAAACTTTGGTGATAAAGACTTAGGGAGCATGGGTTGGAAATGTTTATCAAAGAGGTTTTTTTGTTGTTGTTGGTTTAATTTTTGATATATTTTAAACAAATCAGTTGTGTTCAGAACACAGAAATCTGGAAACTATTTTCTAAATTAACAAAGGTTGGCATGGTGAGGTGAAATCGGGCAGAAATAATTGCATAAATATTTTTAAATTTTTAAATATGTCATAATATGAATTTAAAACATTTAAAAGAGAAATTTGGGCAATGTTAAAAGTGAGATGAAGACACATTGCTGACATAGAAAAATAAATGGCATTTGGGGAAGAACGGGTTTAGGAAAGATATTGCAGCACTGATCCTACTGTCATTCCAAAAAAAATAGAAAATATGCTTCATTTCATTACTGCTATGTGCAAGAGAGTTCTAAATGAGAAAAAAAGGATAGCCAAGAAACTACAAGTGATCATCCTCTTCACTTCGTGTGCACAGCACTAACAGTAACAGAAAAGAAGGGATGGAAATGGTAGAGTTCAGTAGAGCACGTCACCAGAAAGGGAAAAATGTGGGAAAAGAGATGAGCTACAAAGACGTCGAGAATAAAGGGTCTTTATAATCCACTGTGTAATATTTAAGAAACGTTTTTCTTTGAGAATTTCACGCAGTATGCTTTGATCATATTCATTTCTAACTCCTACCTGCAATTCCTCCCAGACCCATTCCCACCTCCCCACTCTCCTAGTCCTCTAGCATCACATTCTCTCTTTTTAAAATTTAAGATCCAATTATTTCAAATGTGTGCTGTCCACATATTCTTGTATTTGCGTCTATCCACTGAAAAGTAGTCAACCTACCAGGAGCCAACACCCTAAAAGAAAACTGATTCTCTCTCCCCTAAAAGCTTTCAACTTTCCATAGCTCCTCAGTTAGGGGTGAGGAGTCATGAACTCCTATCCACTCTGTGTTATAATGTTGACTGACTTGATCTTGGGCAGGTCACTACAGCTGCTGTGGGGTCATGAATGCAGTGATCTGTCATGTTCATATGGGTGGTTTTGCTCAGGTTCTCCTCAAGCTCTGGGTTTTACAATCTTTCTGCTCCTTACTCCTGAAGCGTCTCTGAGCTTTGGGGAGAAGGTTTGATAAAGATGTCCAACTACAGTCACTTATTCTATGCACTTTGTCTAATTGGGTTTCTGCATTAACCACCAACCACTACACAACTAAAACTCTGTTCATATTTTGATAATTGCCAAGCTACTAAAATGCCATCTACAGATCCATTATGTACACTTGCTAGATTCAGGAGTATGCAGTGGTAATGTGACAGAACACACTCAATATATTTGTACTGGTACTTAAAATAACATCTATAAGCATAGGAACACTGAGCATCTACAAACACTTCAGTAATCTGGGCTAAAATCTTCAGGGAATTTGTTCTTATTCAGAAAACAGTGTGTACAGCAGGCCAGAGTTGATATCTTTAAAAAGTATGCTAGAAAGCTTGTCTCTTGGTTGACATCTGGAACAGCTGACTTTGTTCCTGGTCAGCTGTTGACCTATTGGTGAAGATGGTTCACTGTGTCTAGATTGTATAAACTGTATTGAACACTTGCTTGCATTCAGTAACCTAAAAAGTGCTTTACATTTTAAGAAGAGGGGTGCTACATAAGAAGCCCCTCAGCTAAGATTGGGGTATGCTGTTCATTCCCCCAGTTCTTTGCTGGGTTTTTGAATTCCTAAAACAAGGGACTCTAGATATGCTGACTAGATCTCACTGGATGGACTTGCACTGGGGAACATCTGAAAACTCTGACTTGACCCAGTAGGCCTTAACACAGGTGATAGAATATATGGGTTCCAGTGCAGGGCGGGGGTGGTATGAGAAGATGCCGATGGAGACAGGGGTGTAAAGATGATTAAGATTTGTTTAAGATATTCTGTATGAAATGCACAAAAATTCAATAGAAACAATTTTTTTAAATAAGAAAGATCTGTAAAAGCCTTTCTTGGGTAGAATTATGACACATGCTCCTGCACATCATTGCTAGAAAGAGGTGCTGTGTGTGACATTTCATGGGAATGAGCGAGCATGAGAAAGCCAGCATACTGATTCCTGCAGACACTTGGTTTTTTCGCAGGATGTTGCCTCCATGAAGCCTTTCTACAATGTTGCACTAGGTCTTTGTGGCAACTACACCAATGTGATGAGTTCTGAAAGTCTTCTGTGTTGTTGGTTTTGATGTTGTTAAATTTTTAGTTTGTTTGTTTCTTACATATAATGCTGCTGTCTAACCCACACTAACCTTGATTTTGGATTCTCTTTTCCTTGAAATGTCCAAGTGAGTCTGAGTCTTTCTATTAAATCATTGAATATTGGGTTGGTCTTGGGGACACCTAACATGCTTCTGAAATGGGTTTCAAACATTAAGTAAGTTTTGTCAAATGAAAACAACAGGGCAGAAACTGACTTTGAAAAGGGCAAAGGCAGAATCAGCAAAAGCAGGGAAGTACAAGCCAGATGTTGAAGTCAGAAAGCAGTCTACAAATAATTCTTACTTCTTAAGCACCCAGTCTCAGAAGACAGTGTCACAGTACATGAGCAAAAGGCAGTCTTGCATTCTTATTTTAGGAAGCATTATACAGTGGAAAGTATTCAAAATGAAGAATAAATATAATTGACTATTCAATGGACTTTTGGAACAGTGGATGTCATTTTTATCCTTATTAATACTTCTGAGCTATTTGCACTATTATTTGGGAACTACTAATATTCTAGAAAGTATTAGCCACCTAGCTATCTTTCATTTCCAAAAGAAGAATTATGTCAAAGTTTTCTGCAGCCTAACAGTTCCTTAGAGCACACTTGAGTACTATTTTGTTCTATTCATAAATTTTGATAAATACCAGAAGAGGAAATATATTCTATTCAGTAGTATCAGCATTTTGTTTTACATGTTTTAATATATTTATCTGTTGTTTTAAAAATCACATTCTAAGTTTCAAAGTATAATACAACTTGCAGATGAAATTCATCATTTATACATGATATGAAATGGGAGAATGGTGTCAATAATAATGTTAGTATGGATGAGGCTGTTAAGCATTTGTCTTTGCAAAACAAAGTTTTTCATCCATATTCTTTGCTTGAGCATCTTGAGTAATGCTGTAAAGAGCAATAGGCTAGAACTAAAACCGTATGTGATAGTTTTGTTACCTGCTTTTGAATTTCCAGAGTTTCCAATAGGTGACCAGTTCAAAATAGAACATTTCTAAGCACAATTTAACATTAAACATTGGCTGTTTCTATTATTTATTTATTATTTATTTATTTTTCATTATTTTATGTGTTTAAGTGTCTGGCCTGCATACGTAAATGCATCATGTGTGTGCAATGCCCACAGATTCAGAAGAAGGCGTTGGATACCCTGGAACTGGTGTTATAGATGGTTGTTACATTCCATGTGGATGCTGAGAAAAGAACCCAGGTCCTTTGCAAGAGCACACAGGTTTCTTAACGACTGAGCCATGTCTTTCTGAGCCTTTTCTTCTCATTTTTATAACACAAATCTTATCCTGATGTTGCTGAGACATATTTGATTTTTGCACCAAAAGAATATAAAATAACATGTTAATAGAATTTTCTCATTTCACAAATATTTACTTGTGTCATATATTATTTTTCTAAGGTG